>NC_142444.1:139039583-139354166 GCF_059453495.1 Arachis ipaensis
TTTGACTCAACGTTGGTGCACCAACGTTTTTCCACCCATGCGTGCGTGTCGCCCATGCGTACGCGTGGGTATCGCGTTTTGCACATGTGCGTTACTCACGCATTTGTGTGCCTGGCCAAAATCTGCATCCACGTGTACGCGTCGATGCAAGTTTTTCAAATCCCATTTTGGGCCTCTTATCGCATATGTTGGAGGGAGCGTTTATCCACCAACGTTACCTCCAACGTTGGCTTGGTCACGCGTATGCGTCACCCAAAATTTTCCTAGCTCTAGTTTTTAAAACTTTTCGAAGAAGTTGGAGGTACGTTGGTTCACCAACGTTGCATACCCCCCTTCCAACGTTTGAGGTAATGTTGGTGAGCCAACTTTGGCCACCAACGTTACTTCCTCTGCTTTGCTTCTTCCTCTGCTTTTTTCTCTTCTTTCTTGCTTCTTTCTTGTTTCTTCTTCACCTATTATCAATCAAACAATTGCATCAAAGTTTGTTGTAATCACAAGGTATTTGCATCATTCATAACATCAAGGAAAATTAGCATAAAACTTTATGAAAAAGCACACAAATACCCATGTCTAATTGAACTAAGTGATGCATGAATTTCCAATCTAATTACTTACTTATTGTGCAAGAAAGTGCATAAACCTAATGAAAACAAGTGAAAAATACTTGTGAAACTAGCATAAGATGACTTGTCATCACAACACCAAACTTAGATCTTGCTTGTCCCCAAGCAAGCAGTAGATCATGGGAGAAAATAATGAAAACAGATAAGCATATATGTCCTTATTTGAAAGCATTCAGTCTAGGTTCATGGGGTTTCCTGTAGGATCTGTTTGAAGCTCTATTTTTATTGGTTTCAGGTTTGAATTGTTCCTTTAAGTATTAACTATGGTTTGCTGCTATGAACCTTATTATTCATCATCCTTGGTGTTTGATTTTTTTGTTTTTCTTCTGCTGAGAAACTTATTCCTCAATTGCAGCTTAGTGTCATGTGTTGCAGCAGGTTTTTAGCTTGTTTTTTTTTTCAATCAACACATATTCACCACAGACACTTGGCTTACAATTCTTCTTAAGAACATCGGTGCCCAGCACCTCTTTGGGTTACTAAATACTTTGTAACTAGGTTGCTCTTGATAGTGGACTTTCGGTTGATAATCCCAGATTAGTTAATCTAAGTTACCAAGTTTTAAAATACTCCTCAGAACCTAATTATCCAAGCAGATCCTAGTACAAAATCACCACAGGCATGTGTCTTAAGGTCCAAGCTATTGGTGTCTAGCTTTATTCTTTGTTTCATTCATTTTTTGTTGCCAATTCTTGGCTTTTCTTCCTTTCCTTCTTACTCTTTCTTTTCATCCAAGGGTATTAATTCACTAAGTTTGCATAGACAGTAGCTAAGTCTATACTTAAAAAGGACACTCTACCCTTCCTCTTTATTAGTGAGCCTACTGAACAATCTAGCACATACCACCACTGAACTTTATTCTCATTCCTATCAAATTAGACCATTTCACTTTCTATTTCAATATTTTCTTTTATTTATGCAAAGGGGAACAAGACATAAATTCAAGCAGATGTAAATGAAGTCGAAACTCCGGCTATCACTTAATTGAAAAATGAAAAGGCAGTAAATAAACATAATGCAGACTACTTAAACTAATCAGCAGGGGTGCATTTAAACTTCCAACTAAAGCACTTCAAAGCATAAACAGTTGAGTAAAAATACAACCTTTTGGCATCTTCTTGCTTAGTCCTTCATCATTCTCCTTAGCTTTTGTGCTTTCCTTGATGATGATGTATAGTACTTCCAAAAAGTTGAATAATTTTCTGCACTGATAGTGGAAGTTGCTTGTCTCCCAAGCACTTGAAAAATGGAATGTTTGTAGGGTTTTGAACTTACTTTGGTGTGTGAACACCAAACTTAGTTCATTGCCAATGTCTCTTATGCAGTAGAGTAATCACATCAATGAAACCTTGTGCTTTTACTAAAGAAAGCAAACTATAAACTAGAAAGCAGACAATGGTAGAGTAGTTTTCCTGATTATTTGGAGCCAATGACCATTTATGCAGAGGGTTGAAATGTGTTTTTAATGAAATTCTTGGTGGAACACCAAACCTAGTGGTATGCGAAATTGTGATCATCAACAATGGCGCCAAAGACTTGGTGCTCTCAAACATGAATCACACTTTGTCACAACTTCGCACAACTAACCAACAAGTGCACTGGGTCGTCCAAGTAATAAACCTTACGTGAGTAAGGGTCAATCCCACGGAGATTGTCGGCCTGAAGCAAGCTATGGTCATCTTATAAATCTCAGTTAGGCGGATTCAAATGGTTATGATGAATTGATAATTAAAACATAATTAAAATATAAACTAGGATAGAGATACTTATGTAATTCATTGGTGAGAATTTCAGATAAGCGTATAGAGATGCTTTCGTTCCTCCTGAACCTCTGCTTTCCTGCTATCTTCATCCAATCATTCCTACTCCTTTCCATGGCAAGCTTTATGTAGGGCATCACTGTTGTCAATGGATACATCCCATCCTCTCTGTTAAAATGGTCCAATGCGCTGTCACTGCATGGCTAATCATCTGTCAGTTCTCGATCATACTGGAATAGGATTTACTATCCTTTTGCATCTGTCACTACGCCCAGCACTCGCGAGTTTGAAGCTCGTCACAGCCATCCCTTCCCAGATCCTACTCGGAATACCACAGACAAGGTTTAGACTTTCCGGATCTCAAGAATGGCCATCCATGGGTTCTAACTTATACCACGAAGACTCTAATATCTCGGACTCGGTCCTCTGTATTAGATGTCTAAGAGATACTCATTCTAGTTTGTTTGTATGTAGAACGGAAGTGTTTGTCAGGCACGCGTTCATAAGTGAGAATGATGATGAGCGTCACATAATCATCACATTCATCCTGTTCTTGTGTGCGAATGGATATCTTAGAAGAGGAATGAGCTTGAATTGAATAGAAAAACAATAGTACTTTGCATTAATTCATGAGGAACAGCAGAGCTCCACACCTTAATCTATGGTGTGTAGAAACTCTACCGTTGAAAATACATAAGTGATAATGGAGTTCATTGGTCTCAGCCCCAGAGGGGAACCGGAGTAACCAAGACTTTAAATACAATAATGAAAAGTCCTATTTATACTAAACTAGTTACTAGGGTTTACAGAAATGAGTAAATGATGCAGAAATCCACTTCTAGGGCCCACTTGGTATGTGCTTGGGCTGAGCATTGAGCTTTACACGTGTAGAGGATTCTCTTGGAGTTGAACGCCAGTTTGTAACCTGTTTCTGGCGTTTAACTCCACTTTGCAACCTGTTTCTAGCGTTTAACTCCAGAATGCAACATGGAACTGGCGTTGAATGCCAGTTTTCATTGTCTAAACTCGAAAAAAGTATGAACTATTATATATTGCTGAAAAGCCCTGGATGTCTACTTTTCAACGCAATTGAGAGCGCGCCATTTGGAGTTTTGTGGCTCCGGAAAATCCACTTTGAGTGCAAGGAGGTCAGAATCCAACAGCATCTGCAGTCCTTCTTCAACCTCTGAATTTGATTTTTGCTCAAGTCCCTCAATTTCAGCCAGAAAATACCTGAAATCATAGAAAAACACAAAAACTCATAGTAAAGTCCAGAAATGTGATTTTTATTTAAAAACTAATAAAATTATACTAAAAACTAACTAAATCATACTAAAAACTATGTAAAAACAATGCCAAAAAGCGTATAAATTATCCGCTCATCACAACACCAAACTTAAATTATTGCTTGTCCCCAAGCAACTGAAAATCAAATAGGATAAAAAGAAGAGAATATACTATAAATTCCAAAATATCAATGAAACTTAGCTCCAATCAGATGAGCGGGACTTGTAGCTTTTTGCCTCTTGAATAGTTTTGGCATCTCACTTTATCCATTGAAGTTCAGAATGATAGGCATCTATAGGAACTTAGAATTCAGATAGTGTTATTGATTCTCCTAGTTCAATATGTTGATTCTTGAACACAGCTACTTTATGAGTCTTGGCCGTGGCCCTAAGCACTTTGTTTTCCAGTATTACCACCGGATACATAAATGCCACAGACACATAACTGGGTGAACCTTTTCAGATTGTGACTCAGCTTTGCTAGAGTCCCCAATTAGAGGTGCCCAGGGTTCTTAAGCACACTCTGTTTTTGCTTTGGACTTGACTTTAACCGCTCAGTCTCAAGTTTTCACTTGACACTTTCACGCCACAAGCACATGGTTAGGGACAGCTTGGTTTAGCCGCTTAGGCCGGGATTTTATTCCTTTAGGCCCTCCTATCCACTGATGCTCAAAGCCTTGGATCCTTTTTATTACCCTTGCCTTTTGGTTTTAAGGGTTATCGGCTTTTTCTGCTTGCTTTTGCTTTTTCTTTCTCTTTTTTTCGCCATTTTTCTTTTCTTTTTTTTCGTATTATTTTTTTTTTGCAAGCTTTGTTCTTCACTGCTTTTTCTTGCTTCAAGAATCAATTTTATGATTTTTCAGATTATCAAATAACATTTCTCTTTTTTCATCATTCTTTCAAGAGCCAACATATTTAACATTCATAAACAACAACTTCAAAAGACATATGCACTGTTCAAGCATTCATTCAGAAAACAAAAAGTATTGTTACCACATCAAAATAATTAAACCAGTTTCAAGGATGAATTTGAAACCATGCACTTCTTGTTCTTTTGTAATTAAAACATTTTTCATTTAAGAGAGGTGATGGATTCAGAGGACATTCATAACTTTAAGGCATAGACATTTAGACACTAATGATCATATAGTAAAGACACAAACAAAAATAAAACATAAGGCTCAAAAATCGAAAAACAGGAAAATAAGAACAAGGAGATTAAGGAATGAGTCCACCTTAGTGAGGGTGGCATTTTCCTCTTCTTGAAGAACCAATGGTGCTCTTGAGCTCCTCTATGTCTCTTTCTTGTCTTTGTTGCTCCTCCCTCATAGCTCTTTGATCTTCTCTAATTTCATGGAGGATGATGGAGTGCTCTTGGTGCTCCATCCTTAGTTGTCCCATGTTGGAGCTTAATTCTCCTAGGGAAGTGTTGATTTGGTCCAAATAATTATGTGGAGGAAAGTGCATCCCTTGAGGCATCTCAGGGATTTCATGGTGAGGAATTTCCTCATGCTCATGTTGAGGTCCATGATCTCTTGTTTGCTCCATCCTTTTCTTAGTGATGGGCTTATCCTCATCAATGAGGATGTCTCCCTCTATGTCAATCCCAGCCGAATTGCATAGGTGGCAAATGAGGTGGGGAAAGGCTAACCTTGCCAAAGTGGATGACTTGTCAGCCACCTTGTAGAGTTCTTAAGGTATAATCTCATGAACTTCAACCTCCTCTCCAATCATGATACTATGGATCATGATGGCTGGTGCACGAAATTACGATCATCAACAATGGTGCCAAAGGACTTGGAGCTCTTAAACGTGAATCACACTTTGTCACAATTCCGCACAACTAACCAGCAAGTGCACTGGGTCGTCCAAGTAATAAACCTTACGTAAGTAAGGGTCGATCCCACGGAGACTGTTGGCTTGAAGCAAGCTATGGTCACCTTGTAAATCTCAGTCAGGCTAATTCAGATGGTGATGGAGAATTGATAATTAAATAATAAATAAAACGTAAAATAAAGATAGAGATACTTATGTAATTCTTTGGTTGGAATTTCAGATAAGCGTATGAAGATGCTTTGTTCCTCCTGAACCTCTGCTTTCCTATTGCCTTCTTCCAATCATTCATACTCCTTTCCATGGCAAGCTTTATGTTGGGCATCACCGTTGTCACTGGCTACTTCCCGTCCTCTCAGTGAAAACGTTCCAAATGCGCTGTCACCGCACGGCTAATCATCTGTCGGTTCTCGATCATGTTGGAATAGGATCCATTGATCCTTTTGCGTCTGTCACATGCCCAACAATCGCGAGTTTGAAGCTCGTCACAGCCATCCCTTCCCAGATCCTACTCAGAATACCACAGATAAGGTTTAGACATTTCGGATCTCAGGAATGGCCGCCAATAATTCTAGCCTATACCACGAAGGTTCCAATCTTAGATTAGAAACCCAAGAGATACACATTCAAGCTTGTTTGCATGTAGAACGGAAGTGGTTGTCAGTCACGCGTTCATATGTTAGAATGGTGATGAGTGTCACATAATCATCACATTCATCATGTTCTTGGGTATGAATGAATATCTTGGAGAAGAAACAGACTTGAGTTGAATAGAAAAACAATAGTAATTGTATTAATTCATGAAGAACAGCAGAGTTCCACACCTTAATCTATAGTGTGTAGAAACTTCACCATTGAAACTACAAAAGTGATAATGGAGGTCATTGGCTTCGGCCCCAGAGAAGGAACCAGAAGAACCAAGATGAAAATACAATAGTAAAAGGTCCTATTTATAGAGAACTAGTAGCCTAGGGTTACAGAAATGAGTAATTAATGCATAAATCTTCTTCCGGGCCCACTTAGTGTGTGCTTGGGCTGAGCATTGAAGCTTCCATGTGTAGAGACTTTTCTTGGAGTTAAACGCCAGCTTTTGTGCCAGTTTGGACGTTTAACTCCAGCTTTTGTGCCAGTTTTGGAGTTAAACGCCAGAATTCTTGGGCTGACTTCGAACGCCTGTTTGGGCTATCAAATCTCGGGCAAAGTATAGACTATTATATATTGCTGGAAAGCTCAGGATGTCTACTTTCCAACGCAATTAAGACCGCGCCAATTGGGCTTCTGTAGTCCCAGAAAATCCACTTTGAGTGCAGGGAGGTTAGAATCCAACAGCATCTGCAGTCCTTTTTCAGCCTCTGAATTAGATTTTTGCTCAGGTCCCTCAATTTCATCCAGAAAATACCTGAAATCACAGAAAAACACACAAACTCATAGTAAAGTTCAGAAGAGTAATTTTTAAATAAAAACTAATAAAAATATAATAAAAACTAACTAAAATATACTAAAAACATACTAAAAATAATGCAAAAAAGCGTATAAATTATCCGCTCATCACAACACCAAACTTAAATTGTTGCTTGTCCCCAAGCAACTGAAAATCAAATAGGATAAAAAGAAGAGAATATACAATGAATTCCAAAAACATCTATGAAGATCAGTATTAATTAGATGAGCGGGGCTTTTAGCTTTTAGCTTTTTGCTTCTGAACAGTTTTGGCATCTCACTTTATCCTTTGAAGTTCAGAATGATTGGCTTCTATAGGAACTCAGAATCCAGATAGTGTTATTGATTCTCCTAGTTAAGTATGTTGATTTTTGAACACAGCTACTTTATGAGTCTTGGCCGTGCCCCTAAGCATCTTGTTTTCCAGTATTACCACCGGATACATAAATGCCACAGACACATAACTGGGTGATCCTTTTCAGATTGACTCAGCTTTGCTAGAGTCCCCAATTAGAGGTGTCCAGAGCTCTTAAGCGCACTCTTTTTGCTTTGGACCACGACTTTAACCGCTCAGTCTCAAGTTTTCAATTGACACCTTTACGCCACAAGTACATGGTTAGGGACAGCTTGGTTTAGCCGCTTAGGCTAGGATTCTATTCCTGTGGGCCCTCCTATCCACTGATGCTCAAAGTCTTGGATCCTTTTTATCACCCTTGCCTTTTGGTTTAAAGGGGTATTGGCTTTTTCTGCTTGCTTTTTTTTCTTCTTTCTTTCTCTCTTTTTTTTTTGCATCATCATTTTTTTTCTGCAAGCTTTTCACTACTTTTTCTTGCTTCAAGAATCAATTTTATGATTTTTCAGATTATCAAATAACATTTCTCCTTTTCCATCATTCTTTCAAGAGCCAACAATTTTAACATTCATGAATCAACAGATTCAAAAAATATGCACTGTTCATGCATTCATTCAGAAAAATAATAGTATTGCCACCACATCAAAATAACTAAACTATTTTAAAATTTGAAATTCATGCACTTCTTTTCCTTTTCAATTAAAACACTCTTTATTTAAGAAAGGTGATGGAATCATTTTCATAGCTTTAAGGCATAGACACTTAGAGACTAATGATCATGTAATAAAGACACAAACATAGATAAACATAAAGCATAAAAATTTGAAAAACAAAAAATAAAGAACAAGGAAATTAAAGAACGGGTCCACCTTAGTGATGGCGGCTTATTCTTCCTCTTGAAGATCTTATGGAGTGCTTGAGCTCCTCAATGTCTCTTCCTTGCCTTTGTTGCTCCTCTCTCGTGACTCTTTGGTCCTCTCTAATTTCATGGAGGAGGATGGAATACTCTTGGTGCTCCACCCTTAGTTGTCCCATGTTGGAACTTAATTCTCCTAGGGAGGTTTTGATTTGCTCCCAATAGTTTTGTGGAGGAAAATGCATCCCTTGAGGTGAATCTCTCCATCTCCCATGACTCGGAGGTGGAAGCTTTTGCCTTCTCTTTCCTCTTTCTAGAGGTTTCTCCGGCCTTAGGTGCCATAAATGGTTATGGAAAAACAAAAAGCAACGCTTTTACCACACCAAACTTAGAAGGTTTGCTCGTCCTCGAGCAAAAGAAGAAAGAAGAGAGTAGAAGAAGAAGAAATAGAGGAGATGAAGGGGGCTTAGTGTTTCGGCCAAGGGGGAGAAGTAGTGTGTATGTTGTGTGAAAATGAAGGAGTCAAGATGGGTTTATATAAGAATGGAGATGGGGTATGGTTCGGCCATTATGGGTGGGTTTGGGTGGGAAAGTGGTTTAAATTTGAATGGTGAGGTAGGTGGGGTTTTATGAAGGATGGATGTGAGTGGTGAAGAGAATGGTGGGATTTGATAGGTGAGGGGTTTTGGGAAAGAGGTATTGAGGTGATTGGTGAATGGGTGAAGAAGAGAAAGAGAGGTGGGTAGGTGGGGATCCTGTGGAGTCCACAGATCCTGAGGTGTCAAGGATATCTCATCCCTGCACCAAGTGGCGTGCAAAACGCCCCTTTCTGCCAATCCTGGCATTAAACGCCAGGTTGCTACCCATTTCTGGTGTTTAACGCCAGCTTTTTGCCCATTCCTGGCGTTAAACGCCAGTAAGTTTCTCTTCCAGGGTGTTCTATTTTTCATTCTGTTTTTGCTTTTTCAATTGTTTTTGTGACTTCACATGATCATTAACCTATAGAAAACATAAAATAACAATAGAAATTTAACATAGATAATTAAAGATTGAGTTGCCTCCCAACAAGCGCTTCTTTAATGTCAATAGCTTGACAGTGGGCTCTCATGGAGCCTCACAGATGTTCAGAGCAATGTTGGAACCTCCCAACACCAAACTTAGAGTTTGAATGTGGGGGTTCAACACCAAACTTAAAGTTTGGTTGTGGCCTCCCAACACCAAACTTAGAGTTTGATTGTGGGGGCTCTGTTTGACTCTGTATTGAGAGAAGCTCTTCATGCTTCCTCTCCATGGTGACAGAGGGATATCCTTGAGCTTTAAACACAAGGGAGTCTTCATTCACTTGAATGATCAATTCTCCTCTGTCAACATCAATCACAGCTTTTGCGGTGGCTAGGAAGGGTCTGCCAAGGATGATGGATTCATCCATACATTTTCCAGTCTCTAGGATTATGAAATCAGCAGGTATGTAGTGGCCTTCAACCTTTACCAAGACATCCTCTACAAGTCCATAAGCCTATTTCTTTGAATTGTCTGCCATCTCCAGTGAGATTCTAGCAGCTTGTACCTCAATGATCCCCAGCTTCTCCATTACAGAGAGAGGCATGAGGTTTATGCTTGATCCTAGGTCACAGAGCTTTTTCAAAGGTCATGGTGCCTATGGTACAAGGTATTGAAAATTTTCCAGGATCTTGTCTCTTTTGAGGTAATTTCTGCCTAGCCAAGTCATCTAGTTCTTTGATGAGCAATAGAAGTTCATCCTCCCAAGTCTCATTACCAAACAACCTGGCATTTAGCTTCATGATTGCTCCAAGGTACTTAGCAACTTTCTCTTCAGTAACATCTTTATCCTCTTCAGAGGAAGAATACTCATCAGAGCTCATGAATGGCAAAAGTAAATTTAATGGAATCTCTGTGGTCTCAGTCTGAGCCTCAGATTCCCATGGATCCTCATTAGGGAACTCCATGGAGGTCAGTGGACGTCCATTAAGGTCTTCCTCAGTGGAGATCACTGCCTCTTCCACCTCTCCAAGTTCGGCCATGTGAGACGTGTTTATGGCCTTGCACTCTCTCTTTGGATTCTCTTCTGTATTGCTTGGGAGAGTACTAGGAGGGAGTTCAGTAATTTTCTTACTCAGCTGACCCACTTGTGCCTCTAAATTTCTAATGGAGGACCTTGTTTCAGTCATGAAACCTTGAGTGGTTTTAATTAGATCAGAGACTATAGTTGCTAAGTCAGAGTGGCTCTGCTTAGAATCCTCTGTCTGTTGCTGATAAGATGATGGAAAAGGTTTGCTGTTGCTAAACCTGTTTCTTCCACCATTATTGTTGTTGAAACCTTGTTGAGGTCTCTGTTGATCCTTCCATGAGAGATTTGGATGATTTTTCCATGAAGGATTATAGGTGTTTCCATAGGGTTCTCCCATGTAATTCACCTCTTCCATTGTTGGGTTCTCAGGATTATAAGCTTCTTCTTCAGAGGAAGCTTCCTTAGTACTGCCTGTTGCTGCTTGCATTCCAGACAGACTCTGAGAAATCATATTGACTTGTTGGGTCAATATTTTATTCTGAGCTAATATGGCATTTAGAGTATCAATCTCAAGAACTCCCTTCTTCTGAGTTGTCCCATTATTCACAGGATTCCTTTCAGAAGTGTACATGAATTGGTTATTTGCAACCATTTCAATGAGTTCCTGAGCTTCTGCAGGCGTCTTCTTCAGATGAAGAGATCCTCCAGCAGAGCTGTCCAATGACATCTTGGACAGTTCAGACAGACCATCATAGAAGATTCCTATGATACTCCATTCTGAAAGCATGTCAGAAGGGCACCTTCTGATCAATTTCTTGTATCTTTTCCAAGCTTCATAGAGGGATTCACCTTCCTTCTGTCTGAAGGTTTGGACTTCCACTCTAAACTTGCTCAATTTTTGAGGTGGAAAGAACTTTGCCAAGAAGGCATTGACTAGCTTTTCCCAAGAGTTAAGGCTTTCTTTAGGTTGTGAATCCAACCATGTCCTAGCTCTGTCTCTTACAGCAAAAGGAAAAAGCATAAGTCTGTAGACTTCAGGGTCAACCCCATTGGTCTTGACAGTGTCACAGATTTGCAAGAATTCAGCTAAGAATTGATGAGGATCTTCCAATGGAAGCCC
Source organism: Arachis ipaensis (assembly GCF_059453495.1). Lineage (NCBI taxonomy): Eukaryota > Viridiplantae > Streptophyta > Magnoliopsida > Fabales > Fabaceae > Arachis > Arachis ipaensis. Next base: position 139,050,883 of record NC_142444.1, read on the forward strand.
ATGAAACTTGCAATTCTGTTGTATTAGAGAAACTAATTGAGGCTTAAACTCAAAGTTGTTTACTCCAATGGCAGGGATTGAGATGCTTCTCCCAAAGAAGTCGGGAGTAGGTGCAGTAAAGTCACCAAGCACCTTCCTTGCATTGTTGGCATTGTTGTTTTCGGCTGCCATGGCTTCTTCCTTCTTGAAGAGCTCTGTTAGGCCCTCTAGAGAGAGTTGTGCTTTAGCTTTTTTTAGCTTTCTCTTCAAGGTCCTTTCAGGTTCAGGATCAGCTTGAACAAGTATGCCTTTATCTTTGTTCCTGCTCATATGAAAGAGAAGAGAACAAGAAAGTAGGGAATCCTCTATGTCACAGTATAGAGATTCCTTGAGGTGTCAGAGGAAAAGAAGAATAGAAGGAGGAGGTAGATAGAAGAGAATTCGAACATATAAAGAAGGATAAAGTTTGAATTGCACCTTGAGGAGGAGTGTTAGTCCCTTAAATAGAAGGATGTGAGAAGAGGGGAAGAATTTTCGAAAATAAATTAAAAAGATTTTGAAATAATAAAAAGAAATTTGAAAATTTGATTGAGATTTTCGAAAATTAAGATTGGGAAAGAAATTAAGCGATTTTTGAAAAAGATTTAGAAATTAGAAATCAAAGAGATATGATTGAGAGTTAATTTTGAAAAAGATGTGATTGAAAATATATGATTGAGAAGATATGATTGAAAATCAAACTAAAAAGAGAAAGTTTTAAAATTAAAGTTGATTACTTGACTAACAAGAAATTAGAAGATATGATTCTAGAATTAAAACTTTTGATCCTTTCTTAATAGGCAAGTAACAACTAGAAAATTTTGAATTAAATTATTAATTGTAGCAAGGATTTTCGAAAATAGTAATAAATAAAAAAAATTGAAAAGAAATTGATTTTGAAAAGATATGATTTGAAAAAGATTTGAATTAAAAACAAAATCTTCCCTCTAGTGTCATCCTGGCGTTAAACGCCCAGAATGGCATCCATTCTGGCGTTTAACGCCCAATATCCTACCTTTTTGGGCGTTAAACGCCCAGCCAGGATACCTGGCTGGCGTTTAAACGCCAGTTTTCCTTCTTCACTGGGCGTTTTGAACGCCCAGCTTTTTCTGTTTGATTCCTCTGCTGAATGTTCTGAATCTTCAATTCTCTGTATTATTGACTTGAAAAGACATAGTTTTGAGAAATTTTTTTTTGAATTTTTCAATGATGAGAAACAATCAAAATATAATTAATCTTAGGAAACTCAAATCAAACAAACAATGCATGCAGGACACCAAACTTAAAAATTTTCATATAAGAGACACTAACAAATTGAGAATACATATGAGAAACAACTAAACACACAAAACAAGGGAATTTAAAGATCAGAGCAATGAAATCATCAAGAAAAACTTGAAGATTAATGAAGAACATATTGCATGTTTTCGAAAAATGCAAGAAGAATGCAATTGACACCAAACTTAAAAATTGACACTAGACTCAAACAAGAAACATAAAATATTTTTTTTATGATTTTATAAATCTTTTTTGTGATTTTTGAAACTTATATGGAAAAGAAAATAAAGGGATTCAAAACTTTTAATAAGAATTCCAGGAATCATGCAATGTTAGTCTAAAGCTTCAGTCTAAAAAGATTAGACATGGTTGGCCAAGCTTCAGCAAGACATGACATTCAGCAGCTAAATTGATGAGAATCAACCAGCTTTTGTGATGATAAGAGCATCACCTTGAAACTCTAGAATTCATTCTTAAAAATTCTGAAAAATAAAAAGAAAAGTACCTAATCTAAGCAACAAGATGAACCGTCAGCTGTCCAAACTCGAACAATCCCGGCAACTGCGCCAAAAACTTGGTACACGAAATTGTGATCATCAACAATGGCACCAAAGGACTTGGAGCTCTTAAACTTGAATCACACTTTGTCACAATTCCGCACAAGTAACCGGCAAGTGCACTGGGTTGTCCAAGTAATAAACCTTACATGAGTAAGGGTCGATCCCACGGAGACTGTCGGCTTGAAGCAAGCTATGGTCACCTTGTAAATCTCAGTCAGGCTAATTCAGATGGTGATGGAGAATTGATAATTAAATAATAAATAAAACGTAAAATAAAGATAGAGATACTTATGTAATTCTTTGGTTGGAATTTCAGATAAGCATATGAAGATGCTTTGTTCCTCCTGAACCTCTGCTTTCCTATTGCCTTCTTCCAATCATTCATACACCTTTCCATGGCAAGCTTTATGTTGGGCATCACCGTTGTCAATGGCTACTTCCCGTCCTTTCACTGAAAACGTTCCAAATGCGCTATCACCGCACGGCTAATCATCTGTCGGTTCTCGATTATGTTGTGATAGGATCCATTGATCCTTTTGCGTCTGTCACACGCCCAACAATCGCAAGTTTGAAGCTCGTCACAGCCATCCCTTTCCAGATCCTACTCAGAATACCACAGACAAGGTTTAGACGTTTCGGATCTCAGGAATGGCCGCCAATAATTCTAGCCTATACCATGAAGGTTCCAATCTTAGATTAGAAACCCAAGAGATACACATTCAAGCTTGTTTGCATGTAGAACGGAAGTGGTTGTCAGTCACGCATTCATAGGTGAGAATGGTGATGAGTGTCACATAATCATCACATTCACCATGTTCTTGGGTATGAATGAATATCTTGGAGAAGAAATAGACTTGAGTTGAATAGAAAAACAATAGTAATTGTATTAATTCATGAAGAACAGCAGAGCTCCACACCTTAATTTATGGTGTGTAGAAACTCCACCGTTGAAACTACAAAAGTGATAATGGAGGTCATTAGCTTCGGCCCCAGAGAGGGAACCAGAAGAACCAAGATGAAAATACAATAGTAAAATGTTCTATTTATAGAGAACTAGTAGCCTAAGGTTACAGAAATGAGTAATTAATGCATAAATCTTCTTTCGGGCCCACTTGGTGTGTACTTGGGCTGAGCATTGAAGCTTCCATGTGTAGAGACTTTTCTTGGAGTTAAACGCCAGCTTTTGTGCCAGTTTGGGCACTTAACTCTAGCTTTTGTGCCAGTTTTGGAGTTAAACGCCAGAATTCTTGAGCTGACTTGGAACGCCTGTTTGGGCCATCAAATCTCGGGCAAAGTATGAACTATTATATATTTCTGGAAAGCCCAGGATGTCTACGTTCCAACGCAATTAAAAGCGCGCCAATTGGGCCTATGTAGCTCCAGAAAATCCACTTCGAGTGCAGGGAGGTCAGAATCCAACAGCATCTGCAGTCCTTTTTCAGCCTCTGAATCAGATTTTTGCTCAGGTCCCTCAATTTTAGCCAGAAAATACCTGAAATCACAGAAAAATACACAAACTCATAGTAAAGTCCAGAAGAGTGATTTTTAAATAAAAACTATTAAAAATATAATAAAAACTAACTAAAATATACTAAAAACAATGCCAAAAAGCGTATAAATTATCCGCTCATCAATGGCCCGGTCTATAGTTACTTCAAACCTGTTTCTAGTGGGAATGATTGAGCGTTGAATGAACTCTAACCATCCCCTAGCTACAGGCTTAAGGTCCAGTCTTCTCAATTGAACCGGATTGCCTCTTGAGTCAATTTTCCATTGAGCTCCTTCTACACATATGTCCATGAGGACTTGGTCCAACCTTTGATCAAAGTTGACCCTTCTAGTGTAGGGGCGTGCGTTTTCTTCCATCATTGGAAAGTTGAATGCCAGCCTTACATTTTCCATACTGAAATCTAAGTATTTCCCTCGAACCATGGTAAGCCAATGCTTTGGATTCGGGTTCACACTTTGATCATGGTTCCTGGTGATCCATGCGTTTGCATAGAACTCTTGAACTATTAAGATCCTGACTTGTTGAATAGGGTTGGTGAGAACTTCCCAGCCTCTTCTTTGGATTTCAAGTCGGATCTCCGGATACTCATTCTTTTTGAGCTTGAAAGGAAGCTCAGGGATCACTTTCTTCTTGGCCATAACTTCATAGAAGTGATCTTGATGGACCTTTGAGATGAATCTCTCCATCTCCTATGACTCAGAGGTGGAAGCAATTGCCTTCCCTTTCCTCTTTCTAGAGGTTTCTCTGGCCTTAGGTGCCATTAATGGTTATGGAAAAATAAAAAGCAATGCTTTTACCACACCAAACTTAAAATGTTTGCTCGTCCCCGAGCAAAAGAAGAAAGAAAGAAGGAGAAGAAGAAGAGAAATGGAGGAGAGGGAGAGAGGGGTGTATTCGGCCAAGGTGGTGAAGAGAGGGTTGTATTGTGTGAAAATGAAGAAGGAATGAGGGGTTTATATAGGAGTGGGGGGAGGTTTAGGGTTCGGCTATTAGGGTTGGGTTTGGGAGGGAAAATAGTTTGAATTTGAAAGTAGGTGGGGTTTTTGGGGAAGAGAGGATAGATGTGAGTGGTGAAGAGGTGATGGGGAAGAGTGATTGAGTTGATTGGTGAAGGGTATTTTGGGAAGAGAGTTATGAAAAGGTGTGAAGAGGAGAGAAGAAGTGGTGGTGATCCTGTGGGGTCCACAGATCTTGTGGGGTCAAGGACTTGACATCCCTGCTCCAATTAGGCGTGTAAAATGCCCTTGCTATGAAATCCTGGCGTTTAACGCCAGACTGCTGCTTGTTTCTGGCGTTTAACGCCAGGTAGATGCTTGTTTCTGGCGTTAAACGCCAGCTTGGTGCTTGTTTCTGGCATTAAACGCCAGACAGATGTTTGTTTCTGGCGTTTAAATGCCAGAATGTTCCTCCTCCAGGGTGTGCTGTTTTTAATGTTGTTTTTCATTTTATTTTTGATTTTTCAGTAGTTTTTGTGACTCTACATGATCATCAACCTAATAAAACACGAAATAATAAAAAAATAAAATAGATATAATTAAATAACATTGGGTTGCCTCCCAACAAGCGCTTCTTTAATGTCAATAGCTTGACAGTGAGCTCTCATGGAGCCTCACAGATAATCAGAGCAAGGTTGGAACCTCCCAACACCAAACTTAGAGTTTGAATGTAGGGGTTCAACACCAAACTTAGAGTTTGGTTGTGGCCTCCCAACACCAAACTTAGAGTTTGACTATGGGGGCTTTGGTTGACTCTAGTGAGAGAAGCTTTTCATGCTTCCTCTCCATGGTTACAGAAGGAGATCCTTGAGTTTTAAACACAAGGTTGTCCTCATTCAGTTGAAGGACCAATTCTCCTCTGTCCACATCAATCACAGCTCTTGTTGTGGCTAGGAAGGGTCTTCCAAGGATGATGGATTCATCCTCATCCTTCCCAATGTCTAGGATTATAAAATCAGCAGGGATGTAAAGGCCTTCAACCTTTACTAACACGTCCTCTACTAGTCCATAAGCCTATTTTCTTGAGTTGTCTGCCATCTCTAATGAGATTCTGGCAGGTTGCACCTCAAAGATCCCAAGTTTCTCTATTACAGAGAGTGGCATTAAGTTTATTCCTGACCCTAGGTCACACAGAGCCTTCTCAAAGGTCATGGTGCATATGTTACAGGGAATTAGGAATTTGCCAGGATCCTGTTTCTTTTGAAGTAATTTCTGCCTATCCAATGCATTTAGTTCATTAGTGAGCAAGGGAGGTTCATCTTCCCAAGTCTCATTACCAAATAATTTGGCATTTAGCTTCATGATTGCACCAAAGTACTTAGCAACTTGCTCCTCAATAACATCTTCATTTTCTTCAGAAGAAGAATACTCAGCAAAGCTCATGAAGGGCAGAAAGAGATTCAATGGAATCTCTATGGTCTCTAGATGAGCCTCAGATGGTGCCTATGTTACAGGGAATTAGGAATTTGCCAGGATCCTGTTTCTTTTGAAGTAATTTCTGCCTATCCAATGCATTCAGTTCATTGGTGAGCAAGGGAGGTTCATCTTCCCAAGTCTCATTACCAAATAATTTGGCATTTAGCTTCATGATTGCACCAAGGTACTTAGCAACTTGCTCCTCGGTAACATCTTCATTTTCTTCAGAAGAAGAATACTCAGCAGAGCTCATGAAGGGCAGAAGGAGGTTCAATGGAATCTCTATGGTCTCTAGATGAGCCTCAGATTCTTTTGGTTCCTCAAAGGGAAACTCCTTATTGGTCACTGGGCGTCCCAGGAGGTCTTCCTCACTAGGATTCATGTCCTCTCCCTCCCTTATAAGTTTGGCCATGATGGTCAAATCAATGGCCTTGCACTCTCTCTTGGGATTTTCTTCTGTATTGCTTGGGAGAGTACTAGGAAGAGTTTCAGTGACTCTTTTACTCAGCTGGCCCACTTGTGCCTCCAAATTTCTAATGGAGGATCTTGTTTTATTCATGAAACTTAAAGTGGCCTTAGATAGATCAGAGACTATATTTGCTAAGCTAGATGGATTCTGCTCAGAATTCTCTGTCTGTTGCTGAGTGGATGATGAAAAAGGCTTACTATTGCTAAACCTGTTTCTTCCACCATTATTAAAGCCTTGTTGAGGCTTTTGTTGATCCTTCCATGAGAAATTTGGATGATTTCTCCATGAGGGATTATAAGTATTTCTATAGGGTTCCCCCCATGTAATTCACCTCTGCTATTGCAGGGTTCTCAGGATCATAAGCTTCTTCTTCAGAAGATGCCTCTATAGTACTGTTGGATGATTCCTTCAATCCATTCAGACTCTGAGAGATCATATTGACTTGCTGAGTCAATATTTTGTTCTGAGCCAATATGGAATTCAGAGTATCTATTTCAAGAACTCCCTTCTTCATAGGCGTCCCATTACTCACAGGATTCCTTTCAGAAGTGTACATGAACTGGTTATTTGCAACCATGTCAATAAGTTCTTGAGCTTCTGCAAGCGTTTTCTTTAGGTGAATGGATCCACCTGCAGAATGGTCCAATGACATTTTAGATAATTCAGACAGACCATCATAGAATATATCCAGGATGATCCATTCTGAAAGCATGTCAGAAGGACACTTTTTGGTCAGTTCCTTGTATCTCTCCCAAGCTTCATAGAGGGACTCATCTTCTTTCTGTTTGAAGGTTTGAACATACACTCTAAGCTTACTAAGCTTTTGAGGAGGAAAGAACTTGGCTAAGAAAGCCGTGACCAGCTTATCCCAAGAGTTCAGGCTATTTTTAGGTTGAGAATCCAACCATATTCTAGCTCTGTCTCTTACAGCAAACGGGAAAAGCATAAGCCTGTAGACTTCGGGATCAACCCCATTAGTCTTAACAGTATCACAGATTTACAAGAATTCAGTTAAGAACTAAAAAGAATCTTCTGATGGAAGTCCATGAAACTTGCAATTCTGTTGCATCAGAGAAACTAATTGAGATTTCAGCTCAAAATTGTTTGCTCCAATGGCAGGGATTAAGATGCTTGTTCCATGTAAATTGGAATTTGGTGCAGTAAAGTCACCAAGCATCTTCCTTGCATTGTTATTATTTTCGGCCATGTCTCCTTCTTTTTCGAAAATTTCTGTCAAATTTTCTCTAGAGAGTTGTGCTTTGGCTTCTCTTAGCTTCCTCTTCAGAGTCCTTTCAGGTTCAGGATCAGCTTCAACAAGAATGTTCTTATCCTTGTTCCTGCTCATATGAAAAAGAAGAGAATAGAAAATATGGAATCCTCTATGTCACAGTATAGAGATTCCTTATGTAAGTATAAGAAGAGAATAATGGAGGAAGGAAAAGATAAGAATCCAAACACAAGGGAGAGGAATAAGTTCGAATTCTTGGGTGAAAGAGGGATGTTAGTAGATGAATAAATAAACAGAAGGAGGTGAGAGAGAAGAATTTTCGAAAATAATTTGAAAAGAAAAGAAAAATAGTTTTGTTTTTAATTTAAATTTAAAATTAAAATTTGAAAATAAAAAAAAAAGAAGAAAAATGAAATTAAATTAAATTAAAAATTAAAACAATTAGTTAATAAAAAAAGAATTTTGAAAAAGAGGGAAGGGATTTTCGAAAATTAGAAAGAGAGAGTTAGTTAGGTAGTTTTGAAAAAGATAAGAATCAAACAAAAAGTTAAGTGGTTAATTGAAAAGGAATTGAAAATTAAATTTTGAAAAGATAGGAAGTTAGAAAAGATTTTGAAATTGATTTTGAAAAAGATGTGATTGACATTTATTTTGAAAAAGATTTGAAAGAGAAATTTAAAAAGATTTGATTTTGAAAATCAAAGTTGATTACTTGACTAACAAGAAACTAAAAAGATATGATTCTAGAGTTTAAAGATTGAACCTTTCTTACTAGGCAAGTAAAAAACTAAAATTTTTTGAATCAATCACATTAATTGTTAGCATTAATTTCGAAAATAGAAATAAGAAAAAGATTTTGAAAATAATTTTGAAATTTTCGAAAATTATGAGAGAAAAATGAAAAAGATTTGACTTTTGAAAAAGATTTGAAAAAGATAGAATTTTTTTTTTAAATTGAAAATTTGATTTGACTCATAAGAAACAAATAGATTTTAAAATTTTTTTGAAAAAGTCAACTCAAATTTTCGAATTTTATGAGTGAAAAAGGGAAAGATATTTTTTTATTTTTGAATTTTAATGATAAAAGAGAAAAATATCAAAAAGACTCAATGCATGAAAATCTTGGATCAAAACAAATGATGCATGCAAGAACACTATGAATGTCAAGATGAACACCAAGAACATTATGAATGTCAAGATGAACACCAAGAACTTATTTTTGAAAATTTTTAAGAAAAGAAAAACATGCAAGACACCAAACTTAGAAATTTTTAATTTTTAGACACTATGAATGCAAGAATGCATATGAAAAACAAGAAAAGACACAAAACAAGAAAATATGAAGATCAAACAAGAAGACTTGTCAAGAACAACTTGAAGATCAAGAAGAACACATGCATGAATTTTCGAAAAATGCAAGAAAGAGACAAACATGCAATTGACACCAAACTTATGACTTGACACTAGACTCAAACAAGAAACATCAAATTATTTTTGGTTTTTTTTTCGTAATTTTTCAACAATTATTTTGAAAAAGAAAATAAGGATTTCAAAATTTTTAATAAAAATCCCAGGAATCTTGCAGTGTTAGTCTAAAGCTCCGGTCCAGGAATTAGACATGGCTCACTAGCCAGCCAAGCTTTCAGTGAAAGCTCCGGTCCAAAACACTAGACATGGCCAATGGCCAGCTAAGCTTCAGCAGATACAAATCTGGCCTATAACAGCTAATTTGCTGAAGAAGATAAAGAAGCTCTTCTCTTGAGGATAAGTGAAACCTCGGTCCAAAAGATTAGACATGGCTTAACAGCCAGCCAGGCTTCAACATGCTTCATGAAACACTAGAATTCATTCTTAAAAATTCTGAAGAAAAATATATTTTTGAAAATATTTATTTTTATTTTTTTTTTTGAAAATAAGAATAATAAAAACAAAAAGCTTAAAATTAAAATAAAATTACCTAATCTGAGCAACAAGATGAACCGTCAGTTGTCTAAACTCGAACAATCCCCGGCAACGGCGCCAAAAACTTGGTATGCGAAATTGCGATCATCAACAATGGCGCCAAAGACTTGGTGCTCTCAAACGTGAATCACACTTTGTCACAACTTCGCACAACTAACCAGCAAGTGCACTGGGTCGTCCAAGTAATAAACCTTACGTGAGTAAGGGTCGATCCCACGGAGATTGTCGGCCTGAAGCAAGCTATGGTCACCTTGTAAATCTCAGTCAGGCGGATTCAAATGGTTATGATGAATTGATAATTAAAACATAATTAAAATATAAACTAGGATAGAGATACTTATGTAATTCATTGGTGAGAATTTCAGATAAGGGTATAGAGATGCTTTCATTCCTCCTGAACCTCTGCTTTCCTGCTATCTTCATCCAATCATTCCTACTCCTTTCCATGGCAAGCTTTATGTAGGGCATCACTGTTGTCAATGGCTACATCCCATCCTCTCTGTGAAAATGGTCCAATGCGCTGTCACTGCATGGCTAATCATCTGTCGGTTCTCGATCATACTGGAATAGGATTGACTATCCTTTTGCATCTGTCACTACGCCCAGCACTCGCGAGTTTGAAGCTCGTCACAGCCATCCCATCCCAGATCCTACTCGGAATACCATAGACAAGGTTTAGACTTTTCGGATCTCAAGAATGGCCATCCATGGGTTCTAACATATACCACGAAGACTCTAATATCTCAGACTCGGTCCTCTGTATTAGATATCTAAGAGATATTCATTCTAGCTTGTTTGCAAGTAGAACGGAAGTGTTTGTCAGGCACGCATTCATAAGTGAGAATGATGATGAGCGTCACATAATCATCACATTCATCCTGTTCTTGTGTGCGAATGGATATCTTAGAAGAGGAATAAGCTTGAATTGAATAGAAAAACAATAGTACTTTGCATTAATTCATGAGGAACAGCAGAGCTCCACACCTTAATCTATGGTGTGTAGAAACTCTACCATTGAAAATACATAAGTGATAATGGAGTTCATTGGTCTCGGCCCCTGAGGGGAACCGGAGTAACCAAGACTTCAAATACAATAATAAAAAGTCCTATTTATACTAAACAAGTTACTAAGGTTTATAGAAATGAGTAAATGATGCAGAAATCCATTTCTAGGGCCCACTTAGTGTGTGCTTGGGCTGAGCATTGAGCTTTACACATGTAGAGGCTTCTCTTGGAGTTGAACGCCAGTTTGTAACCTGTTTCTGGCGTTTAACTCCACTTTGCAACCTGTTTCTGGCGTTTAACTCCAGAATGCAACATAGAACTGGCATTGAACGCCAGTTTGCGTCATCTAAAATCAGGCAAAGTATGGACTATTATATATTTCTAGAAAGCCATGGATGTCTACTTTCCAACGCAATTAAGAGCATGCCATTTGGAGTTCTATAGCTCGAGAAAATTTACTTTGAGTGCAAGGAGGTCAGAATCCAACAACATCTGCAGTCCTTCTTCAACCTCTGAATCTGATTTTTGCTCAAGTCCCTCTATTTCAGCTAGAAAATACCTGAAATCATAGAAAAACACACAAACTCATAGTAAAGTCTAGAAATATGATTTTTATTTAAAAACTAATAAAATTATACTAAAAACTAACTAAATCATACTAAAAACTATGTAAAAACAATGCCAAAAAGCGTATAAATTATCCGCTCATCACCTAGCATCCTACATTCACCCTTGAATTGTTTTAGTGTGTAACACCAAACTTAGCTCCTTGCAATACAGATAAATCTACTTAACCCTTTTATTGAAATAGCTAGGAAAGGAAAACTACCTCTAGTTGGGTTGCCTCCCAACAAGCGCTCTTTTAATGTCATTAGCTTGACAACCTCCATTCTTGTTCAACTCAGTTCATGAATGCTCTCCTCCTTGTTCCAAGGCCCTCCCAGGTAATGCTTTGCTCTGTGACCATTTGCTGTAAAAGTTCCTTTGTAGCTTCATTCATAAGTTCAAGGCTTCCATGTGGGAAAACCTTGGTCACCAGATAAGGGCCAGTCCATTTAGACTTGAGTTTTCCAAGAAAGATCTTGAGCCTGGAGTTGTATAACAGCACTTGTTGCCCTGGCTCAAATTCTCTTCTTGAGATTTTCTTATCATGCCACCTTTTAGCTATCTCCTTGTATATCTTAGCATTCTCAAAAGCTTCCAATCAGAACTCATCCAATTCATTGAGTTGCAACAGCCTTTTTTCTCCTGCTGTTTGAGAGTCAAGATTGAGGAGCTTAGTGGCCCAGAAAGCTTTGTGTTCGAGCTCTACAGGTAGGTGACAGGATTTGCCATAAATAAGCTGGAAAGGTGACTTCCAAATTGGGATTTTGAATGCAGTTCTGTTCTGAGGGTTATCTGAAACTGTAAGTTGATCTCAGACGAGATCTTCTGTACTGGTCGGAGATGATGGGTCCGGCTGGTGGGTGGCGGACGGAGCTGTCGTGTCCGACTTATGGGAATGGTTGTATTGCTGATCCTTGGTCACCGGAGGGTGGGGGGTACCTGCAAGAGACTCCGATGCTTAAGTTAGCATGGGTATTAAATAGGTTTTTAGTAGAATCAGAGTATGAGTTATACCTGGGTGCTCCAGTGTATTTATAGTAGCGTGGGCTGACCTTTCTGATAAGATAAGTTAGTTATCTTATCTTATCTTATCTTATTTTGGGTGAAGTCATCTTATCTTCAAGGGAACCGCCTTTATCTCTATAGGCTTGGATTGCCTTTGGATTTGGGTCGTGTTCCTCTATTTGGGCCCTTTATTGGGCTTTCCTGTTGATTTGGCCGATCTCTTTAAGAAGAGATCGGATAGTCGGACCTAAAGAGGTCGGTCGCCATGTCACTAAACATCCCGGGTCGGACAGCTCAACCCAGGGTATGAACAGTGCCCCTGCTTGAGCTCGGTCTTCTGCTTTGAGGTCGAGTTTTTTGACTTCGAACTTTTTATAGTGAAGCCGAACTCGAGCACTTTTGTCGATTCCTTTCTTTGTAGAGCTTTTTGAATGTAGAACGTTTTTCCTCTAAAAACGTGCGCTTTTGTGTTAGCGCTTTATTCTAGGGAACGTGCGAGGGTTTAATACCTTCATTAATTGGTATTAATTGCCCCGTTTCTCTTGGCTTTATTTTGAATTTTTCTTCCTCAGAAAAATGGTTTCTCTTCTTCTTTTTTCTTTGTAACTCCTTCGTTCTCTCTATCTCTGTCTTTTCTTGCGTTGCGGTATTGACGTGATGGAAATTGGCTAATTAAGAATTGTTATAAGATATGCGTTGCAAGTATAGTTCTTAACCAACCAGAAATCTGCTTATCAATTTAAAAAGGGGTGTCACAAAAATTAAAATTAAAATATTGGGAGTATGAATCCCAGGTCGTCTCCCAACGAGTTGCAGAAAGGTGTGCTATTTTATTAATCAGATGTTTTCAAAAAGAGTTTGAGTTGAATAAACAGGAAATTGAATTGGAGAAATTAAGTAACTTAAATAAAAGCCTTGACTAGGAGTAGATTAGTTGGAAGCCCTATTCTTGTTGCAGTACTCTCAAGATTAATTGATAATTGAAGGTTGTTTTATTTAGTTATCCCTTACTAGGTAAAGGAAAGTCAAACAAGTTGGAATGCTGTTTCTATTCACAAGTCCCAATCCGCTTACTTGGAAGGACTGGCGTTAGTGACTAGAGAGCAATCCAACAATAGACCCAATTACAATTTCTCTTTTGAGCATTCCAACTCAAGGGTTCCTTTCAATCAACTCCCCATCAAGTTAGGGAACTACTCGCTCATTGTGAATGTGGAATTCATAACATAGAAAAGAGAATTAAAGAAAGACATGATAAATAAAACTCAAAGGAATCAATTAAAAATAAAAGTAACTCTTGTATTAATAAATTCTAAAATAATCCAATAGTAAAATTGAGTAAATTAAAGGACATGGAAGAGTAAAGCCAGGTAAAGAAAACGAACTAGAATGACGAAGTCTTGATGAGGTAATAACTCTTCTCAATTTCCCAATGCAAAGAGCAATAGAATTAAAAATCCTAAGAGCTATGAGTGTGTAGAGAGAAACCCTAGAAGAGGAGTAAAACTTGATCTAAAAAAAACTAAAAACTGTGCGGAATGAATGTTGTTCTCGGTCTCTGCATGTTCCCTGGCTCTAGTCTGCTTTTCTGGGCTGAAAACTAGGCCAAAACATGGCCCAAAATCGCCCCCAGCAATTCTGCAGATTATGCAAATTGCGCACGTCATGCGATCGCGTCATTCATGCGGACGCGTCATTTGGCGTTCTGCTTTGCCACGTGGGCGCGTCGTCCACGCCTCCGCGTCACTTGCGCTATTCCAATCTGCACGGTCGCGTGAGCCATGCGGCCGCGTCACTGCAATTTCCTCTCTTTCGCGCGGTCACGTGAGCCATGTGGCTACGTCACTTCTCGCTAGTCATCTCCTCAATTCCTTGTGTTCCTTCCATTTTTGCAAGCTTCCTTTCCAATTTCCAATTCATTCATGCCCTATAAAGCCTGAAACACTTAACACACAGATCACGGCATCGAATGGAATAAAGGAGAATTAAAATGCGCAATTAAAAGTCTCTAGGAAGCAAGTTTTCAATCTTGTAATAATTTTAGGAAGGAAATATAAATGCATGCTAATTATATGAATAAGTGGGTAAAGATCATGATAAAACCACACAATTAAACACATTATAAACCATAAAATAGTGGTTTATCAACCTTCCCACACTTAAACATGAGCATGTCCTCATGTTTAGTTGAAGGAGATAAAATAAATGAGTAGGAACATGTGAAACTCATACAATGCAATGCAACCTATATATATGAATGCAACTATATGATTCTTGTCCACTTGATCAATAGCAAATAAGCTCTTCAAAATATAAATCAAATTCCACCAATTCAATTCTTATACAGTAATAACAGATAAAAGTGCAAGAAGATAACTCATGAAAGCAGGAAACATAAAATTTCAAGCATTGAACCCTCACTGATGATGTATGTACGCTCTAATCTCTCTAGTGTATAGGGCAATCACTCTATCCTTCTCTAATCATGCTTTCTAATTTTTGTTCTTCTCCTAATCAATCAACAACACTTAATATACCAATGCAAACATCATGAGGTCTTTTCAAGGTTGTAATGGGGCTAAGGTAAAGGTAAGGACACACATATGGTTAAGTAAGCTTATAAACTGAATCTTTAATTAACCCAAGCTTTAACATAACCTATATATATATTCTATATAACTTTAGAATTCATACCTAGCTGCCCAGAATTTCCCTTTCACATTTCATACTCATGTATCAACTTTTTTATTTTAATTTTATCATACATGCATTGATCCTTGAATTCTTAACTTAGCATTGGGGTAATTTTGTCCCCTTATTTATTTATTAAATATTTTTGATTTTTTTTCATATACATAAAAATAAACATAGCTTATCAATGCACATAGATTTTTAATTCTTATAGTTTCACATGAGTAGGTATCCAAATACCCATTATATTATCATGAAATACTCCCTTATTATCTTTTGTTCCCACAATTTTCCATACTTAATTAGCACACATAATTCTATTTTAAGCTAACCAAAGATCCAGTTTGGGATATATAATTATTTTTCTGCTTAAGGCTAGTAATGTGGTAAAATATAGAACAAATGGGGTTTAAAGGCTCAAAGTGACTAACAAAGGTAATTGAAAGGGTAGGCTTAATTTGGATAAGTGAGCTAAACAAATAATGGCCTCAATCATATGCAAACATATAAATATAATAAATATTGGACATATAAGATGAAACAAAATATAGATTGCAATCATAGAGAAGTAAACACACAAGAATAAAATAATTATGGTTAAATAATGTAACCATGCATAAAGGCTCAAATCTCACAGGTTGTGTGTTCTTTAGCTCAAAATTCATGTTCCAAATACAACTCCAAGCAAATTTAACATAAAAGTTTTGATTAAAATTAGTGAAATTTTGTTCCAAAAATAGAGTCTTAGAAGAAACTTATTGTCTTTTCAATCAAGTAGAACATGCATGCAACTAATCTACTACTATGCAATTTATCCTATTCTATAAAAGAAAAACTAACTAAATATCCTAATTTATTGGTGTTTAGGGAAGAGAAATTACCTCCGGAAGTCAGGTACTGACCGACCTCCCCACACTTAAAGCTTTGCACCGTCCTCGGTGCCGTCTGTCAGGAACAAGGGTGGGCTGGTAGCAGTATCTCCACAATCGGGACCATCATGGCTCCCGATACTGGTAAAAGAAGTGGAGTCCGGGGTGTCTGAGTCCTTGAATTTTCCCTTAAGTAGCTCCTTGAGGTGTTTGAATCGGCGCTCATTACGGCGCTCCCTTAGTTTCGCTTTCTGTTCTTGCCGATCCAACCTTTCAAGTATCTGATGGAGCAGTTGAGTTGTTGTAGGTGCTTGTGGTACGGAAGGAGGAATATCCTGAGCTAGTTCAGTGGGCTGGCTTGTAGTGGCTGCTGAGGGTCTGATATATTTCCCATTAGGGACATATTGATCATCCCGTGGAAGCATGGGTTTAGTGTCCCCAGCTCTGAAGGAGACTCCGACTGCTGAGACAAGATCTGAGACCAAGGCGGGGAAAGGTAAGTTGCCTGTAATTTGTACGTGTCCCATGGCATTCCGGATGTGTCGTGGTAGGTTCAGAGGCTGGTCTGTAAGGATGCACCATAGTAGAACGGCCATGTCCGCAGTGAAGGAGGACTCGTGAGTGCTCAGAAAGACGTAATGGGACATGATCTGTGCCCATACGCAAGCCTCCAAGGTAAGTGCTAAAGCCGATATTCCCTTAGGGCGGGTACGATGGTATCTGTAGATCCAACAGTTGCCAGGTAGTGCGATAACTCTGAGAACAGCATCCCAGTCAAATTGGTACATCTGGCGCTCGAGTGCGGCTTCCTGAAAGGCGTCCAATCCTTTTGGAACAAGGGGAAGACCTAAAGCTTTTTGAATGGCCTCTTCTGTAATGGGGACTTGCTTCTGACGTATAAAGACAGACTGCAGGGTTGGCAGGTGGAAGTTGGAGTAGAATTCGACTACCCAAGAAAGATTGACCTGCCTTGGCTGTCTCTGTAGGAAATCCCATTGTCTTCGTGTAATTTGCGGCTCAACAAAGGTAGCAATATTGGGCGGGAGGATAGAAGGTATTCGTTGTTGTAGCTCCGTTCTGCCAGGATAGGGAACATCTGCTCACAGTAGCGATTGAGAAATCGCGCAGTGTCCTTTGCTGGGAAGGCTCTTTCTTTATCATTAACCTTTATAATCCTCTTAGTTCTTTTTGTTGAGGGTTTAACCGCAGTTGAAGAGGGCTCTGCCACTAGTGCTCTCTTTGTTCCTCTCCTTGCTGTTGATTTGGGAGTAGCTTTCTCTTTGCCTTTCTTGGTGGCCATTCTGAAAAAAGGAAGAGAAAGTAAATTAAATTCAAAGAGATAGAGCAAGGGAGAGAACGGAGGAGGATGGTGATGAATGCACAGTAAAAGGTAAATGATGTTAACAAATGGTCATGACTACATGTGAAAAGTCATCAATGGAAAATAGTTAGTGCATATGATGACAAGTGAATGCAAGGTGTTTATTGGCATGCTAGCAAAGGCATGAGTAGCATAGATCAAGCATCACTCGTAACAAACCATCATGTTTGTATTGACAATTAATTTTCAATTAATACAATAGTAAAGAGAATTTGTGAAAGGCAAGCATTGAATAGTAGATTAACGTAGAAAACTGTATAATGCCATATGGGCTTTTTCACAAACACATAGCATGCATGATAATTAGGGTATAGAAAGTATTAAATTGAACATGCAAGTAACCCTTTAAAAAGTAATATATAATTGCCAAACAAATTTAGAACAATCCACAAGCATATAATGAGAAAAAATGACTCAAATAAATTTCTAACACCAAGTAAAAAGAAAAAAGAAAGAAAAAGAAAATATGAATAATGAAAGTAAAAAGAAAAGAAAAGAAGATAATATATAAAAATAAAAAGAAAAATAGAAAAGTAAGGAGAGAAGAAGAAAAGAAAACCTTGTTAATGGGGGTGAGAGGGAGAGTAGAAAGTGAGAAAGAAGGAAGAAGGTAGAAAGAAGAAAGAAGGAGGAAAAAAGAGAAAATAGGATTTGGGGAAAAGAAAAGATAAGATAAGTGGCAATTTAGGGAAGCTGTGCGGCACAAGCGACGCGGTCGCGTGGGGTACGCGGTCGCGCGACTTGTGCTGATACTGATTGACGCGGTCGCGTCGGTCACGCGGTCGCGTGACCCGTTTTATGCCACTGGCGCGAGGGCAACCTCGCACTCGCACAACTCTCTGTTCAAAACCATTAATTGCCAAATATTGGGTGACGCGATCGCGTGGGGCATGCGATCGCATGAGTGGTCATGAGAAGGATATGACGCGGTCGCGTCAGTCACGCGGCCGCGTGGGAAGGATTGTGCGTTCAGCACCAATCCAGCACCACACTAGCACAACTTTCGGTCGTGCACCCCTTTTGACGTCGAATTCCAGGGCACGCGGCCACGTGAGTGACGCGGTCCCGTAGGAGGCCAATGTTCCCTAGTGACGCGGACGCGTCGGCGACGCGGTCGCGTGGGGTAATTTGTGCCATTGGCATGCCTCCAGCCACGCTCCTGCGTGACTCTCTATTCATTTATTATTTTCTCACATCTCCTTGCGACGCGGACGCGTCAATGATGCGGTCGCGTCGCTTGAAAAAAAATTTGTAATGCAATATGCAGAATGCAATGCTAATATGAATGTTATGCAAAACTCCAGGTTCAATACAATAAAATAAAATAAAACTCGAAAACAAACAAAACAGACTAGAATTAATTAAAAATAAAGAAAAGAACGATCATACCATGGTGGGTTGTCTCCCACCTAGCACTTTGCTTTAACGTCCGTAAGTTGGACGCTCCACTAGCTTAGTTTTCGGCTATGTGGGATCTTCCAAGAGGAAGATCTCGAGCTCCTTGTTTTTCTTCAGCTGCTCGCCATGGTACAGCTTTAAACGATGTCCATTGACTTTGATAAGTTCAGAGCTTGAAGGATGGCTTAGGTGATAAACTCCGTATTGTTCGGCCTTCTCTACTCTGTATGAACCTTCCCATCTTGATCTCAACTTGCCTGGCATGAGCCTCAGTCGAGATTTGTAAAGGAGGACTAAATCCCTAAGTTGGAACTCTTTCATCCTGATGTGCTGATCATGTACAACCTTCATCTTCTCCTTGTATAGTCTTGAGTTCTCATAAGCTTCCAGGCGAAGGCTTTCCAATTCTTGCAATTGCAATTTCCTCTCAGCTCCGGCTTTCTCAATTCCCATGTTGCACTCCTTTACTGCCCAAAAGGCTTTGTGCTCTACTTCAACAGGGAGATGACAAGCTTTTCCATAAACTAAGCGGAAAGGACTCATCCCAATGGGTGTTTTGTATGCTGTTCTGTATGCCCAGAGTGCATCTTGCAGCCTGGTGCTCCAATCTCTTCTATGAGGTTTGACTATCTTCTGCAAGATATACTTTATCTCTCTGTTTGACACCTCGGCTTGCCCATTAGTCTGAGGATGGTATGCTGTTGCAACCTTATGAATGATCCCATGCTTCTTCATTAATCATGTTAGTCTCCTGTTATAAAAATGAGTGCCTTGATCGCTCACGATTGCTCGTGGTGATCCAAAGCGACAAATAATACGGTTTCTCACAAAGGAAACAACAGTATTAGCATCATCAGTGCAGGTAGGAATTGCTTCCACCCATTTGGAAACGTAATCCACAGCTAACAATATATAAAAATAACCATTAGAATTTGGAAATGGACCCATGAAGTCAATGCCCCAAATATCAAAAATTTCACAGAAAAGCATAATTTGTTGAGGCATCTCATCCTTCTTGGATATATTACCAAATTTTTGGCATGGGAAACAAGATTTACAAAACTCAGCAGCGTCTCTAAAAAGAGTAGGCCACCAGAATCCACAGTCTAAGATTTTTCTAGCTGTTCTTTGAGGGCCAAAATGTCCTCCACTCTCAGATGAGTGACAGGACTCTAAGATGGACTGGAATTCTGATTGAGGCACACACCGTCTAATTACCTGGTCAGCGCCACATCTCCATAAATATGGGTCATCCCATATATAATATTTAGACTCGCTTTTCAGCTTGTCTCTTTGATGCTTAGAAAAGTTTGGAGGAAAGGTGCGGCTAACTAGATAATTAGCTACGGGTGCATACCAAGGGACTACCTTAGATACTGCTTGCAGGTTATCAAATGGGAAATTATCAGCTATAGGAGTGGGGTCATTTGTAATGTGTTCGAGGCGACTCAAATGGTCTGCCATTAAATTCTGGTTACCACTCCTATCCTTAATTTCTAAATCAAATTCTTGTAATAGCAGTATCCAACGTATAAGCCTTGGTTTGGACTCCTTTTTAGCTAATAGATACTTTAGAGCTGCGTGGTTTGAGTACACTACTACCTTAGTACCAAGTAAATAGACTCAAGATTTATCCAGAGCAAAAACAATAGCAAGAAGCTCTTTCTCAGTAGTAGTGTAATTGGACTGTGTGGCATCTAGAGTTTTAGACGCATAAGCAATAACAAAAGGATCCTTACCTTCACGCTGAGCCAATGCTGCTCCTACTATATGGTTGGAGGCGTCGCACATTATTTCGAATGGCTGGCTCCAGTCTGGTCCTCTCACAATTGGAGCTTGAGTCAGGGTGGTCTTCAGCTTATCAAACGCTTGTTTGCAATCCTCACTGAACTCGAACTCAATATCCTTCTGCAGTAGTCTGGATAAGGGAAGTGCTACCTTACTGAAGTCCTTAATGAATCTCCTGTAAAAACCTGCATGGCCAAGGAACGAACGGACTTCCCTCACAGAAGAGGGGTAAGGTAAACTAGAAATAACATCCACCTTTGCTGGATCTATAGAAATGCAAGTATGAGACACAACATGTCCTAGTACAATACCCTGTTTTACCAGAAAGTGACATTTTTCAAAATTTAATACAAGGTTTGTACTGACACATCTATCTAATACTCTAGATAATCCATCTAAGCAAAGGCTAAAGAAATCGCCATAAACACTAAAATCATCCATAAAAACTTCCATACAGTCCTCAATAAGATCAGAGAAAAGACTCATCATGCACCTTTGGAAGGTAGCTGGTGCATTGCACAAGCCAAAGGGCATTCTCTTGTAAGCATAAGTCCCAAAAGGACATGTAAAAGTAGTCTTTTCCTGATCCTCAGGAGCTATATGAATCTGGAAATAACCTGTGTAACCATCTAAAAAACAATAATGTGATTTACCTGACAGGCAATCCAGCATTTGATCAATGAATGGAAGAGGATAGTGATCTTTACGAGTTGCTTGGTTGAGGCATCTGTAATCAATGCAGACCCTCCAGGCGTTCTGTACTCTGGTTGCTATGAGCTCTCCATGCTCATTCTTCACTGTAGTGACTCCAGACTTCTTTGGCACCACTTGTACTGGGCTTACCCATTCAGTGTCTGAGATGGCATAGATGATATCTGCCTCCAGTAGTCTGGTCACTTCCTTCTTGACAACCTCTAAGATAGTGGGGTTCAGTCTTCTCTAAGATTGACGGACAGGTCTTGCTCCCTCTTCTAAAAATATTCTGTGCTCACATACTTGAGGGTCGATGCCTACTATGTCTGCCAAACTCCATCCAATTGCCTTCTTGTGTCTCCTCAGCACACTAAGTAGTTGCTCTTCTTGTTGAGAAGTAAGTTCCCTTGCAATGATAACTGGAAACTTCTGCCCGTCTTCAAAGTAAGCATATTTGAGGTGTGGAGGAAGGGGTTTAAATTCTAACTTCTGATCATGGTCAGGCTCTGGGTTGTCTGGAGCTGGTAACAGTGGTAAAGCACTGTCATTGTCCTCTGAGAATGTCCCCACACTTAGACCTTGTCCTACGTACTTCTCCTCAAACTCCTCCTGGTGAACTTCAGCCACTGTTTCATCTATAATGTCACACTGGAAGATAGAATGATCTTTTGGAGGGTGCTTCATAACTCCATTCAGATTGAAACTTACTAATTGGCCACCTATTTCAAAAGAGTATGTTCCTGAAAAAGCATCCAATTTGAACTTTGATGTCTTCAGGAATGGTCTTCCAAGTAGGATTGATGATGGCTTCTCTGAGTCATTTTGGGGCATCTCCAGAATATAAAAATCAGTGGGGAATGTGAGTCCCTTAATGCCCACTAATACATCTTCAGCAATTCCAACCACTGTAATAATGCTTTTATCTGCTAACACAAAACGAGCTGCCGACCTTTTTAAGGGAGGGAGCCTCAAAATATCATATATAGACAAAGGCATTATACTCACACATGCTCCTAAATTACACATGCAGTCAAAAATTATCACACCACCAATAGTACAATAAACCATACAAGGACCTGGGTCACTACACTTTTTAGATAAACCTCCCATTAAAGCAGATATGGAACTTCCTAAAGGAATAGTTTCTAATTCATTAATTTTGTCTTTATGTATACATAAATCTTTTAGAAACTTTGCATATTTAGGTACTTGTTGAATGACATCAAATAGAGGAACAGTTACCTCAACCTTTTTGAATATCTCTACTATTTTGGGATCAAGTTCCAGCTGCTTCCTGGGCTTCCTTGCAAGTTATGGAAATGGAATGGGAGTGGTGTCTTCTGCAGTATCTACGCCCTGTGGTGCTTCCTCCTGTGGTTGAGCTTCTTCTTTTTCAGCTATGTCCTGTATGTCCTCTTCCTCTTCAACATCTTCTACTTCCACTACCTCTTCAGCTGAGGCGTGCTCTGGTGGGCTTGGCTCCTCTTGGTTCCTCTCCTGCAGTGTGGTTCCGGACCTTAGGGTGATGGCATTAATGCCACCCTTAGGATTGGGTAATGGTTGAGAGGGAATTCCACTGGAGCTCAAAGGCTGGTTATTGGAGTTATTCATTGTCCAATCTGTGAGACAAGAGCTTGCAAAGTAGCGTTCAGACCATTTAGAGTGGCATTAATGTTATTCTCCATGGTCTGTTGTCTCCGATCAATAGATTGTAATAAGTCATCATTAGTAGATGAAGAAGGGTAGGTAATTTGAGAGGTCTGCTATTGGGTATTCTGTGGTCCTTGGGATTGCCTCAGGTGAGGTGCTCTGTAAGGCTGGTACTGGTTCTGTTACCTGTTGTTGTTATTATTCCACCTCTGATTTCCCTGATTGTCTCTGCCTCCTCTGTTGGTGTTGTCCCTCCAATTCTGGTTAGAATTGTCCTACCATCCATGGTTGTAATTGCCACTTTGATTGTACCCTTGGTTGGGGCGGTCATAGAAGTTATGAGTGGCTGCCACGGTGTTGTCTTCCTGCTGGAGCTGTGGACATTCATCAGTATAGTGGCTATAATCAGCACAGATTCCACAAACTCTCTGTGGGACTAACTGATAGTTTTGCTATGATGGAGAAGGTTGAGCTTGCTAAACTTGTTGTTGATTCAATTGCATCTACTTCAGCAAGTTGGTCATTTCACAGATACTCTGAGTTAGAGCAGCAGTCTCTCTGTTAGAGGATACTTC
Organism: Arachis ipaensis; assembly: GCF_059453495.1. NCBI lineage: Eukaryota > Viridiplantae > Streptophyta > Magnoliopsida > Fabales > Fabaceae > Arachis > Arachis ipaensis. The sequence goes on from NC_142444.1 coordinate 139,073,980, forward strand.
TGCAACGACTTTTGAACAGCCTTGTTTCTACCTGTGATTCTAAGTAGATTCAGCTAAGTCGCTGATCAATTGCCATGCCTCATCAGTGGTCTTGTACTTTTTCATAGACCCATTGCTAGCACTTTCCAATGTGGTCTTATCTTGGGGCCTCATGCCCTGTGTGACGTAACCGAGCAACACTATCTTATCAATCATATGGTGGGGGCATGCTTCCAGAAGATTATTGAAGCACTCCCAGTATTCATAGAGAGTCTCAGATTCGTCCTGAACAATCATGGAAATGTCTTTCCTCAGTTTATCAGTAACTTCAGCTGGAAAGAATTTTTCCAAAAATTCTCTTCTAAGTGTTTTCCAGTTGGATACAGTTGTTGTTGGTTGAGTGTAGTACCACTCTCTCACCTTTCCCTCAAGAGAGAACGGGAAGGCTTTTAGCAAAATAGAAGTTTCATCCGCACCATCACACCTGACAGTAGAACAGGCTGCTTGAAAATCTCTCAGGTGCTTGATAGGCTCTTGAGCAGGTAAGCCATGAAACTTGGGCATCAAATTGAGTAGTGCAGTCTTTATTTCAAAGTCTGTAGCCACCGCTGGGTGATGCGCTTGAAATGGTTGCATTGTAAAATCAGGAGCTCCAGCCTCCTGGATAGTAACTCTCCTAGGTGCTGCCATGTCACCTATACGTAAATCAACCGAATCAGTAGAACGGGGGCTGGTTTCTTCCTCAAATGACGTTTCAGATCCGCCCTCAGAGAGGACTAACCGACGTCGAGCTTGCCTTATTCGTGAAATAGTTCTTTCAATCTCAGGATCGAATACTGGCAAGCTTGGATCAGGAAGTGAACGCGTCATCTAACGAAAGAAACAAGCAGCTCATAGTAGCAAAATAAAATAAAATGCAAATAAATAAAATCCAATCAATAACTTTAGCACTCTATTGCAACTCCCCAGCAACGGCGCCAAAAATTGACGTGACGGAAATTGGCTAATTAAGAATTGTTATAAGATATGCGTTGCAAGTATAGTTCTTAACCAACCAGAAATCCGCTTATCAATTTAAAAAGGGGTGTCACAAAAATTAAAATTAAAATACTGGGAGTATGAATCCCAGGTCGTCTCCCAACGAGTTGCAGAAAGGTGTGCTATTTTATTAATCAGATGTTTTCAAAAAGAGTTTGAGTTGAATAAACAGGAAATTAAATTGGAGAAATTAAGTAACTTAAATAAAAGCCTTGACTGGAGTAGATTAGTTGGAAGCCCTATTCTTGTTGCAGTACTCTCAAGATTAATTGATAATTGAAGGTTGTTCTATTTAGTTATCCCTTACTAAGTAAGGGAAAGTCAAACAAGTTGGAATGCTGTTTCTATTCACAAGTCCCAATCCTCTTACTTGGAAGGACTGGCGTTAGTGACTAGAGAGCAATCCAACAATAGACCCAATTACAATTTCTCTTTTGAGCATTCCAACTCAAGAGTTCCTTTCAATCAACTCCCCATCAAGTTAGGAAACTACTCGCTCATTGTGAATGTGGAATTCATAACATAGAAAAGAGAATTAAAGAAAGACATGATAAATAAAACTCAAAGGAATCAATTAAAATTAAAAGTAACTCTTGTATTAATAAATTCTAAAATAATCCAATACTAAAATTGAGTAAATTAAAGGACATGGAAGAGTAAAGCCAAGTAAAGAAAACGAACTAGAATGACGAAGTCTTGATGAGGTAATAACTCTTCTCAATATCCCAATGCAAAGAGCAATAGAATTAAAAATCCTAAGAGCTATGAGTGTGTAGAGTGAAAACCTAGAAGAGGAGTAAAACTCGATCTAAAAAAAACTAAAAACTGTGCGGAATGAATGTTGATTTAGGTCTCTGCATGTTCCCTGGCTCTAGTCTGCTTTTCTGGGCCAAAAACTGGGCCAAAACATGGCCCAAAATGCCCCAGCGATTCTGCAGATTATGCAGATCGCGCACGTCACGCGATCGCGTCATTCATGCGGACGCGTCATTCAACGTTCTACTTTGCCACGCGGGCGCGTCGTCCACGCCTCCGCGTCACTTGCGCTATTCCAATCTGCGCGGTCGTGTGAGCCATGCGGCCGCGTCACTGCAATTTCCTCTCTTTCGCGCGGTCGCGTGAGCCATGCGGCCGCGTCACTTCTCGCTGGTCATCTCCTCAATTCCTTGTGTTCCTTCCATTTTTGCAAGCTTCCTTTCCAATTTCCAATTCATTAATGCCCTATAAATCCTGAAACACTTAACACACAGATCACGGCATCGAATGGAATAAAGGAGAATTAAAATGCGCAATTAAAAGTCTCTAGGAAGCAAGTTTTCAATCATGTAATAATTTTAGGAAGGAAATATAAATGCATGCTAATTATATGAATAAGTGGTTAAAGATCATGATAAAACCACACAATTAAACACATTATAAACAATAAAATAGTGGTTTATCAAGTATCTTCCAGCGATCCAGGGATTCCTTCCTTTCTACTTCTTCCGGAGCTTCTCATTTCTCCAGGTTAGTTCCATTTTGCAATTACTTTTCTCTTTCGTTGCTTTGGCTTTGGTTTTGTGGCGAAGTTTTGATTTTGCTTGGAGAAAGTTTGGATCTTTCTATTTTTGTTGTGCCTAATTGCTGTTGTATTGTGTGTTCTGGGAGTTTCTTCGTCTTTCGTATGAACTTTTTCGCCTTTCCTGTTGCTTGATGCTTTTAGAGCTTTTGCATATTATCACCGTTTCTGCTTGTGCTTTCGATGATGGTTTTTGTTTGATTCTGAAAAAGGTTGTGTTTTTGATGATTTTCTGCTTGGCATTTTTGATGTCGACAATGCTTTTTGCTGATAGACTATAGAAAGATAGTGGCTTAGATGACTTTTGTGTTTTTACTTCCCTTTTTCAAAACGTTTGTCTACTTGAAATCTTCTTTTCTTGTTTGGGAAATGCCGGGACGTAAGCTGTAGATTTTTCCTGAAACCTAGCTTTGCCACTGCCTCCAAAGGATACCCTAGGACTTTGGTTTGAGTCTTGGGGTTTTCCTTTTCTGTTTGTTTGTCTGTATCATATTAGTCGAGTTGTTTTGCCCCTCCTCCAAGATGTTTTTTAGTAATCCAATCTTCTTTTCTTTTTGTAGGATTAGTTGGCCTCATGTCTTCTCGCAATAACGTTGTAGAGATGTCTTCCAAAGTTCCCGAGGGGATGTCCGATTCGCTGGACTCCCTTGTCCTAATGTGTGTCTCTGTCGTGGATGCTGAATTTTGTGTAGAGCTGAGGAAGCGTCATAGGATTTGTGGTAACAGTGCTCGGGAGAGGGATTATGAGCTTGTAGCTCCTGACTCTGATGAGAGGGCTTGTTTTCCTACTTCCGTCGAGGGGGAGCGTCCCTTCTTCTATGCCTATGAATATTTCTTCAGCCAGTTGGACGTTACTTTTCCTTTTACTGCTTTCGAGACCGACTTGTTGTGGTCATGTAACATTGCTCCATCCCAGCTTCATCCGAATTCCTGGGGTTTTATCAAGATATTTCAACTGCTTTGCCAAGAGTTAGGCATAACACCTTCTCAAACTCTTTTCCTCTATCTTTTTGTCTTGGCCAAGCCTGGAGGTTCTTCCAAAAAGAAAGCTTCCTGGGTTTCTTTCAGATCGGCCCAGGGACATAAAGTTTTTGCCATGTACGATGAGTCTTTTAAAGATTTTAAGAATTATTTCTTCCGAGTCCGTGCTGTTGAGGGGGTCCGCCCCTTTTTTCTTGATGAGAATGACGAGCCTGCTTTTCCTCTAGAATGGCAAAAGAATGTGAGAGTGCCTCGTTATACATGGGAGATGCTTAATGAGGTTGAGCAGGCTTTTGTAGTTGTTCTTGAAGATTTGTGGGGGAAACCACCCCATCTGGATACAAAAAGATTTTTGAGTGATCCATCTTTGGTTCGAACTGCTTTGGGTACTGTCTGACTTGTTTCTATACATGTTTCTTAGTTTTTCTTCTCCTAGGTTGTAACTCATCATTATGGTTGATTCTGTATTTTCAGAGATGTCGAAAAACAATGATTCCATGAAGGCCTACAAGAAGGCAAAGAAGGCTGCTACTGCTCAAAACATCTCGGCCAACGCGGCCAGAGAGGGATCTTCTCAAGTTCCAGTGATGCCGCCCGTGCCGAGTTCTCCTGGGCCGAGGAAGGTGATCCCACTCCTCAAGTTCGTCTGAATGATCCTCCACAGACTTCTGCCACTACTTCTGGTGCTCCTCCCAACAAGAAACAAAAAACAATTGAGGCCTTTAACCTTGACGCCCCTGATTTTAATACAATCGAGTTCGTAGATCAGCAAATCGGTCCCTACAGTGCCCTCCCTATGGATGATGTATCAATCATTCGCCATCTGGATTTTATGACCTGAAACAGTAATAAAATGGCATATATGGGGGCTGCCCTATACCGAACTGCTCAGAATCTTCCTCTCCATGCCACCAAAGAATTTATGGAGGAGGCTAAACAGGAGTTCGACCGGATGAAGGGCCTGAAGGAAGAGCTTGAGGTAAAGGTAGCCAAGTTGGAGAAGGATCTGGAGAACGAAAAAGTGAGTTCCCTTGCTCTGGCGACTTCTGTGCGGTTGGCCGAGGACACGGCATTGAGGCATAAGGACAGTTACGTTACATCTTATCGGGAGGTGGTGCGTCTGAGGGAGGAGCTGGAGTCTGCCCGAGTAGACTATTCCGAGCAACAAGGTCACCTCGTCGGCAGTGTGAACGCTGCCTATGATAATTTAAAAGAGCAAGTTCAAGTTCTTGCTCCTGAGGTTGACCTTACTCTCTTTAGCCTGGACAATGTTATGAGGGATGGTAAGATTGTCCCCGACGACCAAGATGATGATTATGTTGATCCTTGCCCTGTGCTTTCTGCCAAGGTGTCCGCTTCTACAGTTCCTCCGGTTGAGGTTGGTCATTCTGTTTCTTATCCGGACTGTCATATCTTGAACCGGGATGATGGTACCGTGGATGCTGTGCCTCTCCAGGCTCGCCCGCCTTCACCTCAGACTGATGCTGCTAAAAAGTCTTCTAATCTTTAGCTGAGTTTTCTTTGGATATTTGCGTAGTTGGCCCGGCTTGTGGGCTTTAAAACTCTTTATTTTGTATAGTTGAATATTTTGCTGACTGCTGGAACTCCTTTTGGTTGCTTGTTTAGCAACTTTTGTTTTAAAAAACAACTAGCTTTCAAGCTTTTGGGCTTGACCCTGAAGCTTTATAATATTGTATTCTATAGCATGCTTGTTTACACTTGTCTTGGCACTTTTCTGGGTTTTTAGAATACTGGAGCCTTGCTGCTCAGCCTCTTTGGACTGCTTTGTACTTAGAGGTCGTAGATGCGTGGATCCAATTCGTATTTCAGTTTGCTTGCTCTTACTTGTATTTATCCATAACCGATTTCTTTACGTCGTCCTTTTCCAAGTTATTTTTGTAGTGGACCGACTTCGTCATGTCGATCTCTTCTAAGTTATTTCATAATCCTCTTTCTTGGACCTTTGTTAGGTCTCTTTTAGGGACTACTTTTATAACTTTTCGTAGGAGGTCGACTTCTTTACGTCGTCCTCTTTCTAAGTTATTTTTGTAATCCTCTTTCTTGGACCCTTGTCAGGTCTCTTTGAGGGATTACTTCTATAACTTTTTTGTTTTGGGCCGACTTTGTCATGTCGGGCCCTTTTAAGTTATTTTTGTAATCCTCTTTCTTGGACATTTGTCAGGTCTCTTTCAGGGATTACTTTTATAACTTGTTTTGTTTTGGGCCGACTTTGTCATGTCGGGCCCTTCTAAGTTATTTTTGTAATCCTCTTTCTTGGACCTTTGTCAGGTCTCTTTCAGGGATTACTTTTATAACTTATTTTTCGTAAGAGACCGACTTCGTCGTGTCGATCTCTTCTAAGTTATAGCAATTCCTCTTTTATAGGGTTGGCCAGACCTCTTTCCAAGGATTTGCTGATAACTTGGGTTGACTTGGTCCGACTTCTTAACGTCGACCAGTCTTTAAGTTATTATTTAGCAATCCATAAGACCTCGTCAGGTTCTTTTTCTGGATCACTTTCGATAACTTCTTGCATTATTCTGCTTTCATCTTTTCCGATTTGTAGAAAGTGGTTTCTATCTTTATTTGCTCGACCTTTAGATGAATCGCGCTTTCATCTCTATTGGTCTTTATCGTGATCGTGCTGTGAGTCTGTTTTTCACTTTCTGCCGATCTGTCGCTTTATAATCGGGAGATGAATGCTTTAGATTAATGCGTCTTGAGAATTTGTAGAATATCTAAAATGCATTTTATTCAAAGAGAAAGTGCAAATATATACATGTGGGAATTTTTCATCCCTGTAAGTCGGATAGTTTGTAGGTCTTAGCTTGGTACCTCATTAAAAAACCTTTTCAGGAAAAAGAGTGTTTTCTTAAGTTACAGGCGTGCCACGATCTGGGGAGCTCTCGTCCATCGAGTTCGGACAGTCTGTAGTAGCCCTTCCCAAGTACTTCTATGACTCGGTAGGGTCCCTTCCAGTTTGCTGCCAGCTTTCCTTCTCCCGATCGAGTTGTTCCAATATCATTTCGGATTAGAGTGAGGTCCTTTTCCGTGAAGCCTCGCGGCACTACCTTTTGATTATATCTTGAAGCCATTCGACGTTTTAGTTCTTCTTCCCTAATCCGAGCTCTTTCCTGGACTTCCGGGAGTAGGTCGAGTTCTTCCCTTTGCAGTTGGGAGTTGGCTTCTTCATTGTAGTGTACTACTCTATGCGACCCTTCCTCAATTTCTACCGGGATCATTGCCTCCACTCCATAAGCTAGTCAGAAGGGTGATTCCTTTGTGGTGGAGTGTGGCGTTGTCCGATATGCCCATAGGACTTGTGGGAGTTCCTCAGCCCAAGCTCCCTTTGCATCCTGTAATCTCCATTTTAACCCGGCCAATATGACTTTGTTGGCTGCTTCAGCCTGTCCATTGGCTTGGGGATGTTCGACGGAGGTGAACTGGTGTTTTATGTTCAGATCGGTTGCTAATTTTCTAAAGCCTGCATCTGTGAATTAGGTGCCATTGTCTGTGGTGATGGAGTATGGGACCCCAAACCTTGTGACAATGTTTCTATATAGGAATTTTTGACTTCTTTGAGCAGTAGCATTAGCTAGGGGTTCTGCCTCGATCCACTTTGTAAAATAATCTACCCCTACTATGAGGAATTTAACTTGTCCCGATCCCTGAGGAAAGGTTTCAAGAAGGTCGAGTCCCCATTTTGCAAATGGCCAAGGTGAAGTTACGCTGATGAGCTCTTCTGGCGGAGCGATGTGAAAGTTGGCATGGTGGACATGTCTTTACAAACTCTGTAGCTTCCTTTTGTAGAGTTGGCCAATAAATCCCGCCCGGAGTATTTTTTTGTGAGGGCTTATGCTCCGAGATGATTACCACAGATGCCACTGTGTACTTCCTCTAAAACTTCCCTTGTGTGGGAGGTCGGCACACATTTTAATAGTGGTATTGAAATCCCTCTTTTATACAGGGTGTTATTTATGATAGTGTAGTATTGAGCCTCCTATTTTAACCTCTTTGCCTCCTTTTCATCCGTGGGGAGTGCTTCTGTTTTGAGGTAGTTAATTTTGAGGGTCATCCATCCTTGATCCCGACCTGTTATGGCTAGGACTTTTTCTTCTTCTGAGATTGAAGGGTTTTGGAGCATTTCCTGGATGAGGCTTCTATTGTTTCCCCCTGGTTTGGAGCTGGCTAGTTTTGAGAGTGCGTCAGCTCAGGCATTTTGTTCGCGGGGTATGTGGCAGATCTTATATTCCCCGAGTTGTCCGAGCTGTTCCTTGGTTTTAACCAAATACTTTTTCATGGTGGGATCTTTGGCTTGGTAGCTCCCTGTTATTTGTGAGGTGACTACTTGTGAATCGCTGAAGATGTTGAGTTTTTGAGCTCCAACCTCCTTAGCCAGTTTCAAACCAGCTAGTAACGCTTCATATTCTGCCTGGTTATTTGAGGCCAGAAATCCAAATTTGAGGGAGAGCTCAACTTGGGTTCCTTGGTTGCTTTCTATTATCACACCTGTGCCGCTTCCAGTCTTATTCGAAGAACCGTCCACGTAGAGATTCCATTCTGTGGGGGTTTCCGGGGTATCTGTGAATTCTGCGATGAAGTCGGCCAAGTACTGTGATTTGATGGCTATCCGAGCTTCATATTGGAGGTCGTACTCGGATAACTCGACTGCCCATTGTAAAATTCTACCTGCTAGATCTATTTTCTGCAGTATCCCTTTTATGGGCTGGTCGGTTCGAACCTTAATGGTGTGAGCCTGGAAGTACGGGCAAAGTCGTCGAGATGTTAGTATGAGAGTATAGGCAAACTTTTCTATTTTTTGGTAGTTCAGCTTGGATCCCTGCAGCGCTTTACTAATGAAGTATACAGGTTGTTGCTCTTTGTCATCCTCTCAAACCAGCGCTGAGGCTACTGCCTGACTTCCTACCGCAAGGTATAATACGAGTGGTTCTTCCTCTCGTGGTCGAGTTAGGATAGGTGGTCGTCCCAGAAAATTTTTGAAATCCTGGAAGGCTTGCTCGCATTCCATTGTCCATTCGAATTTCTTCCCTTTCCTTAAAGTGGCATAAAAGGGGAGAGATCTTATCGCTGATACCGCTAAGAATCTGGATAAGGCTGCTAATCTCCCGTTGAGTTGTTGTACCTCTCTGACACAAGTTGGGCTCTTCATATCGAGTATGGCCCGGCATTTTTCTGGATTTGCTTCAATTCCTCTTTGTGTGAGCATGAAACCTAAGAATTTGCCCGCTTCTACTGCAAAGGTGCATTTTGCGGGATTGAGTCGTATGTCATGCTTCCTTATAGTGTCGAATACTTGAGCCAGGTCAGACAGTAATGTCTCTACGCTTTGTGTCTTTATTAACATGTCGTCCACGTAGACTTTCATGATTTTTCCGATATGATCTGAAAAGACTTTATTCATTAGCCTTTGATACGTAGCTCCCGCATTCTTGAGACCGAAAGGCATTACAATGTAGCAGTAATTTGCTTTTGGCATCAAAAATGAGGTCTTTTCTTGATCTGGTGGGTACATGGGAATTTAATTATATCCGAAATATGGGTCCATAAACGAGAGGTATTTATATCCGGATGAGGCATCCACTAGGGCGTCGATACTTGGGAGTGGATAAGGATCTTTTGGGCAGACTTTGTTGAGATCTGTATAGTCAGTGCACATTCGCCACTTCCCATTTGATTTTTTCACTAAGACGACGTTAGCTAGCCATAGCGGGTACTTGACTTCTCATATGAATCCTGCCTCTAGTAGTGCTTGTATCTGTTCTTCCACAGCTTGGGATCATTCTGGCCCAAGTTTTCTTCGTCTCTGCTGTACCGGCCGAGATCCTGGATAGACCGCCAACTTATGACACATTAGCTTGGGGTCTATGCCTGGCATGTCTACGGCTTTCCATGCGAAGAGATCGACATTATCTCGTAAAAACTGTACTAGTAATTCTTTTACATCTCCCGTCAGGATCGTGCCAATATTAGTTATTTTGTCCGAGGTGTCTCCGATCTGAACTTTCTCTACTTCACCCTCGGGCTCGGACGGAGTTCTTCATGTTTCTGAATTCCACCGAGCTCAATTGTATGGAACTCTTCTCCTCTGCCTCTGAGGTTTAGACTTTCGTTATAACAGCGGTGTGCCGTCTTTTGATCTGCTTTTATTGTAGCTATCCCTTCTGTAGTTGGGAATTTCATGCATAGATGTGGAGTTGAGACTATTGCGCCGAGTTGATTTAGTGTTGTCCGACCTATTAGGGCGTTGTAGGCTGAACTCACGTCGACCATGATGTAGTCTATCTTGAGTGTTCTGGATTGGTTCCCTTTTCCGAAGGTTGTATGTAGTGACACGTATCCCAGTGGTTGTACTGGGGTATCTCCCAGTCCGAACAAGCTGTTCAGGTATGCTCTGAGCTCCTTTTCTTCTAAGCCGAGCTTGTCGAAGGCAGTTTTGAATAGATTGTCGGCGTAGCTCCCTTGGTCTATTAATGTGCGGTGGAGATTGGCGTTTTCCAGTATGATGGTGATGACCATGGGGTCGTCTTGTCCTGAGATGATACCGGATGTATCTTCTTTGGTGAATGTGATTACAGGGATGTCGGGAGCTTCTTCCTTTCCTTCGACATGATATATTTCTTTGAGATATCTTTTGCGGGATGATTTGGAGATTCCTCCACCTGCAAATCCTCCATGTATCATATGGACATGTCTTTCTGGCGTACGAGGTGATCGCTCAATTCGTCCGACATCTTCATCCCTTCTTCTCTTTCTTTGATCATCATCTCAGGTGGCCAGAAATCGATCTAGTTTTTCTTCTCTTACTAATTTTTCTATGATGTTTTTTAAGTCGAAGCATTTGTTGGTGGAATACCCTCGGACTTAGTGATATTCACAGTATTCATTCCGATTTCCTCCTCCTCTTTTGCCTTTGAGTGGTCGAGCCGGGGGTATCTTTTCTGTGTTATAGACTTCTTTGTAAATATCCACAAGGGACACCCGAAGAGGGGTGTAATTATGATACTTTTTTATTTTTTCGCCCGTTCGATCTTCTTTCTTCTTGGATTCTTTATCTTTATCTCGGTAGGTGAAACCGGATTTCGAGGCTTCTCCAAGTCGGGAATTTTCTTCCATGTTGATGTACTTCTCTGCCTGCTCTTGTACCTTATCTAGGGATGTGGGATATTTCTTTGATATAGATTGGCTGAAAGGTCCTTCTCGTAGGCCGTTGATGAGGCCCATGACGGCAGCCTCTGTTGGTAAGCTTTGTATGTCTAGGCATATTTTGTTGAATCTTTCCATGTAGTTGCGAAGACTTTCTCGATCTCCTTGCTTGATACCTAGTAGACTGGGGGCGTGCTTAGCCTTGTCTTTTTGGATGGAGAATCAGGCCAGGAATTTTTTGGCCAGGTCATCAAAGTTGGAGATGGACTTTGGAGGTAGGTTGTCGAACCATCTAATTGCTGTCTTCGTGAGAGTCGTTGGAAAAGCTTTGCAGCGAACGGTGTCTGAGGCGTCGGTGAGGTACATTCTGCTTCTGAAGTTACTGAGGTGATGGTTGGGATCTGTAGTGCCATCATAAAAACTCATATCCGGAAGTTTGAAGTCTTTAGGGATTTTAGTCTTCATGATTTCCCTAGTGAATGGATCTTGATCCTTGCGAGAGTTGTCCTCAGGGGTGGTCCGGGTAGCCTTTGCTTTGAGATCGGCTTCAAGTTGTAGGAGTTTATCTTCTAATTCTCGACATCGCCTTACCTCTCTTTGTAGATCCTTGCCGACTTCTTGCTGGTACTGGCTTTCTTTTTCGAGTTGCTTTAGGCGATCTTAAAGTGCTTCTATTACTCCCGGATGTGATGAGTTTTTGTCTCCGTTAGATTCCGGAGTGTCTTTTGGTGTGGCACTCGTGTTTTTGTGCGGCATTCTGTCCTCTAGATCTGAGTTGTGGTCGTTATCCTGTTCGTCCGCCATGGTGATGGGATGACTTTCAGGTTCCCCGGCAACGGCGCCAATGTTCCGAGGGTTACCTGAAACTATAGGTCGATCTCGGATGAGATCTTCTGTACTGGTCGAAGATGACGGGTCCGGCTGGTGGGTGGCAGACAGAGCTGTCGTGTCTGACTTGTGGGAATGGCTGTACTGCTGATCCTTGGTCACCGGAGGGTGGGGGTACCTGCAAGAGACTTCGATGCTTAAGTTAGCATGGGTATTAAACAGGTTTTTAGTAGAATCAGAGTATGAGTTATACCTGGGTGCTCTAGTGTATTTATAGTAGTGTGGGCTGACCTTTCTGATAAGATAAGTTAGTTATCTTATCTTATCTTATCTTATTTTGGGTGAAGTCAACTTATCTTCAAGGGAACCGCCTTTATCTCTATAGGCTTGGATTGCCTTTGGATTCGGGTCGTGTTCCTCTATTTGGGCCCTTTATTGGGCTTTCCTGTTGATTTGGCCGATCTCTTTAAGAAGAGATCGGATAGTCAGACCTGAAGAGGTCGGTCGCCATGTCGCTAAACATCCCGAGTCAGACAGCTCGACCCAGGGTATGAACAAGTTCTATATGCCCATAGAGCATCATCCAGATTTCTTGTCCAGTCTTTTCTTGTGACCCCAACTGTCTTCTCTAAGATTCTCTTTAGCTCTCTATTTGCCAATTCAGCCTGACCATTAGTCTGAGGGTGGTATGGTGTGGCCACTTTGTGAATTACTCCATATTTATGGGGAAGCTTTTCCATTTGTCTGTTGCAAAAGTGGATGCTACCATCACTAATAAGGCCTTTAGGTACCCCATATCTGGTGAAGATGTGTCTCTTAAGAAACTAAAGCATGATTGGTGCATCACATGTGATTGTTGCTATAGCCTCTATCCATTTGGAGACATATTCTACTGCTACCAATATGTATTTGAAGGAATGTGATGGGGAAACGGCCCCATGAATTCTATGCCCCAGAGATCAAACACTTCCACTTCTAGAATGAAGTTTTGAGGCATTTTATTCCTCTTTGTTAGTCCTCCAGCTCTCTGGCATTCATTGTATTGGTGCACAAATTCTCTAGCATCTCTGAATATGGTTGGCCAATAGAATCCACTTTGAAGCACTTTAGCAACTGTCCTTTCTGGCCCAAAGTGTCCATCATAAGCTGAACCATGACAGTGCCACAATATGTCTCTTATTTCATTCTCAGGAACATACCTTCTTATCATTCCATCTAAACACCTCTTAAATAAGAATGGCTCATCCCACAAGAATTTTTTGGCTTCATTGAGTAATTTCTTCACTTGTTGCTTGGTGAACTCTTGAGGAATCCTTCTTCCCACTTTGTAGTTTGCAATGTCAGCAAACCATGGCGCTTGTTGGACTTGAAGAAGATGCTCATCTGGGAACTTCTCATTCACTGGTTGTAGTGCATCCTGGTAAATCTCTTGTGGCAGTCTTGACAGATGATTTGTAACTTGGTTCTCGCTTCCTCTCATATCTCTCACTTCAATGTCAAATTCTTGTAGCAACAGCACCCACCTGATAAGTCTTGGCTTGGCATCCTGTTTAGACATGAGATACTTGCAAGCAACATGATCAGTATATACTATAACTTTTGAACCAATCAAGTATTGTCTAAATTTATCAAATGCATATACAATTTCCAAGAGTTCTTTTTCTATGGTGGTGTAATTTTTTTGTGCCTCATTTAACACCTTGCTTGCATAGTATATAACATAATGCAACTTATCCTTTTTCTGTCCCAATACAGCACCAATTGCAAAATCACTTGCATCACAGATAAGTTCAAAAGGAAAGTCCCAATCTGGGGGTGTGATGATTGGTGCTGTAGTGAGTTTATTTTTCAAAGTTTCAAAGGCATGCTTGCAACTTTCATCAAAGACAAATAGATTGTCACCCACCAACAAGTTGCTTAGTGGTTTAGCTATCTTTGAAAAGTCTTTGATGAATCTTCCATAAAAACCAGCATGCCCAAGAAAACTTCTCACTGCTTTCACATTGACTGGTTCAGGAAGCTTTTCTATGATCTATATCTTAGCTTTGTCAACCTCTATACCCTTGCTTGAAACCTTATGCCCAAGAACTATACCCTATGGTACCATGAAATGACATTTTTTCCAATTCAAAACTAAATTTGTTTCTTAGCTTCTTTTCAAGACAAGAGTTAGATGGTGCAGACAAGTATCAAAAGAGTTTCCAAAGACAGAAAAGTTATCCATAAAGACCTCTAAAAATTTTTCTACCATGTCAAAGAATATGGAGAGCATACACCTTTGAAAAGTTGCTGGAGCATTGCATAGCCCAAAGGGCATCCTCCTGTAGGCAAAAACTCTAAATGGACAAGTGAATGAGGTCTTTTCTTAATCCTTGGGGTCAACCACTATCTGATTGTATCCAGAATATCCATCCAAAAAGCAATAGTAAACATGGCCAGCCAATCTTTCTAGCATCTGATCAATAAAGGGGAGAGGGAAGTGATCCTTCCTTGTGGCATCAGTCAACCTCCTATAGTCAATGCACATCCTCCACCCCATCACTGTCCTTGTAGGGATTAATTCATTCTTCTCATTGAAGATGACAGTCATGCCTCCCTTCTTTGGCACCACTTGGACTGGACACACCCAAGGGCTGTCAGAAATTGGGTATATGATTCCAGCATTCCACAGTTTCATCACCTCCTTTTGAACAACTTCCTTCAATGTTGGGTTAAGCCTCCTTTGATGTTGTACCACTATTTTTGAGTCTTCTTCTAACAAGATCTTGTGTATACGAATTGCAGGGCTTATACCCTTGATGTTATCAATTGTCCACCCTAAAGCTGTCTTATGAGTTTTCAGCACTTCAATCAGTTTTTCTTCATCTTTCATGCTTAAGGATGAATTGATGATCACTGAAAAGGTCTCTTCTCCTCCAAGGAATGCATATTTGAGATGAGGAGGAAGGGGCTTTGATGAGCGGATAATTTATACGCTTTTTGGCATTGTTTTACATAGTTTTTAGTATGTTTTAGTTACTTTTTATTATATTTTTATTAGTTTTTATGCAAAAATCATATTTCCGGACTTTACTATAATTTTGTGTGTTTTTCTATAATTTCAGGTATTTTCTGGCTGAAATTGAGGGATCTAAGCAAAAGTCTGATTCAGAGGCTGAGAAAGGACTGCAGATGTTGTTGGATTCTGACCCTCCTGCACTCGAAGTGGATTTTCTGGAGCTACAGAAGCCCAATTAGCGCGCTCTTAATTGCGTTGAAAAGTAGACATATTGGGCTTTCCAGAAATATATAATAGTTCATACTTTACCCGAGATTTGATGGCCCAAACTGACGTTCAAACGCCAGCCAGAGACCCTTTTCTGGCGTAAAACGCCAGAACTGGAGTTAAACACCCAAACTGGCATCCAAGCTGGCGTTTAACTCTAGAAATGGCCTATGCACGTGTAAAGCTCAATGCTCAGCCCAAGCACACACCAAGTGGGTCCCGGAAGTGGATTTCTGCACTATCTGCACTTAGTTACTTATTTTCCGTAATCCTTAGTAACTAGTTTAGTATAAATAGCACTTTTTACTATTGTATGGGAACCTTTTTTTTCAGTTTTATGTTACATTTGGGGAGGCTGGCCATTCAGCCATGCCTAGACCTTTTTCTCTTATGTATTTTCCACGGTAGAGTTTCTACACCTCATAGATTAAAGTGCGGAGCTCTGCTGTTCTTCATGAATTAATGCAAGTACTATTGTTTCTCTTTCAATTCACGCTTACTTCATCTTCAAGATATACTCTCGTACTTAATTCAGTTAAGTCAGAATGAAGGGGTGACCCATGACAATCACCCACTATCTTCGTTACTCGCTTAGCCAAGATCCGTGTGCCTGACAACCACAAGCGGTCTACATGATGTTCAACATAGTCATTGGACGACAGCCGGAGTATAGTCTCTTGGGTCTCTGATCCACGGATTTGACTTGCCTCTCCTGACAACAGAGCATTCAAATCTGTGAGATTAGAACCTTCGTGGTAGAGGCTAGAACCAATTGGCAGCATTCCTGAGATCCGAAAAGTCTAAACCTTGTCTGTGGTATTCCGAGTAGGATCTGTGATGGGATGAC
Source organism: Arachis ipaensis (assembly GCF_059453495.1). Classification (NCBI taxonomy): domain Eukaryota; kingdom Viridiplantae; phylum Streptophyta; class Magnoliopsida; order Fabales; family Fabaceae; genus Arachis; species Arachis ipaensis. The sequence goes on from NC_142444.1 coordinate 139,089,640, forward strand.
TGTGACGAGCTTAAAACTCACGAATGTTGGGCGAAGTGACAATATACAAAAGGATAGAGAGATCCTATTCCGACACAAGTGAGAACCGACAGATGATTAGTCGTGCGATAGCTGTACCTGGTATTTTTCATCAAAGACGAGAGATCTGACTGTTGATTAGCCGTACAGAAACCATACTTGGACTATTTTCATTGAGAGGACGGATGGTAGCCATTGACAACGGTGATCCACCAACATACAGCTTGCCATGGAAGGGAGCACGCATTGGATGAAGACAATAGGAAAGCAGAGGTTCAGAAGCAACAAAGCATCTCCAAACGCTTATCTGAAATTTCCACCAATGAATTACATAAGTATCTTTATTTTAATTTACATTTTATTTACCTTTCAATTATCAAAACTCATAAACATTTAAATCTGCCTGACTAAGATTTACAAGATGACCATAGCTTGCTTCAAGCCAGCAATCTCCGTGGGATCGACCCTTACTCGCATAAGGTTTTATTACTTGGACGACCCAGTGCACTTGCTGGTTAGTTGTACCGGAGTTGTGAAAAGTGTGATCATAATTCCGTGCACCAGGCTTCAATTCTTGCTTTGGTGCCTCCTCTGTCTTGTCTTCAGAAGAGATTTCAGTCACATGTTCATCCATGACAGCTTCTATTTCTTCTTCTTATTCCTCCTGACTGCTTGTTCCAGGCACTTCTTCCACCAAGTCTTCTACCATTTCCACTCTCATGTGCTTCTCTTTCTTATGGGGATATTGCATTGCTTTAAAGACATTGATGATCATTTACTCATCATGCACCCTAAAGATCATTTCACCTTTCTCCACATCAATGATGGCCCTTGTTGTAGCTAAGAAAGGTCACCCCAGGATAATTGAGTTGTGTCCCTCTTCTTCTATGTCTAAGATGACAAAGTCGGCATGGAAGATGAATTCCCCAACCTTCACCAAATAAGTTCTCCATAACCCCATTGGGTATCTTGAGTGATCTATCCGCCATTTGAAATGACATTATGGTGGATTTAACTTCTTCTATTGTAAGCTTTTTCATCATTGAGAGAGGCATCAAATTGATGCTAGCACCTAAGTCACAGAGAGCTCTTTCCAAAGTCATGTTACCTATGGTGCATGATATGATAAAGCTCCCTGGGTCTTTGAGTTTTGGTGAAATGCCTCTTTGAATCACTACACTGCATTATTGGGTCAAAATCACAGTTTTCTTTTCATTCCAGCTTCTCTTCTTATTGATGAGTTCCTTGAGAAATTTAGCATACAATGGCATTTGCTCTAAAGCTTCAGCAAGTGGTAAGTTGATTTCCAGCTTTTTAAAAACTTCCAGGAACTTGGGAAACTACTGGTCTTTGATCTCCTTTTTCAACCTTTGAGGATATGGCAGAGGAGGAATGTAAGGCTTCACTTCCTTCCTCTGTTCTTGTGGATGCTCTTCCATGACTTGTTTTCCCTTCCTCAGAGCTTGTGGCTCTTCCTCCTTCTTCTTGAGCTTCTCCTGGTCTTTTTTTTTAGCTGCTACGTCTTTCTTGTTGCTGACCTTATCATTTTCCGGTGTTCTTCCACTCCTTAATTAGATTGTTTTGCACTCTTCTTTGGGATTTGGAATGGTATCACTTGGAAAAGCATTGTTTGGTCTTTCAGCTTGTCTGGCCAATTGCCCTACTTGTCTTTCAATATTCCTCATTGTGGCCTCTTGTTTTTTGAATGCCAAGGCTTGATCTTTCATAAGTTTCTCCATCATTATCTCTAGACTAGAGATTCGCCGAGAGTCTAGATTCGGTTGTGGTTGTGTAAACTGGGATGGTTATTTCTGGAAGTTGTTTGAATTAGTTGTAGGGATATTTTGTAGGTAGAATGAGGATGTAGAGAAGTTATTTTGGTGGTTCTGTGAGTTGTTGTGGGGTTGGTGGTATGTGTTTTGTGGGTTTTTGAATTGGTTAGTGTTATTGGATGAGTGATTTTGGTTGTTTGTGTTGCATAAGTTGTTTGAATTGTGGTTCCTTTGCCATGAATTCTGATTATCACCCCACCTCAAGTTGGGATGATTCCTCCATGATGGATTGTATGTATCCCCATGGAAGTCATTATAAGAAGATCTTAAGGTGTTATGCATGTATTGGACTTGCTCTAGTTGCTGCTCATAGTTGCATTTCTCAAAAGCTTCTTCACTTTGGCTCCATCCATTTGAAGGTTGACTCGTTGGGTTTACTGCATCCACTTGAAGTCCATCAATTCTCTTTGCCATCATGTCCATTTGTTGTTGGATTTGCTAGTGCATCAATTTGTTCTGTGCCAAGATAGTGTCCACACCTTCAAGCTCTAACACACCTTTCTTTGGAGCTGGTTGGCGTTGCCTTTGATGAGCATAAAAGTACTGATTGTTGGTCACAGTGTCTATGAGATTCTGAGCTTCTTCAACTGTCTTCATTAGCTGTACTGAGCCACCTGCAGAGTAATCCAGGGCCTCTTGAGCTTTTAGAGTCAAGCCCTCGTAGAAATTCTGAAGTCTCTCCCATTCACTAAACATTTCAGGTGGACATTTCCTGATCAAGGCTTTGTACCTCTCCCATGCCTCATAAAGTGATTCTCCATCCATTTGAGTGAAGGTTTGTACTTCTGTCTTCAATCTGATGATTCTGAGGTAGGTAGAACTTAGCCAAGAATTTGCTCACCAAATCATCCCAAGTATTGATGCTTTCTTTGGAAAATGTCTCCAGCCATTGAGATACCTTATCCCTCAAAGAGAATGGAAATAGCAGCAACTTGTAGATATCCGGATGCACATCATTTGTCTTAACTGTTTCACATATCCTCAGAAAGACAGATAAGTGTTGATTCGGGTCCTCAAGATGACCCCCTCCATAAGAATAATTATTTTGCACCAAGGTGATAAGTTGAAGCTTCAACTCAAAGTTATTGGCATGAACATTTGGAGTGAGTATACTGCTCCCACAGTTTCTTGGATTGGGGAAGGTGTAAGATGCTAGAACTCTCCTTGGAGGTTAGCCATTGTTGTTGGCCACCTCTTCTGGTGGATTAGGAAAGTTACCCTCCATCTCTTGATCTTCCTCTTCTGATTCTTCATCTCCAATCACTCCATTTCCTCTTGCTTCTCTTCTCAATCTCAATAATGTTCTCTCTGGTTCAGAATCAAAAGAGGTGGATGCACCTCTTCTTCCTCCTGGCATACAACACAAACAGACCAAAACACAAACAAAGCACTCTGTTGCTAGAGTGTGGTTAATGTTAGCATAAACAAAAAATCTCAAACAGTTAGTGTGCTTAACAAAAACAAAGAAAATTTCTTAATCTAGATTATCACCTACTTAATCATTGTCAATCTAAATCAATCCCCGACAACGGTGCCAAAAACTTGATGAGAAAAAATCGATTCTACACAAACTAACCGGCAAGTGTACCAGGTCGCATCAAGTAGTAAAACTCACAAAAGTGAGGTCGATCCCACAGGTATTGATAGATCAAGCAATTTTAGTTTGGTGATAAATTTAGTTAAGCTTACAGTTGGTAATTTGAGTGAAGTTTCATTAACAGAATGTAAATTGCTGGAAAATAAAAGTACAGAATGTAAAATGACAAAACTTAAACGGCAAGAAACTTAAATTGCTGAAACTTAAAGAGCAAAAAACTAAAAGAGCTAAAACTTAAATTGTAAGAAATGTAAAAAAATTGAATCTCAGATTGCAAGAAATTTAAATTTGCAGAACCTAAATTGCAGGGAAATTTAAATTGCATGAATTAGAAAGGGAATTGGGTGCAGGGGATCAAAATAGCAGTAAGCAGATTTAGATTAAAGTAAATCAGAGAGATCTAAGTTGAAGAAATTCAAAGAAAATGATTCATCAGGGATTGGAGATATCATAATCCATCATGAACCAATTGAGTCTCAACTCCTTTCTCAATCATAAGAGTAGATCTATGGCGGATTAAAATTGATTGGATCCTAATTCCTTGGCAATCCAATCTCTCTAATTACAATCAATCTTGCCAATTCCTTGATCTAATTGTTATGAGAAGAGTTAGAGCACATTCTCTTATCCATAAGCCACACAGATTTTCAAAACCTCAATTCCTCCCAAATGGTGTTGGTTAAGAGAATTGTGAAGGATAGAGCTCCAATTCTAATGTAGGTGATTCCCCTTTCGAGGCTCACACCCACATTCAATTGAATTAAACCCCCTTCCGGAGTGAATAATTCACAATCAAAGCAGAAGATATCCTATAGCTACACAACTGAATTGAGAAGAAGTAGAATTTCATTGATTCATAAGATTACAATAGGGCTCCTCCCCCTAATGAATTTGGGGTTTAGTTCATCATTGCTCCAATCAAAACAGAAAACAAAGAAGTTACAGAAAAATTCAGAAAAGAAAATACAAAGAGAACTGAGTGCAGAGTTTCCCAATTTGGGATTCTGACTCTCTAGCCTTTCAGATCTCAAATCTGCCAAGCCTCGTCCTAAATCAAATTCTTCTCTATTTATACACTTTCTAATTCATTCTTCAAGTCCTTGGATTGGACTTTTTGCACGTGTGCGTTACTCACGCATTTACGTGCCTCGCCAAAATCTGTATCCACGCGTATGCGTGGTCCACGTGTAAGCGTCGATGCAAGTTTTCCAAGTCCCATTTTGGGCCTCTTATCGCGTACATTGGAGGGAGCGTTTATCCACCAACGTTACCTCCAACGTTGGCTTGGTCACGCGTACGCGTGAATGGTAAATTTTGCCATTTCACGCGTGCGCGCAGCTCACGCGTATGCGTGAATTGCACTTCCATGCATACGCGTCATCAACGCGTACGCGTCGCCCAAAATTTTCCCAGATCTAGTTTTTAAAACTTTTCGAAGATGTTGGAGGTACGTTGGTTCACCAACGTTGCATACCCCCCTTCCAACGTTTGAGGTAACGTTGGTGAGCCAACTTTGGCCACCAATGTTACTTCCTCTGCTTTTTCCTCTTCTTTCTTGTTTCTTCTTCACCTATTATCAATCAAACAATTGCATCAAAGTTTGCTGTAATCACAAGGTATTTGCATCATTTATAACATCAAGTAAAATTAGCATAAAACCTTATGAAAAAGCAAACAAATACCCATGTCTAATTGAACTAAGTGATGCATGAATTTCCAATCCAATTACTTACTTATTGTGTAAGAAAGTGCATAAACCTAATGAAAACAAGTGAAAAATGCTTGTGAAACTAGCATAAGATAACTTGTCATCAAGTGGAATTTAGAATATCACAAAATTTCTCTTGTTCAAGAACTCCACAACAAAATGGTGTTGTTGAAAGAAGAAATAGGAGTATTCAAGAAATGATAAGAGCTGTGCTTTGTAAAAGCAATATTCCTAAATTTCTTTGGGCTGAAGCTGTTAACACGGCTTGCCATATTTTGAATAGAATAATCATAAGGAAATTCTTGAAGAAAACTCCTTATGAACTATGGAAAGGTCACCCACCAAACTTGAACTACTTACATATCTTTGGATGTAAATGTTTTGTCTTAAATAATAAAGAAAACTTAGAAAAATTTGATCCAAAAGCATATAAATATTTATTTATAGGATACTCCACAACTAGAAAAGCCTATAGAGTTTATCATCAAGATGCGAGAATAATAGAAGAGTCCATACATGTTACTTTTTGTGACACTAACTTGGTTCAAAGTATCTTGAAAGATTGTGATGCAGGAAATCAAGTTCAGGACAAAGATGGAGAATCCCAAAATCAAGAGAAAGAAATTTCTGGGTCAAGTGAATCAGAAACTGCAGCTGCAAAAAATCCTGCAGGAAACAATTCAATTGTCTCATGAATCTGGTGAAAATCCTGAAACTACCAGATCATTGAATCCTTCAGTGACCGAATCTGCTTCTAAGTCCACAAGACCTCGTGAATAGAGATTCTTAAATAACTATCCACAGGAGTTTATCATTGGGGATGTATCACAAGGTGTCAAAACCCGTTCCTCCACTAGAAAAGCAAATGAAGAATCAAACATTGCTTTTTTCTCTCAAGTGGAGCCACAAAACATCCATGAAGCTCTCAATGACCCTTATTGGGTGAAGGCTATGGAAGAAGAACTTGATGAATTTGAAAAGAACCAAGTTTGGACACTTGTTCCAAAGCCTAATGGGAAGAAAGTGACTGGTACCAAGTAGATATTTAGGAACAAGTTAGGAGAAGATGGTAGCATTGCTAGAAACAAAACAAGGCTAGCGGCACAAGGATATGATCAAGAGGAAGGGATAGACTTTGATGAATCCTTTGTACTAGTTGCTCGAATGGAAGCCATAAGACTTCTTTTAGCCTATGCTGCTCATTGTGGTTTTAAACTGTATCAAATAGATGTGAAATGTGCTTTTCTAAATGATGTAATAGATAGAAAAGTATATGTGGCACAGCCACCTAGTTTTGAAAATGAGAAATTTCTTAACCATGTTTTCAAACTCTCAAAATCCCTTTATGGGTTAAGACAAGCTCCTAGGGCTTGGTATGAAAGACTTAGCTCTTTTCTTTTGAAAAATGGTTTTCAAAGAGACACCACTGACACTACTCTATTTATTAAGAATTCTAATGATTCTTTCATTCTAGTCCAAATTTATGTTGATGACATTATATTTGGATCAGCAAATAAAACCCTTTGTACTAAATTTGGAAAACTCATGACAAGTGAATTTGACATGAGTATGATGGATGAACATAATTTTTTCCTTGGACTTCAAATTAAGCAAACTAAAAATGGTATTTTTATTCATTAAGAAAAGTATGCCAAGGAACTAGTTAAGAAATTTGGTATGAAAAATGCCAAACCCATGGGAACTCCCATGCACCCCAACTCTAAATTAGAAAAGGGAGAAATTGAGAAAAATTTTGATGAGACTAGGTATAGAGGAATAATTGGATCTCTTATGTACCTAACTTTCTCTAGACCTGACATTGTGCAAAGTGTTGGAATGTGTTCAAGATTCCAATCTAAACCAAAAGAATCATATCTTTCTGCAGTTAAAAAGATTATTAGATATGTACATGGCACATCCAATTCTGGTTTGTGGTATCCTAAGACTCATGAGTTTTCTGCAGTTGGTTATTGTGATGCAGACTTTGTTGGAGATAGAGTGGATAGAAGGAGTACATCAGGCATATGTTGTTTTCTTGGGAAGTCCCTAAACGTTTGGTCAAGTAAGAAGCAGCCTAGAGTGGATAGAGGTTGAGTATATCGCTGCTTCTTCTTGTTGATCTCAGCTTATTTGGTTGAAAGCATAACTTGCTGATTATAAATTAAATGCTAAAAATATTTCCTTATTATGTGACAATATGAGTGCCATCAATATTTCCAAAAATCTACTTTTGCACTCGATGCGCGGAATTATACTTCGCACAACTGAACCAACAAGTACACTGGGTCATCCAAGTAATACTGAGTGAGTCAAGGTCGATCCCACGAGGATTGTTAGCTTGGATCAAACAGTGGTTATCTTGTAAATCTTAGTCAGGCGGATAGAAAAATGTTTAGTTGTTTAAGTGCAAAAAAGTAAAGTAAAATAAAAATAATATTACTCAGTAATTGTGGATTCAATGATAAGAAGATGGTTAAGGCTTCAGAGATGCTTTGTTCTTCTGGATCAATCCTGTCTTACTGTCTACTCCAACTGTGAATGATTTCTTCTATAGCAGGTTGTATGTGATCAACGCTGGTTTAGGCAACCGCCAATTTTCCTCTAGGCTGAACACCAGGTTTAATGCGCATCCAGTCTGAATGAGGGTGAAGTTCCTGCAATTCATTCCCTTGGTGATCCTACTCAAAACGCTACAGACAAAGTTGAATCTTCTGGATCAGAGAATGCTGCGCCTTGGTTCTAGCCTTTACCACAAAGACTCTAATCTCCCCATACCTCGGCTGAACTGATGTCTCGAGAAGTTCCCAACAAAGTCATGGATTAGCCGTCTAAGAGATGTATAATCAAGCTAGTGGTTCATTGAGATCCTATGAAAGACGCTTGCTAAACCCATGTAGAATAGAGATAACTTTTGATGGTTCAACTCATTCATAAGGTTGAAGAACGAAGAAACATCTTAGGAGAGAATCAAACACGAATTGAAATAGAACAGTAGTACTTTTATTAACCCATAAAACTCAGCAGAGCTCCTAACCTTAACCTAGGAGGTTTAGTGACTCATACTGTACATAATGGTGTTTGAAAATATGATATGCTAGAGAGATCCTAAACAAGGGTGATCTTCTCCCTTAAATACTAAACTAATAACTAATAAATACAGAAATATGATTAGCTAAGGCTTGTAGTGCGAAAATCCACTTCTGGGGCCTATTTGGTGAGTGTTTGGGCTGAGAAAAAGAGTAAGCCACGTGCTAGGACTCCCTAGGGGCGTTGAACGCTGCCTAGGGGCCCCCTTTTGGGCGTTGGATGCTGATCACCTCCTTGTGGGCATTGGATGCCAGAATAGGGTTGGAGGCTGGCATTGAATGCTAATTGTTAGGCCTCAATTCTGAAACAAAGTATGGTCTATTATATATTGCTGGAAAGCCCTAAATGTTAGCTTTCTATAGCCGTTAAGAAATCTCCATTTGGACTTCTGTAGCTCTAGAAATACATGTTTGAATGCACGGAGGTCAGATCCTGACAGCATCTGCAGTGCTTTCTCTGTCTCTGAATCAGACTTTTGCTCCAACTCCTCAATTTCAGCCAGAAAATACCTAAAATTGCATAAAAACACACAAACTCATATTAGAATCCAAAAATGTAAATTTTACACTAAAACCTATAAAAATATAATAAAACATGCTAAAAACTATATGAAAATGATGTCAAAAAGCGTATAAAATATCCACTCATCACAATACCAAACTTAAACTATTGCTTGTCTCCAAGAAACTAAAAATAAAGTAGAATAAAAAGAAGAGTAAGATACAATAAATCTCAGAGTTTGCAATAAAGCTTAGTCTCAATTAGATGAGCGGGACTTAGTAGCTTTTTGCTTCTGAATAGTTTTGGCATCTCACTATCCATTGAAATTCAGAAGTGTTGGTATCCTTAGGAACTTAGAATCCAGATGATATTATTGACTCTCCTAGTTCAGTTATATTTTATTCTTGAACACATCTTTTAGAGTCTTGCCATGGCCCTAAGCACTTTGTTTTCCAGTATTACCACCGGATACATAAATGCCACAGACACTTTAATTAGGTGAACCCCTTAGGATTGTGACTCAACTTTGCTAGAATCCTCAATCAGTGGCGTCCAGAGTTCTTAAGCATACCCTTTGCTTTGGACCACGACTTTAACTACTCAGTCTCAAGTTTTTAACTTGACACCTTCACACCACAAGCATATAGTTAGGGTAGCAGCTCATTTGAGATGCCTAGGCTAAGATATTTCTTTTATGTCCTCCTAACCATTGATGCTCAAAGCCTTGGGTCCTTGCTCTTGCCTTTTGGTTTAAAGAGCTACTAGCTTTTTGCTCTTGCCTTTTGGTTTAAAGAGCTATTGGCTTTTTCTGCTTTTTATTTCTTTTTCTGCTTGCTTTTTTCGTATTTTTTTATTTATTGCTTTTTGCTGCTTTTTCTTGCTTCAAGAATCAATTTTTTGGATTTTTCATATTACCAATAATACTTCACTTTTATCATCATTCTTTTAAGAGCCAACATTCTTAAACTCCAACATCAAATATGCACTATTTATTCATGCATTCAGAAAACAAAAGCAATGCCACCACATTAAGATAATTGAACTATTCTTATGATAAAACTCGAAATTCATGCATATTACTTTTCTTTTTCAAATAAAATTTTTTTTAAGCAAGGTGAGAGATGCATGGATAATTCATAGCTTTAAGACATAAAGATGAGCATGCACTAGAAACAGATAATAAAAATAAAATACAAGGAAAACAGAAAAACACAAGCAAAAGGGAGTAAAAAGAGCGGGTCCACCTTAGTGATGGCGACTACTGCCTCCTCTTGAGAAGCTAATGGACCTCTTTATCTCTTCTATGTCACGCCCCTGCCTTTGTTGTTCTTCTCTCAAGGCTCTTTGATCTTCTCTTATTTCATAGAGGATGGTAACTTGATCTTGATGCTCCAACCTCAATTGCTCCATATTAGTGCTCAATTCTCCAAGAGAATTATGCAACTGGTCCCAATAAATTTTTGGGGAGGAAAATACATCCTTGAGGCATCTCAGGGCGGCTCCACATGCTCTTGCTGTGGTCCATGTGCCGGCTCTCTAACATGCTCCATCCTTCTTTTATTGATGGGCTTGTCCTCCTCAATGGGGATGTCTCCTTCGATGACAATTCCGGTTGAATTGCATAGGTGACATACGAGGTGAGGGAAGTGGAGACAAGTGCCTTTCCCTTCCTTTTCCTTGAGGTTTCACCAGTCTTTGGTGCCATACTTAAGAGTGGTAGAAGTAAAAAAGCAAAGCTTTTTGCAACACCAAACTTAAGAGTTTTGCTCGTCCTCGAGCAAATATGAACAATTGGGAATGAGAGAGTAAAAAGAGGAGAAGAAGGAGGGAGAGATAGAGGGTGAGGTAGGTGGGGTAGGTGGAGCTTTTGTGGGACCCACTGGTCTTGGGAGGCTAAGGAATTTGAATTCCCTGCCCCCTTATGGGCGTTGAACACCCAACTCCCGCTCCTGGCTGGCGTTCAACACCAGCTATGTGCCTCTAAGTGGGCGTTGAACGCCCCTGAATGTGTTCCTGCCTGGCGTTCAACGCCAGGTCTGTGCCTCTATTTGGGCGTTGAACGCCCAGGGTCTACCCCCTGAATGGCGTTCAATGCCAGGTTTTTGCCCCCATCATTGGCGTTCAACACCAGTAATTTACTCCCTGGCTGGCATTCAACGCCAGCAATGTGCTCTTCATGGGCATTGAACGCCCACTCTGGCCTCCCTGAATGCCAGCCATGTCTCTGCTCCAGGGTGTTCTGTTTTCAACTCTGACTATTTCTGTTTCTGTTTTACTACTGCACATGATCATAAACTCAAAGAAAACATGAAAATTAAACTAATATAACTTAAATAAACTTAAAGAAAAACAAGAAAACATTAATTATTGATGGGTTGCCTCCCAACGAGCGCTTCAGTAATGTCATTAGCTTGACGGACAGCTCTTTTTAAGGAGGAAGGTAGTCATAGAGGATCAAACTCTTACTCCTTACTGGGAGCGTCCTTCCTGTGCTCTCATGGATTAGCTTAATACGCTCAAGAGATAGGCTCTTGTTCACTACATGAGGCAGGGTTGGGCTTACAGCAATATGCTGGTGTCCCTTTTTGCCACTTTCCTCTTCTATGGTAAGAAGCCTTCAGTATGGATCTTTTTGGTTTTCCAGCCCCTAGGCATCTTTCTTTAGGGGTTTTCTTCTTGGTGGATAGTGTACATCCAACACCAAACTTACATTTAGTCTTATGAGGGATTGAATTGGTTTCAATCAAGGGAGGAGGCTTGAATGCTGAATCCTTTATGCAAGTGCCTCCCTTGTCAGGGGGTAGTAGAAGGTCAAGAACCTTGAACACCATCCAGTCCTCATGCAAGGTAATCCTTGTTTCTTGTGCCTCTTGAATTCTCAGCTTCTTCATCACAGATGAAGGTATCAGATTTAAACTCAAGCCAAGATCATACAGGGCCTTGTCAAAAGTGATCTTTCTAATAGGACATAGGAGCTAAAAGCTCCCTATGTCTGGCATTTTCCTTGGTAGTTCATTCTGGACTAAAGCACTGCACTCTTTAATCAGTACCACAGTCTCATCTTCTAGTTTTGTTTGCATGCCTAGGAAAGGTAGCTCTTGAGGCTCTTTCACTTCTGCAATGGCAAGCTCTGTGGTAATCACAGGCTCCTCTTGCATGCCCAGAGAAGAATCAACTTGAAGTTCCTTCTCCTCTGTAGGGATGTGCTCACTGGCATTCTCAGGATCCTCCTGGTCCTTGATTGCCTTAAGTCCCTCAGTAACATGCTCCTGAGGTTCGGCCTCCTTGATGAAGACTACTGTCCCACCTTCTTTTAAGGTTTCCATGTCTAGAACTTCTATCCGAACTATGGTCTCCTCACAGGAGTATAAGTATTGGTTATTAGCAGCTATCTCAATGAGCTCATCTGCCTCTTCATGTGTCTCTATAAAGTACAGAGAATCACCTGTAAAGTGATCTACTGTCTACCTGGCTATCTCAGAGATGGCCTCATAGAAGATGATAGTCTTGCTCCATCCTGAGAACATATGGGGAGGGCAATTCCTGAACATCAGCTTGTACCTCTCCCAAGCATCATAGAGAGACTTGCTCTCCTTCTGTCTGAATGTCTGAACATCTGTCACCAGCTTAGTTAATCTCTATGAGGGAGAAAACTTGTTCAGGAATTCATTAACAACCTTATCCCAAGAGTTCACATTTCCTCTGAGTTCCATGTGCTACGATTCATTTGCTTGAGCACTCAGAGCAAATGGAAAGAGTTTTAGCCTGGGGACCTCAGGGTCCACTCCATTGGCCTCTACAGTGTCACAGAACAGCAGGAAGTCGGAGATGAATATACTGGGATCTTCCTGTGGGTGTCCATGAAACTGGCACTTTTGCCGTAATAGCAGGATAAGGTCTAGGTTGACTTTAAAGTCATTTGAGTCGATAGGAGTGTCAAATGTATAGGAACCCAGAGGTCTCCCAATTCGTGTATTCTCCTTTTGATCCATAGTGACTTCGGTGTTTCTGCATAAATAAATAAGAGACAAAGAAAAATAGGAGTCTCTATGTCATAGTATAGGGAGCTCTCAGTGAGATATCCAAAAAGAAATAGAAGAGAATAAAGAAGGAGATTTTGAAAATTAAAGAGGGTAAAGGAATTTAAAAATTGAATTTTTTTTATATTCAAAAATAATAATAATAAAAAAATAGACAAATAAAATAAAAAATTAGAAAGAAAGGGATTTAAAAATTTTTGACATTCAAAAAGAAAGACAAACAATTAAATAACAAGATTTAAAAAGAAAGATAAAAAATTTGATTTTAAAAATTTTAAAATTCAAAAAGAGAAAGTTAAACAAAAAGATTTGAAATTTTAATTTGAAAAGAAAGAAAAGATTTGAAATTTAAAATTTAAAAGAAAAAGACAAACTAGATAAGATAAGATTCAAAAATTTAAAATTTAAAAGATTTGAAATTTAAATTTGAAATTTTGAAAATTAAAATTTAAAGATTTAAAATTCAAATTTGAAATTTTGAAGATCAAGAATCTAGAAAGATAAGATTTGAAAAAGATTTGAAAAGATTTGATTTTGAAAAATTTTTAAATTTGAATTTTGAAAAAGGTTTGATTTTGAAATTTGAAAAAAGTTAAGATAAAGGTTTTGAAAATTGAATTTTAAATTTTGAATTTTGAAATTGAAATAAGATAAGATAGAGAATTGAAAAAGATTTGATTTTTTTGAAAAGATTTGATTTTGAAATTTGAAATTGATTTAAGATAAGATAAAGATTTTGAAATTTAAATTTAAAATAAGATAAGATAGGGTCTAATTGAAATTCAAAGATAAAAAGATAAGATAGTGATTTGAAAAAGATATGATTTTTGAAAAGATTTGAAATTAAGATAAGATAAGATAAGATAGTGATTTTGAAATTAAAATTTGAAAATCTCTTGAAATTTTCGAAAATATTTTCAAAACAAAGATAGAAAATATATTTTTTATTTTTTGAATTAATGAAGAAAGAGAAAAACAACCAAAAGACACCAAACTTAAAAGTTTTAGATCAAAGAAGTACTAATTTTTGAAAATCAAGAGAACAAACACCAAAAGACACCAAACTTAAAAATGTTAAGATCAAAACAAGAAAAGAAACAAGAACAACTTGAATACCAAGAACACAAAGAACAAATTCGAAAATTCAAAGCAAATAAAGAACAACTAAAGGACACCAAACTTAAAATTTTAAAAGCTAAGACACTAATTTTTTGAAATTTGCATGAAAAACACCAAAAAAATATCAAATTTAAAGAAATTGAAATCAAATAAAAGAAAGTAAAAAGAACAATTTTCTAAAAACTCAAGAAAAGACAGACCAAAAGCACCAAAGGGACCAAAGATAAAAAAAGACACCAAACTTGAGGATTGACACAGGACTAAAATAAAAGACACTATTTTTAAAAATTTTTGGAAAAAGACTCAAAAAATTTCGAACTCTAACAAAAACAAGAACAAAAGACTCAAACAAAAGATAAAGATTAATAAAGAAAAGAAAAGATTTTTGAAAAATCTTTTATTTTTCCAAAAAAGAAATAAAAGACTCAAACAAAATTAAAGACAATACATAATCTAAGCAATAAAATAATCCGTTAGTTTGTTCAAACTCGAACAATCCCCGGCAACGCGCCAAAAACATGGTGCGCGGAATTAAACTTTGCACAACTGAACCAGCAAGTGCACTGGGTCGTCCAAGTAATACCTGAGTGAGTTAGGGTCGATCCTACGAGGATTGTTGGCTTGGATCAAACAGTGGTTATCTTGTAAATCTTAGTCAGGTGGATAGAAAAATGTTTAGTTGTTTAAGAGCAAAAAAGTAAAGTAAAATAAAAATAACGTTACTCAGTAATTGTGGATTCAATGATAAGAAGATGGTTAAGGCTTCAGAGATGCTTTGTTCTTCTGGATCAATCCTGTCTTACTGTCTACTCCAACTGTGAATGATTTCTTCTATAGCAGGCTGTATGTGATCAACGCTGGTTTGGGCAGCCGCCAATTTTTCTCTAGGCTGAACACCAAGTTTAGTGCACATCCAGTCTGAATGAGGGTGAAGTTTCTGCAGTTCATTCCCTTGGTGATCCTACTCAAAATGCCACAAATAAGGTCGAATCTTCCGGATCAGAGAATGTTGTGCCTTGTTTCTAGCCTTTACCACAAAGACCCTAATCTCCCCATACCTCGGCTAAACTGATGTCTCGAGAAGTCCCTAACGAAGTCGTGGATTAGTCGTCTAAGAGATGTATAATCAAGCTAGTGGTTCATTGATATCATATGAAAGATGCTCGCTAAACCCATGTAGAATAGAGATAACTTTTGATGGCTCAACTCATTCTTAAGGTTAAAGAACGAAGATACATCTTAGGAGAGAATCAAACACGAATTGAAATAGAACAGTAGTACTTTTATTAACCCATAAAACTCAGCAGAGCTCCTAACCTTAACTTAGGAGGTTTAGTGACTCATACTATACATAATGGTGTTCGAAAATATGATATGCTGGAGAGATCCTAAACAAGGGTGATCTTCTCCCTCAAATACTAAACTAATAACTAAGAAATACAGAAATATGATTAGCTAAGGCTTGTAGTGGGAAAATCCAATTCTAGGGCCTATTTGGTGAGTGTTTGTGCTGAGAAAAAGAGTAAGCCACGTGCTAGGACTCCCTGAGGGTGTTGAACGCTGGCTAGGGGCCCCTTTTGGGTGTTGGACGCTGGTCACCTCCTTGTGGGCGTTGGACGCCAGAATAGGGTTGGAGGCTGGCGTTGAACGCCTATTTTAGGCCTTCAATTCTGAAACAAAGTATAGACTATCATATATTGATGGAAAGCCCTGGATGTTAGCTTTCTATAGCTGTTGAGAAAGCTTCATTTGGACTTTGGTAGCTCCAAAAATGCCTATTTGAATTCACGGAGGTCAGATCCTAACAGCATCTGTAGTGCTTTCTTTGTCTTTGAATCAGACTTTTGCTCCAGCTCCTCAATTTCAGCCAGAAAATACCTGATATTGCATAAAAACACACAAAATCATAGTAGAATCCAAAAATATAAATTTTAAACTAAAATCTATGAAAATATAATAAAACTTAAATAAAATATGCTAAAAACTATATGAAAATAATGTCAAAAAGCGTATAAAATATCCGTTCATCAGTACTCAAGAACCAAACATATTGAGGTGAGATTTCACTCAATAAGAGAACATGTTCAAAAAGAGAATATTAGCATTCAATTTGTTAAATCAGAAGATCAATTAGCAGATATTTTCACCAAACCTCTTTCTGAAGACAAATTTTCCAAGCTTAGAACTAATCTAGGGATTTTAAGTCATGATTCATTGTTTGCGCATTGCTGATGTGTTTGTTGAAGTTTTTGTCTCTCAGGTTGGGATGAGACAATTCTGGACAAAATGAAGAATCATCTTTTTGAACTTCATCTTCTGGGATCTAATGCACGTGCTGAATCATCTGGGCTAACCCTCAAATTCAGATTCTGTATGGTCCAATATATTTCCTTAAACTCTACCATTTTTGGGCCTAAATGAGTGTTACATAGTACACATGTCATTTTTTTACTTTGTCGTTTAGTAAAAGGGTTTTCTTTTTAAATTATTTTGTTTTATTTTTTAATTTTAAATAAAAAGCAAATCACCTTTTTGTGATGTCAAGTCCTTTTAAAGTCTAGTCATGGGTGATACAGTAGCATAGTTTCAAGAAACCTATTTCCTTGTGGCAGTTACTATACCTCTCTCTTCATAAAGCCTTCCACTGACCCTTTGTTTCTTTCCCACTACCATTAGTGCTTCCCTTCATTCAAAATCGAGGTTCACCTAATGAGGAAGAAAACCATAATTACAAAGCCTCCTCGTGAACAAATCCTTAAACTCCCTGAGAATCCTAAACCCTCTGCTCGTTTCAGGGATCGCACATTCACTCCATCTCCTTCTCCTCCTGCCTCTCCTCCTCGTACTGATCCAATGGCAAGAACCAAAACCACACCACGGTTCCCCTCTTCTGCCAAGCCGACGGCTCCATCAAGGGAGACTTTTTTCAAACCTAGCACATCGAAAGGGAAGCATCCTGCCAATGAGGAACCTGCTCCTGAGCCATCTCGACCTAAGCCTAGGTCTACTCCCTCTCGTCCTCAAAGAGGTAACACACGAATCCCTCTCAAATCTGTTAAAGAGCCTTCCATTGACCCTTTTGCACACAAATCACACTTCATAACCTCCCACTCAAACTACAATCCATACTGTTTTTGATCTGCCATGAATAATGATTTTTATGAGGGTGTCATTGCTCACCGCATCATATGTCCCACCTTTTTGGTTGATTTACCAAATCTGAAAAAGAAAAGTTTTGCTTTTGCTGAAAATTTTGAATTTCTGGATTGGAATCATATTTTTAAAATAAAAAAACCAGTTTATCCAGATTTAGTCAAGGATTTTTATGCTCATATGACTTATCATGAGGGCAGTGTTCATTCTTATGTAAAGGCCATGACATAGTTCTGCATAATAAAACCATCAGTGATTCTCTGAAATACACTGATATTGGTACATGTGTCTACACATCGGGTAAGTGGGATGAAGGGGTAGGTCTCTCTTACAATGATGCTCTGGCCTATGTATGTGAACACATTTCACTGATTGATGGAATCACTCCAACTCACAAAGCCCTGGGTTACACTCGTGCTCAGTTGCACCGCATAGTGAACCATATCATCCTTCCTCAGAGTGGCTCATATCAAAGGGTGTCTTACACTGATACTCTAGTTTTGTATGCCATTCTCACAAAAACAGAAATCTCTTTTTCTTATTTAATGGTAAGTTATATGCTTGATTGTGTTAGAAGTGAGAAAGATAAAGCTCTTCCTTATGGCATGTTCTTAACCTGTATTTTTGAACATTTTGGTGTTAACCTGTCAAATGAGTCATATGAAAATAGATACTCATATCTAAAAGGAGATGGTTCAGTGAAACAGCAGAAAAAGGGACCAACTCGAACTGAAAGGGTGGTTCTTGATGATGATGATGATGATGATGATGATGATGATGATGACTATGAATCAGAAGAATCCCTTCCTCCATCTGCCTTGGGTACTTCAACCTCTACTGGACATAAAACTGTTTTGTATGAAGTTGTTAAGGATGTGGTGCAAGAGTATGTCTCTCAGTCAAATCATCTAATTGCTATGAGTAAAAAGCAGAGGAAACTTGCCA
Source organism: Arachis ipaensis (assembly GCF_059453495.1). NCBI lineage: Eukaryota > Viridiplantae > Streptophyta > Magnoliopsida > Fabales > Fabaceae > Arachis > Arachis ipaensis. The sequence goes on from NC_142444.1 coordinate 139,107,640, forward strand.
CCAAGCATGAAAACTTTCTCAAGAAATCCAGAGATAGAGTGGCAGTCTTCTTGAAATTCATTGACAACCTCCAAGAAGACGACAATGCTGCCACTGAGCCTAAAGACGATGCTGATTCTGAAGAAGGTGGTTCGGATGCCTGAAAAGATCTCGTGATGCTGCAGCCCTTCATTTACTTTTGTCTTATAAAAACTCATGTCTTTAACTTTTGGAATTCTCTTTGTTTTGTTTTGGATGCCTATAAACCGTTTAACCACTAGTTTAATTTGCACTTAGTTCATTTATCATTATGGAATTTGCACTAACGGTTCTTTTGCAGGTCTGGAATTGGTTTAACCTCCTCCCTTGATGACAAAAGGGGGAGTAATAGTAGCATTAATGTATGCTCTATTTTTAGTTACTTTGATCTATTTTATAGGTCTATTCAGTGCTGATTTATTTTGTGATCTGTTTTGTTTAGTTTTGGGGTGATTTTGTGTGTTGTTATGTTCTTTTACTCTAATTTGTTTTGTTTGGCTTTGTTGCATAAGCTGTTGAATCTGTTTGGAAAACTTATTGATTGCTTCATCCATGGACAACAAATTGCACATAGTATTTTTTGTGTTCCCTATGGCTGTGTTTGTTTACAAAGACAGGACACTGAGACAGGGATACAGAGACACAAAATCGTGTTTGACAGAGGAGACATGGACAGAGACAATGTGTCCAGAGACACTGAATTAGTTTATTTTGTGTCTATCCTGACAAGAAGGACACAGAGACACTAACAAGGGACACAACTTATTTTTCATTTTTTCCTTCATTATTTTTGTTAATTTGTCATAATTATATTTTTTATTATTATATTTTTCATCTCAAATTTTTTGAATGAAAAAAAAATAAGAATAAATTAGATTTTCATAATTTGTTCTAGTTTATCACCAAACAAAATACAAGAACACAAAATTTTGTGTCTCTATCCATCAGTGTCTTGTCCTGTCCTGTTCCCAGTGTCTTGTCCTGTCTTGTTCTTAGAAATAAACGCAGCCTATAAGAATTTGTAAACAGAAAAGAAGAGAAGAGCACAAATTCAGGGGGAGCAACTCTTGAAAAGGAAAGGAGGAGAAAATTCAAAAGCAAGAGAAATCAATAAAAAGGAAGTACTTTATTTTTGGTACATTAAATCTCTGTAATCAAATTCATAACTATGTTTGTCATTAAGGGAGAGATTGTTGAGTTAAGAAATTAACTAATTTCAATTGATGATGACAATTATTATTTTATTGGGTTAATCATCCAATTAGTTTTTTTTATCATGGTTGATTAAGTGATGCAGGCCAAAAATCAAAAGAAACAGCAACCCAAATGCAAGGAAACAAAAACACTGCTGGTGGGATTTTCTAACTAACAAAACCCATAGAAAATAATGCAAAGAAAACAATTGGGCTAAATAAAACAAATCCAACCCAAACCCATGAAGACTCCATCAAGCTAAAGATCTCTAAAGCCAATGTTCACATGTTTGCTTTATTAAAAGAACCAGAGAGAAAGAGAGAGAGAGAGAGAGAGAGAGAGAGAGAGAGAGAGAGCGAGCTTTGTTCCACTTGCTCATTTCATCAAAGAAGAAAGAAAGAGAAAGCTTAATCAAAGAAAGCAAATGTCTAATCACCCAAATCAAACTATTTTAAGCTAAGTCAGAAGTTAAAGGTGATTTATTTCCATTTTGCATGCAATTTACTTTCTTCACTCCTTCTCCAAATTTCTATTATTCTAATTTGGGATAAATAGAAAAGTGCTCTCTGATAATCACAGCTGTGAATCAAAGGCTAAAACTGTTTCTTGGGGACGAAGCTCTTGTTTAAGGGTTCAGATTGAAGTTTACCTTTAAAACTTTTATCTTTGTTGATCTAAGGCATTCGGTCAAGCAAAAAAGATCTGTTCCAAAATTTCTAATAATTTGGGAGTTAATGGAAGAAAGTGAAATGACAAGCTTGGGAAGCACACAGCTCAAGGAGTTTACTCAGAAGCAACCAAGACAGCAATTTTGAAAGAGGTACAAATAAGAAAAATTTCATTTTCTGAAGTAAGGAGAGAGAACCAAATTTGGAGTTTTTTCTGAAGAGTCTCTTTGTGAGGAGTTCATCAATCTTGGACAGTATTTTCTACGTAAAAGAAGCATTCCACCAAGATGAAGAACCCAATCAGAGTCAGCTAAATCTGGTTCAACTTATAGCAATAGAGGCTGTTAGTGCATCAATATCCTTCATGTTCCACAGTTTATATTTCATTTTTAATGTATATATTTCTGTATTTTCTTGAGTGGAAAAAGGCTGAAAGAAAGGAATCAAGAAAAAGCCTATGAGTGATAAAAGGCTGAGTGAAACACTTGAGAGAAAAGCCTAGAGTGATTTCAGATTTTTTTAGGTTGTTTCTATTGTCTTGTATCTTGTACCTCTGAGGTGCCCCTTTCTTAGTTGAGTTAGCACTAAGAGTGAAGAGTTAGGTATTAGCATAACCAAGTCAAGTTAGTTGAGAACTTGAAAGAAAAAGATTGTGTGAATCCTATGTAATTGGTGTATGTAATACTTTAACTATAGTGGAAATTCCACCACAACTGGATGTAGGTTGCATTGCACAAGGCAACTAAACCAGGATACATGCTTGTGTTATTTCTCTTCTCTGTCTCTGAGTTCTGTTTTCTGATATTTATGAGACACAATGAAATTGTCTCATAAAATTTTCGCTGCACAGTTCAAACAGATTCTAAGTAAAAGTTTGTAAGTAAAGGCTTATTTCATTAAAGTAAAAGAAGGCCATAGATTCAGCCCCCCTTCTCTAAGCCTTCTACAGCCTTCATATAAGATTATTATATGTCACGTATCATTTTAAGTCCAGGCAATTAGTGATTTAGGAGGAGTTACTTTCAAACTGTTATTCAAGTGAGTTAACTTTTTCAAAAATCAACAAGAATTCATGTAGAAAAATAGTTATCTTCCAATATACTCAAATTCATAAGATGAAGAACGAAAGTAATCCTTGAATATAAATCAATATATTAATTAAAAGTAGAATGATAATAGTATTAATCTATAGAATAAACAGAGCTCTTAACCTTAACAGAGGAGGTTTAGTTGTTCATGACTCAGAGAGAAAACTATGGTTTCAAAAACGTGTAAAGTGCCGAATGAGGAAGAGAGAGGAGAAGAAGAAGTCCGAAGGGCTAAATCTTTTCTCCTTTTATATCTAACCTAATTGATTTGGAAATAAAACAAAAAATCAAATCTAAACCCTAAAAAATCATGTTTTATTTTAACAATAATCCAAAATAAACTAAAATAAAATAAATAATAACCTAAACTAAGCCACAAAGCCCTTTTCTTAGAATCGAAAAATGCGGTGCTGGCATTAAACGCCAGGTTCAGTGTTTAGCGCTGCTGAGGCAGAAACGAATTGTGAACTTCCTGTCTTCCTGGCCCTTTTATGAATAATACTTTTTACTCATATGTAGACTTTACCATAGTTTACTTAGACGATGTAATGTGTACTCTAAAGGAATTAATCAGCACATTCATCACTTAGAAAAATTTATCAATATTATAAAAGAGAACGGTCTTGTCTTATCTGAAAAGAAAATGAAAATATTCATAACCAAAGTGAGATTTTTAGGATATGAAATTTTTCAAGGAACAATCATCCCAGTTAAAAGATCTTTCGAATTTGCAAGTGAATTCTCAAATAAAATTATCAACAAAAAATAGTTACAAAAATTTTTAGGATGTCTTAATTATGTAGCAGAATTTTTACTATGAATAAGAACCTTATGCGAACCTTTATATAGGAGGTTAAGAAAACAACCTCCTCCTTGGACAGAGGACATATCCAAAATAAATTGAAAAGTAAAAATTATAGTCAAGAAAATCCCTTGTTTAAGCATACCAGACCCAAAAGCAAGCTTAATAGTTGAGACAGATGCCACAGAATTAGAGTATGGAAGAATGCTTAAATAGGTTCTCCCAAACTCATCAAAGGAACAAATAGTTAAATGTCATTCTAGAGTATGGAATTCAGCTCAGAAAAATTATGCAACTGTTAAAAAAAGAAATATTAGCTATTGTCTTGTGTGTTTCACCATTTTAAGATCTTTTTTAACAAGTCCTTCTTAATCAAAACTGATTGCAAAAATGTACCTAGTGTACTAAAAAATATGTTGAAAATCTAGTCTCTAGAAAAATAATTTTCAGGTGGCAAGCTGTATTATCATGTTTTAATTTTACTATTAAACATATTAAAGGTGAATCAAATGTATTGCCTGATTTTTTAACAAGAGAATTTTTGCAAGATAGAAATGAGCATGTAGCAAGTAAGTAGTGAAGATTATGGTCAACCACTTGAACAACAAATGACTTCATTACCAGCTAAACAATAAACCATTAAACCTTTGACAATGTCATAGATTGTTAAAAGCGAAAAATCATCTGCATCAAATAAAAGCTTATATGAAGTATCTACAGTTAACAGATATGCATTATTATAACCATCTAATTTTTTTAAAACTAAATCACCATCCAAAGAGCATCCTTATCATGAAAAACCTATGCCCACAAAAATAATGGCCTTAGAAAAAGAATGGTTTAAAATGGACCGAAAAACTCTTTATAAAATAGTATTTTTAAATATTTTCCATTACCCACCATGAGTTCATTCTAGTTAATACAGGATCAATTCAACTAACCCACAATAAAGACCTAACCACCAAAGAAATAATATACTCCAAAATCAAAATCACCAAAATAATAACTCTATCAGAATGGAAAAAATTTTCCTTCCACTATAAAAGTTTCACAAGAAAATTTGAACCCTAGAATTATTCTTACTATGATTATATAGATGCATGGTAGTTTACTATGTACCTATCTCTGAACCTCCATTTATGGTTCATATGGTTCCGCAAAAAAATTTCTTTTCAATTTTATAAGTGGTTCCAAGTATGGTTCCAAGAATTCGGACCGATAAAAGCTATTTTTTCATGGCCTATGAATATTTTAAAAATAAAACGTCATTTTTACATGACTACAAGCTGATTTCCTTCATTCTTACTACGGAAATATGTTGAATAATAACATAGGAATATGACTCAATAGGATATGAAGACACTTTGAATTTATAATATTTAATCCGAAACATAAAAGTAAAATGGTGGAATAAATTTGACTTTGACCTAATCAGTAAAAGAGCTATTGATAACTAGATGATTATATCTCAAAAAAGATCAGAACCCCAAAGAAGCTCAAAAATCAACGAAGACATCACATGCATAACACAACAAATGCTACCAGCGGAATACTAATAGAATGCCAATAGAATTATAAAATCAGCTACCAAATTTTCAAAAAAAAATCTATAACAGAAGACATTAAATCCAATACAGAGTCTCTGAATCAACCGACAGAAAGAACAAGCAGATTTGTAAAAATTAAGGATAAATTTGTAAAATAATAAAGGAAATGTCTGCTATAAATAAGAAAAAAGAGTTGTTAAGGCATTTTTTTTTACACGCAATTTCTCATACTCTGTAATATCTATAATACTTTCGTTATAAATTTTATGTTTTCAATAATCATCTTTGTATTTTCTTCAAACTTCTAAATTACAATACAAATCTATATTTAGTTTTTATATATATATATATATATATATATATATATATATATATATATATATATATATTACCTAAAATCAATTTCGTTCTGTTCTGCTAAAACTTTGGGTTGCACTGGAATAGAGTTAGGTGGATTTTTGTAAGTTCAGGTGGTGTTGGCATCTTTATTAGCGAAGGATTAGGTTAGTTGTAAGTTGGATTAAGTTAGCTAATGATTAGTTAATCCTCAGGTCTAACATAATCAAAATTTTATTTTTGCATTCCTCTCAAGATCACTTTGCTCCTTCATAATGTCCACCATCGTCCCTAATCCAAATTTTATTCCATCATTGCCTGAATTTGTCACTACCCTAAAATCATGTAAATGCCACAAATTCCTAGTCAAAAGTCATGATTGGAATTCTCGCATCCAATAGGTTTTTTTTCAATTTTTTTAGAAAAAGATAAGACCAAGACTTTTTGTGGTTGATTTTTTTATATAAAAAAAACATTAGTATTTTTGTTGAAAAGAGTATATTTAATGTAATTTTTTGGATAGAAAGTCAATACGCAGATAATGTGTTAGATACGTGACAACATCTTATTTAATACGTGAAAGTGTATTAAAACACGTGAAAGACATATTAAATAATTTTTATAATATTATAATATATTTTAAATATTATTATTCAACTAAAATATTATTTTTATTTTTATATTAAAAATAATTTCTGATTTTTTGTTTTGGACATGTAAAGACCATGTCTTAAAACTTGCAATGGAAGATGGCGGGCCCAAAATTAGAAATTGCCACTAAAAATCTAAAATCGTACCTGTTGTATTCGTACATGTTTGTTACTTTTTATTTTGCTTTTTTTTTTGTCTTCTAGTGTATTGACTGTGGGTCTAGTACTCTAGTTGAAATGACAAATCGAAAGTGCAATACAGATTCAATGGATGGACAAACCTAGCGCGACTCTTAAACATGTAAGAACAAATTAATTTGCTGAATAATTTATTAGTTAAAGAAAAACAATTAAATATAATTTAAATTTATAATAAATTAGTCATTAATTTAAAAGACTAAAAGATATCGTAGTCAACTAAAAAAATATAGTAAATAATTATTTTTCACGATGAAAGATTCGATTACTAATAAAACTGACTATAAAAATTTAAAATTAGAGTTATATCTATATAAGATAAGTTTTGTTGGACAAAAACTACTAATTGTTAAATTTTTTTTAAAATTCTGTAAATACTCTCTCCTTTACTCTTCCTTTTTCATCTTCCTTCCATGACCACCATCACAAAATTCATCATCTCACCAAATCTACTTCTCTACTCCCACCTCTTTTTGCATCAGAAACGCGTCGAAAAATCAAGAGACTTAAAAGAAACAAAAAGAGAAAATCTTAGCCCTCTCTAAAAGTAGAGAAACTTATATTTCGTCAGAAAATTCGTTCAGAAATCGACAACAATGGACGCAAACGTGGACCACTACCATGTACTGGAACTTTCATCGAGTGAAGAAGGCGCCAAACTCACCGAAAAGGAAATCACAATAGCTGTTTAAGAATATTTGGCTCAATTATAACAATAACAACAACAAGCAAACAAAGTCTTTTTTCTTTCCGAAAGAATAAGGACCTTGAATAGTACATAATTGAAACAAACAAAAGAAAATGAAAGCACATAGTCTAATTCAGAAGGAGCAAAAGGTGTGAATCACTTTCAACTCATTCAACTTTTTAATCCAAATCCTTCCCTTCAAGTGATGTGAAAAACTTGTAGTTGCCACCCAAATCTACAAAATTCCATAGTCATAGACCAAATCAGCAACTACCAAAGCAAGATCTTCTACTCCCTCTAGATTCTTTGAAGTTTCACTTCAATCTGAAAGCTTTCTTGTTCAAATCCGTTACTTGAAGGTGTAAAAAAAATGTGTATAGCTCTAATCAGAGATTTAAAGCTTACTCTATGAGATGTGTGTTTGGGGCAAAAAATAAAAATAAAATAAAATAATTGAAATTAAGGTTCACATAGAAATGATTGCATAATGAACAATGCTAGGGAATCAAAAGGGTATTAGCCAAAAATCAGCCAAATATCTCTGGGTAAATCCAAAATCTCTACGAGTTAATATATATGGATGTTTCTTCTGCTAAGTATCAGAATGTTTCTTTTTCATACTAAATGGATGTTCTTTTATATATTTTTCGAATTTTTTTGTATTACAAATGTGAATGTCTCTATTTCTTTAAGAATTTCATTTTTTTTTAAATTTTATAGACATTTAATTATTTTTGTTAAAATATAACTGGATATTTCTTTTGTTAAGTATTAGGATGTTTTTTTTCATATTAAATGAATATTTTTTTTAATAACACCCGTAATGGCCCCACTTCATACTCCCTAAAAACACAACCTTCAGAATCCACACTCTCCCTTTAACTATGACCAAGCTGATCCAATATTCCAGCCGGCTTCATCGGCTTCCTATGCACCAATTCCCTAAGCCGCGGCGTAGTGCAAGTCTCTGGACCTCTCCGAGTGCCGTAACAGAACTTGCCTTTACGAGGTTTCTTATGGCGACGGTTCTTTCACAGTCGGCGACTTCGCGACGGAGACCATTACGCTCGGCTCCGTTTCAGTCCCCAATGTAGTCATCGGTTGCGGCCACAACAACGAAGGCTTGTTCGTCGGAGCTGCTGGCTTGCTCGGCCTCAGAGGCGGCCCGTTGTCTTTCCCACCTCCATGGTTTCTCAGGCTGTTCCCCCGCCTTCAAAATCGCCGCCACCTTAGGGATCGAGCTCAAGTTCAACTCCAACTGTAACGGTGGCTTCGGTAACACATCTGGTTCATGAAAGGGAAGCGATTCTTGTCGACGATGGCGAATCCGACGAGCTAGATGTCGGTGATAGAAGAGGAGTGGGTCGCGGTGGGGAGGCGGAGAGGGCCTGACGGTGAGAGAGAGGTCTGTGTGTGTGATTGTTGGAGGTGGAGTAGGTTAATGTAAGAGAGAAAAGGAAGATTTTTATAGGTTTTAATTAGGTTTACTTAATTAATTTTAAATTTTTTAAATTTTGAATTTAAAAAATTTAAAATTAATTAATTATTAATATAAATTAATGTGGTTTTGTTTAGTTTTTTGCTGGTAACCTCTTGGTTCCATATACTTTTTCTTGCATAATTGAGTAGAGAAAATAAATTTAAATACCTGAGAATTTTAAAGACTAATAACGATAAAACCAAAATCCTAGAGTCAATTCTCCTTCTTTTGTGTTGAGATCAGTGAAAAAATTTCGAGAGTGAAAATGGCCAAAAAGAAAGAGAATAAATCGATGAACTCTTGTACGTTAAGCTCAACCAGCGACGCCGTCAGGAGCAGCGCCGTAAGATGGTCTCCAATCTTGAGCAGAGGGAACGCAATCCCTTTGCTCCTGATCTTGCCGCGAAGGCGAGGGAAGAGAATTGCGAGGTAGCTCAAGGAAGAGATTGCGACGATTAGAGCTATGTCTGTGAAGAAAGGGTGCCAGAGATTGCTGCTTTTACAAGACAGAGGCGAAGAGTGGTGGTATTGTGTTGGATCATGAGAAGATTTTAAAGGTTTTGTGGGAGAACTTTGAGGAGAAAAGGAAGAAAAAAAGAGAGGGTATTTACGAAATTATGAAAAAATTAACAACAAATTATTTTTGTCGAACGAAACTTATCTTACATGAATATAACTCTAATTTCAAATTTTTATGGTTAGTTCTGTCAGTGTAGATAGAAATAACTATTTACTAAAAAAAATAAGGGTTACTTTAGTGTAAAGATTTAAATTTATACAGATATACAGATATTTCTTTTCAATGTATCTCCTTTTGACACATGTTGTTTCCCTTTTGCAGGATGAAACAGAGTGCCAGCAATATATGGGCGCTTATGGGATCAGCTGAGCCGAACGAGATTTTCATTGTCTTACTTTTCGTCAGTGTCAGCTTGGAGATTTGGGCCTGATTAGTTGTTGGGTCATGTGATGGTTTGATCTTTTATTATATGGCCCATAGATAACAAAAGAAAAAAATTAATGTGAGGGAGAAAAGCACAACTAGCATGGTTGGCGGGAGAACATTAGACAAAGGTGAGATACTCAAAAATAGAAAGTGTTCTTTTTATTAGATGAAATTTATTATTAAAGTTTCCTTTATAGTATTTTGAATTTTTAAGAACCAAATAATTGTACATATAAATTAAGAACAATATTTTAAAATAACAGTTAAGACGTTTCTTTAAATTTGTTCGAACATTACAACTTAAAAAAATGTCAAAAATAAAGCTAATTTAATATTAACTGAATTTATTTTATTTTAATTAGGGGATGAGCATACACAAATAATATTGCAAATTATTTTTGATAATTTTGCTTCAAACAAATTAATATTTAATTGTTAAAATGACTTGATCACATAACATTATTAAAGATAAAATATCAATTTAGAAAAAATTAGATGATATATCATGTAACAATCAAATAATAAATTAGAATAATTGAAATTTTTAAATTAAATTTTAAAAAATAATTATTTTTCAGAAACAATATATTCCATCTTTTTAATTTGCATCTTACATTAAATATTATCTTGATAAATATAATAACAATATCAAAACAATAATTATTAATTACTATATTACAAATAATTATTTTAAATTACTAGATGTAAAATAACATAAAATAATCTTTTATATCTTAAATTCGTCAACATATCCATAAAAAGAGAAAAACAAAATTAATAAGTCTCAATTCGAACTCATTTCTATAGAAAAGTTATATTTACTCTCTGAATTAAGATCTTTTGATATAAACATGATCAACATCTGCAGTCGAATATTAAACAAGAATTAAATAAATCAGTTCCAAACAAATATTTATATATTCATAAATAAAGTTAATTTAACTTATTTTAGAGATAAATTAATTAATTAATTAATTTTATTATAAAAATTTTCTTCAAATAGAGGAGTAACAAAACATGAAATTGGGTTGCAAGATATATGGAAAATGTCTCATCTTTTTTAATTTTCTTTCGACTATATATCTTCAATATAAAAGGATTGGATTATAACTAAGACGGTTATGTTAAGTGTACGCCAAAATCAGCTACCAAAGTCAGTTATCAGTATAAAATACATGTTAAAATATAAATACACATTGAAAATAAATTAAATTACACATGTATTTATACACAAATACATTAGTGACTGATTTTAGTGGTTGATTTTAGTGCACAAATAGCATTTTCCAACTAAGATTTGATTTGGTAAAATTTTTTAAAAGATATTTGTATTCTTTAAAAGCACAAGTATTTCGTTGTGCATCTAGCAAATTAAAAAGCTCATGTACTATTGCTTGCAACTTTTAAAGTTATGAGCGCTTTTGAACTTTTTAAAATTGGCTTATTCTTATTACTAAAATTAAAAAAATTTAATATAATTTCATACATTAATTAATATCTAAATTTAATTCTTATATTAACGTTTATTATAATATTTTTAAATTTTAAAAGTTTTTTTACCAAATATATTTGTTGTTTATATTTATTAAAAGTCAATTTTATTTTAATTTATTTTATTTTTAATATTTGATAATGAAAAGGTAATCTGATTATTTTAATTTTATTTTTTTAATTCAATGTTTGACACCTAATAATCAACTTGATAACTATATCTGCAATCAAAATATGAATAATCAAACTTAAATTGAATTTGTGATCTTTTTAATTTTTTTAGATTAAAAAAATATGTTTATAAGTTGATTTTTTTTTGAGTTAGCTTTGATTTTGACAACTATTCCGTGGTAAAATCTGAAACTAGTGGATTGGACTAAATTAGAGGGCCCAAAAGCTTATGGTAGACGATCTCCGACTTGGTTTATCTTGGAGTCGTCGTCCGAGTTGATTGGTATGTGTGTTGGAGAATGGGGGGTGGCACCTACAATGACACTCTGATGTCTAAGTTAGCAAGGGATTAAGCAGGTTTAAAAATATTGGAACTTAGGTTTACCTGAGTGCATCGGTGTATTTATAGATGATGGACCAATAACCACCGTTGAAGTAGTTCCACTTTTGATGGTAGATAACTGTCCCTTTATCTTAGGGTTGTTGAGATATCTCTTCCAGAAGTAGGTGAAAGATTTGTGGAGGCAGTTATTTATTTGAATCTTCCAGCACGTGTCGAATCCGACCCCTTCAGGAGGTCGGGTGGATTAGTGAGGTCCAATCCTTTGTTGGCTTAATTGGGTCTGGCCATTATATTGGATCAGGGTATGAACAACAACCCTAGTTAAAACTTAAAAATATTCTTTGCTAGGAATATTAAAATAAAGAGTCAATTTTATAATTATATGAAAGATGAATAATTTTTTAAATGATTATTTAGTAATATATATAAAAAGAAAGATTATACTTTTTTTAAAGAGAAAAAATTGATAAAATGAGAAAATAAGATTTTAATATAATTTTAAATCAAAATAACAAACTCGCACGTTATTGAAATTATAAATTCAATAGTGATTGAGATCTTATGTTTTTACTTTAAAAGATCATTTTCTTAAAATGAAAATGCTTTATTGAATTGACAATAAAATTGTCATATATTTTTTAAAATATAAAACAAAAAATAAATAAATTTTCAATAATTTTTTATTATTTTAGATTATTAAATTTTTTTTAATAGATATATTAGTCAAATAATTTTAAAATTAATTATATTTATCCACGCAAGACTGATTCTATCAGTTCAATCAATAATTTATTGGTTAAACCAAATAAGTAGTGAATCAATATTTTTTTTGGTTTGGTTCTTTTAACTATGATTCAACCCGTTCTATTGACCGGTTTATTAGATCATGGTTTAAGGCTAACAGATTTCGAAATACGAATTCCGGTTTACAGATTCAAATTCAAGATTCACATTTCATCCTACATGGTTTAGGGTTCACGTCCAACATACAGTGTTACGGTGTTATTTCACCAAACAAGATACACAAATCAACTGCGATTTACGATTTCGGATATGATGTTCATAGAATTTGGTTCTTGGGCTCCACGCCGATGGCTCACCATTTTTGCGGTAAGGAGTTTTTGGGTTGCGCATGCGAGGTTCAGCTAGCAGAATTAGTCTTGCTGTGTACTGTCCCCAAAAGAAATAAGCAAATCAATTGACTTTTTACGGTTTAGAATTCGTCTTCTAGGAATTTGTATACATCATTTCGTCTCTCACGGGTATACAAATCGTGTTTTGTGGAGTAGGGATACGAGTTCCGTTCTTTCGGTTTTTCCTGTTTGGGGTTCAGGGCTCATGGTTGAAGTTTCTGGACTCAAGTTTATGGTTGAGTGTTTACGCTCTCCTATTTGCGGTTTAATGTGACATTTTATTTTCACTACAATGGATTAACAACTCATTTGCATTAATCATGAATCTCATCTTCATTTTGTCTCGTCCTTACTTCTTTCACTATTTCATAAATACCACTATTTCATCACCTCCACTTAGAATACACCGAAGACCGATTGTTTTCTTATTTTACATTCTACGCGTCAAAAATTTTATTTTCACATTGGAGGCATAGCCACATCCATACTAACCAAGCTCACTTCTTCTTTTGCCTTCTTTTAATTAACATTAATACTTAGAAAAAAAATAAGTAATCGTAACACTGCACACTGGACTAAAGATTTTACATTCAGTAATTATATCACAAACTGATGACAGATACTGACAAATTTATACTACGATACAAAAAATAATACATAAAAATATTAAATTAATTTTTGTTCCTAAATCCTAAACTCCCAATCCTACCGCTAATTTTATTCACACTAATTTCCAAAATCCAAACCCTACACTCAAATTCTAAAATCTAAAGTATATTACCTTTAAAAGAAATTTTCATTACAATTTTTTGGCAAAATTGACTATATCATACATCTATTTTTAATATAATAATGTCCAACCACATATTAAATATTGTTTAACTCACATTTATTATATTAAATTAATAATTTTTTTTATCTTTTATATATATATATATATATATATATATATATATATATATATATATATATATATTTATTTATTTATTCTATTTGGGTCAGAAACCCTTCAATTATATGTTCTTCATATAACATCATTTGGTCATTTTTTTTTTGTCTCCGGACCCATTCATTGCAAAGACTTGCATTGCTCCACTTATGCATATGAAGCTTGTCCAAAAAAAAAATTAAAACCAAACGAAGCCTTCTCCTGCCTCAACGTGGGAAGCTCGGCTCTGTAGTGGGCACAAATCATTCTCCACACAATTTCACGCTGCACCCACTTGCATGGCTCATGGACACGTGTTGTCATTGCCTTTTTCTCATCCAAAATCTGTAAATCTTTAAAAATTGGGGTTATGTACATTATAATTTTCCAAAAAATAATTAATTTATTAAAAGCTGTTCACGTGCTCTGCTGTACGGATGTAGAACATTTTTTTCAAAAATGGTAGGCCCGCCATAGACGTCAAATATAATTAAAAAAATTTGAACAGTTGTAAACTTTGTTTTTTTGGTCAAGTAAATTGAATAGCCTTAATCTTAAACCTTCCATCCATGCTCCTCACACCCACATAATACACTCATATATATATGTCATTTGTGCTAGATTTTCGCTGCAACGGTTGTACAAGAAGGTACATAGATCCACGCTGGGAGTGTAACCAGTTTAACGTTGTGCAGTGTTTCAAATTTCGTGTTTGCCAAAGTTACATGAAAAGAGGCTTGGTGTGTATTTTTTTTTTTTTTTGGACTTAGCTACTATTGCTTAAAACTGGCTCGTCCGTAAAAGTTGGGTTTATGGGTGTGGACCTTATGACAATAGTGTTTTATCTTTCGACAAACACGGGTTGAATTTTTTTTGTTCATTCGGTATTAATTTTTGGCTGAAGGATTTTAAGATATAAATCCCAATCAAATTTTGATTAAAAACAACATAATAATATATATATATATATATTCCGAAATGTCATATAAAATAACATCTGCGAAGCTTTGAAAACATATATGGTTACAAAGTGACGGATTTTTTTATTAAAATAAAAATATATTTCCAAAAATAAATTAAACTAATATTATATTCCGAATCTAATTTTTTTATATTCTAGATTCTTTTTTTTTTTTTTGAGTTTTTATGAAGTTCGCCAAATTTGTCGATGAACTTTATTAATTGTTTTAAAATTGGCTTAACTCTTTGACAAACTTCTAAAAATTACACAAAGTTCGCTTAAAAAAGAGGTAAATTTGACTGTAATTCCTGAAATTTACCTAAGCTAGAGGCGAACTTTCTTGCACTGTACCTCCATTATTTTTTTTATTAGATTTATCTTTATTTTTTTATTTTATACCATAATTAAATATTAATAAGTATAATAAAATAATTATTTATTAATATTTTTTATAATATTCACTAATATTTTTATTGTACTCATTGATACCTTTATAGTATAACGAATATTTTTTATTTTAAATTCAATTAACAGTAGTGTATCAATATTTGTTAACATATTTATGGATTAAATAATTTAATAAATACACATGTATGTTCATATTGGTACACATAGGTCCTTGACAGCGGCACCTTAGGGCTAAAGGAAGTCGATCGCTGCCATAAAAGAAATTTGGATCTCACATCTTAACCCCATAAATAATTTAGTTTCAGATAACTTTTAGAATAATAATAATAATAATAGCTAATTATTCAAAAACAAGTTTATTTAATTGAAGTTATTAGTATTTTATAGTTTTTATTAAAAATTAATTGAGATAATATATAAAGTATTAAATAATATTTTTAAATTAATTAAGATAATATATTTATATATCATTTATTTATTTTCATCTTTTTATGTAATATTATTATCCACAACAAAATGGTATAAAGTGGTTTAGTAAATAATTTTTAGACATAATTTTTAATTATTTTTCTCAATATAAATACATGCACATTAAAATATTTAATTAGTTATTTTCGCTAGAAATTATATTACTTTTAAGAGTGATTTCAATGTTTTTTCAAAAAAATATTTGTGCTTTTACCAAGTGAATCTTGTTTAGAGGAATAATACTTGTGTTTTGAGAGTACGGTGTAAAAAATTTTATAGCATATGCTATTGATCAACAACACATAAAGATAATGAAAAAAATTTATTATAAATATCTAATTGAGGAAGATAATAGTTTTATTTACAAAAAATATTATTTTATTATTTATAGCATGTATTTAATTATTTTTAGATAGACGAATATAATAAAATTAGCTTAAAGATTAGGCAAAGTTCAACCCATTTACAAAATTGGTTGAAAGATTAGGCGAAATTTAGGAAAATTTTACGAAGTTTACTGAAGGGTTGAGCGAACTTGATGAAAACTCAAAAAAGAAATGGACTTTTATAATATAATGTTAGTTTAATTTATTTTTAAAAATAAAGATTTTTTATTTTATTAAAAAAAATACATTCAAGCGTAAAAGGACTTTAATGAAATGGGAATAAATATAAATTACATTATTCCATTGATCTCCATCACAAGTTTTTGTAATACAAACATCCAATTATTATTGGCAAATACTAGTGTATAAAGGTTAAATTTTTTCTACACATATAAATAGCAGGCGTCAAATTTATAATACAGTTTGTTACCATACACGAAAATCAAAGACAACACTTTTTACAGCACTACTATCCACAGAAGCTTTGAAATTTGTTTTTGTAAGAAATAAGTTAGATGATTATGATCTTTACAATTTTTTTTTAATAATAGAAGGAATAAAGTGTAAATTTTTAACATTTATTTTATAAATAAGATTAAAAAAATAATAAAAAATTAAAAATCATACTTTATTTTTTATAAATTTTTTTAATAATTAAAAAAATCTATTTTCAAAAAATTTTATGTGTCTTCTTTGATGTTGTGATTTATTATCATGTGGTGAATCTAATGTTTTATTCTTTCTTTAAGTATTAAGTTAATATGTCCATATTAATGTTAGGTTTTTGGGATTTTTTATTTAAATAAATAAATAAATCTAATAATTATCAAAATAAATAATTTAAAAAATATTTACCGAAATAAATACTCATCTCTTATTTTGGTAAATATTTTTTAAATTATTTATTTTGATAATTATTAGATTTATTTTATTTATTTAAATAAAAAAAACCTAGGTTTTTGGCTGCAATAATAATAATAATAGCAAACTACTCAAAAGACAAATTTATTTAACTTGTCAAATATGAATGAAGATATTAGTATTTTGAAGTTTTTATTAAAAATTAATTGAGAAAATATATAAAGTATCAAATAGTTTTTTTTAAATTAATTAAGATAATATATTTATATATCATTTAGTTATTTTCATCTTTTTATCTAATATTATTATCCACATTAAAATGGTATAAAAGTGGCTAAGTAGATAATTTTCAGACACAATTTCAATTATTCTTCTCAATATAAATACATACACATTAAAATGTTTAATTAGCTATTTTCGTTTGAAATTATATAACTTTTAAGAATGATTTTATTGTTTTTTTTTTTTAAATATTTGTGCCTTTAACAAGTGAATTTTGTTTAGAGAAATGCTTTTATTAATTAATTACTAAAGAAATAAAAAATAACAACAATAAAAAATATAAATAAAATTTAAAAATATTTATTTTTTCTATGAATCTGAGTGATTAATTTTTGTTAGCAGATAGATTAATAATAAGCAAAGTTAAATATCGGACCAATAAGAATAAATTTCTAAGAATGCGTGGGTACTGAAAAAAATTTGAGTGTGTGACTTTCGAGGTGTATATCAGCGACTGCATCTTTTATCATTGTAGTTGTTCACATACCACAACACTCTATAGAAATAAGATTATTTTACATGTGAGAAGAATTTTAAATATACTAAATATATCGGTATTTTAATAGTTTTAATAGTTGATCTCAATAATAAAAAATATATATGATGTATGTTAATTAAAACCAACCGTTAAAGTTAATGAAATATTGATATTTTGAATACATTTAATTTTTTCTACAGGTGAATTGCTACATAACACTCTAAAATCTCGATACCTATATCTCTACGCACGTAGAACAATTTCATTTCTTCACAGCATTGTGGCATATGAACTGCTACAATAATAAAAGATGCAGTGGTTGATGTACATCTCGAAAGTCACACTCACACATTCTTAGAAAATTGTTTTAGTTTGTCTCATATTTAACTTTGCTTATTGTTAATATTTCTGCTGACGACAATTAATCACTAAGATTAATAGAAAGGTAAAGTATATTTTTCATTTTTGAAATTTTTGAAAAAATTTTAAAATATTTTTAAATTTTAATTTATTTTAATTTTATTTTTGATATTTTAAATATGTTTTAATTATATTCTTTTTGTTAATTTTTTGACAGTCAACTAATAATCAACTTTTTATTTTTAATTTTATCTTCTAATTCTAACTATGTTTAGTTCATTTCCTAACCCATTTCAATGCCTCCATTTTTCTTCTCAACCTCATTCCATTCTTATATATGGCTACACCTTTATCTTTTTTTTCAATCATCACCTATCCTCTCTTCATCTCTCTCGTTGCAACTGCTGGCGCCATCACCAACTACCACCCCTAATCTCCATTTTTGTCTCCAACATCATTCATCTATCTTCTTCACCACTCATCTATCTCCATTTTCATGATCATAAAGCAGCAAAAGACAGAGTTCGAATACCGATCACTAATCACGTTTCTCTTCTCCTAGTCCAACACACTCAAGTCTCATACAGCATCACCATTTACGGTGCCTCAAGTTTGTGCTCCACGGTCCACGATTAACTGCGCCTAGAGCTCCGCCTCTCACGATTCACCACGTTTAGAGATACACTGTCCGCGTTTTACTGTGCCTTAAGGTCCACCGTTATGTGCGATATGGCTTCCCTTTTCGACAGCCTCAACTCTCCCTCCCTCTCTGCCTATGTCCAGATCTTGAACATTAATTGGTTTCAGAAACAGTCCAATGGAAACGACGAAATTTAATTTCTTGTTCAGATATACAATTAGGGTTCAATTGTCTAAATGATTTTTTATTAGTTTGTCAATATCACTCTTTTATATTCAACTCGTTGCTGTTGTTGTAGCTTTGACACTTCATTTTACAATTGAGTCAAATGTGTGAATTGATAAAATTTGTCCACAGTTGGGATACTAAAATAGTTAATATATGTGGCTGTGATTAGCAATATGAATATATAGTCAATGTTTTATTGTCTAAAATAAAAGTTTATGCTGAATTTTTTAAACTATTGCCTTGTAGAATATAGATAAATTTAAAAATTATAACCTGGCAAGTGCAGCGGCACATTGAAGAGAAGAAGGGATGAGTGGTAGAGGCTGTGCACGGTGGTTGGTGAGACAATGAGAAGTAAGGGAGAATGAGAGTTAGCATAAGAGAAAAGACAATAGGAGACGGAGATAGAAATTAGTGGTGGTAGTTGGTGGTAGCACCGGTGGTTGCAACAAGAGAGATGGATGAAAGGATGAGCGATAGTTGGGAAGAAAAGTAGAGGTGTAAGAATAGAATGAATTTGGAAAGAACAGGGGAGAGGCGTTGGAATAGATTATGCAGTGTGCCAAATACTGTTAGGATTAGAGGATAAAATTGGAATAAAAAGTTGATTATTGGTTGACTATCAAAAAATTAACAAAAAGGATATAATTGAAGCATATTTAAAATATCAAAAAGATAAAATGGAAACAAATTAAAATTTAAAGATATTTTTAAAATTTTTTAAAAACTTTAAGAACAAAAAATATACTTTACTCTTAATAAAAAAAATAAATGTTTTTAAATTTTATTTATGTTTTTTTATTGTCATTAAAAGCATTCCTCTAAGCAAGATTCACTTGGTAAAAACATAAATATTTTTTTTGAAAAAATAATGAAATCACTCTTAAAAGTAATATAATTTCTAGCGAAAATATCTAATTAAATATTTTAATGTGCATGTATTTATATTGAGAAAAATAATTAAAATTATTTTTAAAAATTATCTACTAAACCACTTTATACCATTTTGTTGTGGATAATAATATTACATAAAAAAATGAAAATAAATAAATGATATATAAATATATTATCTTAATTAATTTAAAAAAATTATTTAATACTTTATATATTATCTCAATTAATTTTTAATAAAAACTACAAAATATTAATAACTTTATTCATATTTGATAAGTTAAATAAACTTGTCTTTGAGTAATTAGCTATTATTATTATTCCAAGGATTAGCTGAAATTGAGTTGTTTATGGGTCTAGATGTGAGGTTCAAATTCCCTTTATGGAGGTCTCACTATGTGTACCAATATTAAGAGTGTTCAAATTCAAATCGATTCAAATTAAACTGTTTATCTAATTTAATTCAAACCGAAAATCGATTAAAATCGCACTAATTTAGATTTGATTGGATTCTATATTTTGCAAACGGCTGGATTGGATCGGATTTCGGATCTATTTTTCATAACCGATCCAATCCAATCCAAACCGCGCAATGTGCTATAATATTATTATTTTATTATTATATTTACAATTATACTTATAGCATGTTCAATTTGTTATACATTTTTCTATTATTCATATATTATTATTATTTAATAAATATTTTATGTTCAAATATTATTTATTTATTTATTTATTTTGATTAACCTATAATTTTATTTCTATTGTTATGTTATTGTTGGTTTTTTAAATATTGTTAAGATTTGTTATGTCATTATTGATTATTTAAAATTTGATGTTGAGACTTGTTATATGTATTTAATTTTTTTATTTAAAAAATCACAAATCTAAACCAATCCAAACCGTTTATAATCGGATCGGATCGGATCGAATTTTTAAAAAAATTTACCCAATCCAAGCCGCACCGCATATAAATTAAACGTTCGAATTGAATAATTTTTTAGTTAAAATTAAATCAAACCGCAGTGCAAACATTCCTAACCAATATGAACTTACATGTGTATTTATTAAATTTGTATAAAAAGATTTAATCCATAAGTATGTTAACAAATATTGATACACTACTAAAAAATATTCGTTATACTATAAAAGTATCAATGAGTACAATAAAAATATTAGTGAACATTATAAAAAATATTAATAAATAATTATTTTATTGTACTTAGTAATATTTAATCGTGGTGTAAAATAAAAAAATAAAGATAAATCTAATAAAAAAATAATGAAGGAACGGTGCAGGAAAATTTGCCTCTAGCTTAGGTAAATTTCAGGAAGCACAGCCAAATTTGCGGCTTTCTTAAGCGGACTTTGTGTAATTTTTGGAAATTTGTCAAAAAATTAAGCCAATTTTAAAACAATTAATAAAGTTCACCGATAAATTAGGCAAATTTTATGTTCGGTTACTCGGGGTTTCAGACGGGTTGGAGAGGTGTTCCAGGTGAGGAGGTGGGAACCAGCTTGGATCAGGACCTGTGTGCGAGACGTGTGGGTAAACGATCTCCCAAGCTCTTCGTGAAGTATGGGGGGAGCCACTTGCAATTAGGGGTGGCAAAGCGGGCCGGCCCGCCCCAACCCGTCCCGCCCCGTCTAAGCCCGCCCTATAAACGGGACGGACCGGCCCGCCCCGCCAACTAAAATGGGTTCAAAATGCTAGCCCGCCCCACTTTATGGCGGATTGGCGGGTTGGCGGGCTAGCCCGCTTCTTTTTTTTTTTTTTAAATAAAATTCATTAAAATTAACCAAAAAATAATAATTAAAAAATTAAATACAAATAAAAAATAGTCAAATTATAATATAATTTTTTTACTGTTTTTTTATTTTTAATTTCAATAAAATTGTTCAAAATAATATTTGTCAATAGAATCATCTTTATTTTAAAAAATAAGTCACATAATTTGAGCATATATATGAAATTGTAAAATAAAATAAATAAAATTAATAACTAAAAGAAGAATAAAAACAAAAAATGAAAAAAAAAGTGTTTAAAAATTCTATAATTATTAATTTTATAATAGTAATCACTCTTTTATTTAATAAAAATAAAAAAATAAAAATCTTCGGCTCGGCGGACCGGCCCGCCCCACCCCGCCAAAACTCGTCAATTTGGCGGTGCGGGTTTGGCGGGTTTTTGTAATTTGGCGGGCTCCAAATCATAGTCCGACCCGCCTTTTTTAGCGGGTTTAGCGGATCGGCCCGGCGGACTCGACCCGTTTTGCCACCCCTACCTGCAATGATACTCCGACACCCAAGTCAGGAAGTACGCAGGCAGCTATGAGAGTAAGCGTGGTAGTGACGTACATTGGGGAGGGGTAGGACCCTCCCCATATATACCCTGTTAGTAGGGCAGGCTCTATAGGAGAGGTCTCCTCCTAGGAAGCTTCCTCTCCCAGCTGTCATGTGGTTGGCAGCAAGGGTGCAGGTGTCCAGGTCATGGACGGATGCGGGGCGCCCTATCGAGTCGGGTCGTCCCGTGCTTAGTACCGGGTCATGCCGTACAGGCTGGGTCAGGCCGTAACAGTGCCCCCAACGCGCCAGCTATGGCCGTGAGCACCATTGTTGGTGCGTTTTGCTCCTCTTCATGTGTGCTGTCACTTTGTCGGTCGCTCGTGATCGGGACGCGTCTTCTGCGCGCGTGTGAGCTTCTTCATTGCAGGAGTGCGCCGTTTCTCGCCTCGTTTTTCGTGTTGAGTATTTAATGCTCATAATGGGTGATTCAAAACCCTGTGTGAAATGACTGCTCTACCCTTGCCTTTCGCGCTTCTTGGGGGCAGTTTCCCTTTTTGTTTTCCATTCAGTTTCAACTTTCACTTCCTTACTATCATCACACTTCTTTCGCATTCTCCTTCTTTATTCCAAATTCCTTGCTGCAACTCTCTACCTCGTTCAAGTCTCCCCTAGTTTTTTGGCTTCTTCATGTCATTACCCTCATCCTGGTAAGTTCCCTTTTTCCTCCTTAATCTGGATATGCTTTCCTGTTGTTGTACGTCTTGCTTTTCTTTTTGCTTCGATTCTGCATGTGCACTTAACTGAGTGCTTGAATAGTTTTAGTTCATAGGTATTAAGGGGGTAACCATTTTAGGATTTTAATGCTTAAGCTCTGTTTTTAACCATAGATATAGGCTTTGTTTAACTGTAGGCAAACTGTAGCTTTCTGGTAGTAGTGCCGGCTTCTCGATCTCTTAGACTGACTTTGAGTGGTTCCCCATTGTAGGTATGGCCCAGCGTCCCGTCATGAGGGTCCCCGCCGCGAGAGCGCAGCCCTACGATCGATATGCTTGGGTGACTTCGGATGTGAAGGAATCCCCTAACCAAATGACCCTAGAGGAACTTACCGAGTTCTGACAAGCCGAGTATCTTTGCGGAGGGCGCGACGAGGAGGCCAATTATGCGGATTTTGTTCCTGCCGATAACGAACGGATATACCAACTAAACCTACACTCTCCCCGGATCCCTGATTGGATCTGGTTGTACAAACTATGTTTACTCGCCTGGGAGTTTGCCTCCCATTCTCCCCCTTTCAAATGGCGCTGCTTAATCGCTGCGATGTGGCATCATCTCAGTTGCATCCGAACAGCTGGCCCTCTATCCGCTGTTTCGAGATGGTATGCGAGTACCTAGAACTGCCGACCTCCGTCGAGGTGTTTTTATTTCTCTTTACGTTGACGAACCCCTCTAAGGAGGGGAGGGCCAAAAGGGGCTTCATGTCTTTCCGGTCAGCCCAGGGTCGGAGGATCTTCGGCCTGTTTGAGGATTCGTACCATGGTTTCATGGATAAGTATTTTAAGGTCTACCCAGTTGAGGGTCTACATCCCTTTTGGTTGACGTTGGAGGGGGAACGTCGCATCCCGACTTACTGGAGTTTCGGGGCGAGAGCTAACGCCTTTACTAAGATGACGTACAAAGGGTTATCTCCCGAGAACAAGAGGGTTGCCGACGCGTTGTTGGCTGTCTTTGGGAAGAATCACGTTAATCCCCATCTCCTTATGGGTGATCGGGACATGGCTAGGAGTTATATAAGTGAGTGGTCGCCTGGTTTCCTCGTGTTTATTGTTTGTATACTTGTTCGACCGGTTTACCGACTAACGACCTCTTTTGTTGTTGCAGTATCCATGGCTGGCACACAGGTTGGACTTGATGCCTTGTTCAACACCTTTCTCGCCAGTGGTAGGGATGATGACACCGCTACCCCCGACAACGAGGCGTATCCCCATGACACCGTCGAGGCGGGGGTTCAGTCCCAACCTACCCAGGGAGAGGTGATTGGGACCAGTGCTGGTTAGGGTCCCCGGCCAGAGATCGAGGTGGAGGTTGAGGGGCCGGAAGTGGTTGTCGTTGACAACCTGAAAAAGAGGAAACCATCGTCCACTCCTAAAGGAGTTCTTACAGTGATGGAAAAGAACTTCGACGCCGGGAACTTCATTGATTCCCAACTGCTCCCCGGCACGGAGGAATTCTTCTATGGCGGGGATCTCGCTTTGCAAGCCAGATGGATGTACCGTACGTACAAGGTTGAAGTCAAATCACTTCGGGAGCAGCTAGCTGATGCTGAGGAGAAGGTCAAGACCTCCGATGCTGCTGTGGCGCGGCTTACCGAGCGGGAGCTCACTTTGGAGGGTCAGCTCAACACTGTTCAAGACCGGGTGAAGGAGCTCGAGAAAGAACGCGACGAAGCTCTTTCGTCGGCAACCGCGGCCAAGAATGAAGCAGCTGATTTAAAAAAGAAGTACAAAGAAACCGTGAGGCAAGGTAAGAATGCCATATTGATGACTAAGGAGGCTCTCAAAGCTCAAGTAAAATTGCTGGCTCCCGACTTCGACACCTCCGCAGTTAGCGTCTTCAAGACCATCAAAGATGGTAAAATTGTTGATATGCTGAAGAAGTGATGTGGTCTTTTGTATTTTGGCTTTTTGTAATATGTAGATCTTTGAATGCTGCTTTAGTAAACTTGATTGCCGTTTTGTCGGTATAAAACGAGATGCTTGTTTCTTGCTTTGTCGGTAATCAATTTGCTTGCTGTTTTCTTACCGTCTTGTTGGTAATTAGCTATTCGCTTATACTTGTTTACCGCTTCGTTGGGGACTAGCTAAGCTAGACCATAGCTGTTTATTGCATTTTGCTGCTTAGTGGTTCCCGGGGTGATCAGCCCTGGGATACCTGATAAACCCCATTTGTAGGGTTTATCTTGTGATGAATTTAGAGCATTTTGATAACCTTTCCTCACATTTATTCAATGAAATAGCATGGTTTTATAACTTCTCCTTTAATTGTGCTCAAGAGTGAAAACATGCTTTTAGGTCTTAGAATAGCTAAATTTAATTTACCTTGATTCCATTAGATGCCTTGATATGTTTGTTAAGTGATTTCAGATTTAGGAGGCAAAGATTGGATCAAGGGAATGAAGGAAAAGCATGTAAAAATGGAGAACTCATGAAGAAATGAAGGAATCGCAAAAGCTATCAAGCCGACCTCTTTGCACTTAATCGACCATAACTTGAGCTACAGAGGTCCAAATGATGCGGTTTCAGTTGCGTTGGAAAGCTAACATTTGGGGCTTCGAAACGATATAAGATTTGCTATAGTTGCTACACGTATGGTAATGCGTACGCACACTATACGTGCACGCGTCGTTGCTGCCATATGATCCACTTAAAGCAATACGTGGCCAGCGAATTCTAAAGCCTTGTGGGCCCAATCCAACTCATTTTTGATGCTATTTGATCCAAGGATTGAAGAGGGATGAGACACCTAGTCATTAGTTTAGTTTTATTTTAGTTTTCACATGCTTTTAGTTAGTTTCTAGAGAGAGAAGCTCTCACTTCTCTCTAGAATTAGGAGTAGGTTAGATCTAGATTAGGAACTCTTAGATCTAGTTTAATTTCATGCTCTGATTTACTTTTCTCTTTGAAATTCTTCTTCTTCTATCTTTCCTCTTTCTAGTTTTGCATTTAATTCATGTAATTCTCTACTTTTATGTTGATGCACTTTTGTTCTTCTATTTCTCTTTCAATGCAATTTATGATTCATGTTCCTTTATTGTTGATTTGATTTGTTGTTGTTTAATTCCTTGCAATTGAGTAGTGTAGATTTACTTTCCTTGCTATTTTACTATGTTTTCCTTTTATGCCTTCCAAGTGTTTGATGAAATGCTTGGTTGGATTTTAGTATAGAATTTTCTCCTCTTGGCTTTGGTAGAGTAATTAGTGACGCTTGAGTTATCTAATTTCTTTGCTGATTGATAATTAGAAGTTGCTAATTGATTTGGATACCACTAAAGCTAGTCTTTCCCTTGGGAGTTGGCTAGGACTTGTGGAATCAAGTTGATTCATCCACTTGACTTTCCTCCATGATTAGAGGTTAACGAAGTGGTAGCAATGGATAATTTGTGGTCACAATTGAGGAGGATAACTAGGATAGGACTTCTAGCTCTCATACCTTGCCAAGAGCTTTGTTAATTGTTAGTTTATTTCCTTTGCCATTTATATTTCTTGCCTATTATTCCAAAAACCCCAAACAATACCTCATAACCAATAACAAGAACATTTGTTTGCAATTCCTAGGGAGAACGACCCGAGGTTTGAATACTTCGGTTTATAATTTTAGGGATTTGTTACTTGTGATAACCAAATTTTTGTATGAAAGGAATATTGTTGGTTTAGAAACTATACTTGCAACGAGATTTCAATTGTGAATTCTAGACCACACAAAAGTCCAATCATCAAAATGGCGCTATTGCCGGGGAATTGCAATGGTGTTATGTTATTGGTTATTGTATATATGTGAATATTGTGAATAGCTTGATTTTTGGATTTCTTGTTAGTTTTTGCTAATTTAGGATTTTGTTTCATTATTTTTTTATTAGTTTTTGAATTTTATTTTCTCTTTTCACTATGAATCTCACTTTGGCTATGAGTTTGGTTCTAACTATGTTGTAGGAAATGAGGGCTTCAATGACAACATGCACCAAGGTTGGAACCAACAAAGATGGGAGGAGCCTCAAGGAATTGATCACTCCTATTGGCAACAACCTCTGGATACTTATAGGTATAATCACCATCCTAATGCATGTCAATTCAATGGCTATGGTGAAACTTTATATGAAAATCAACTACCACCATCATATGCCTATGACTCTTATCCTCAACATGAACCTCAACCATTCTCACAAGTCTCTCATTACCAAACACCTTCCTATGATCCACATCCATCACATGACCAATCACCATACCATACTCTTATGACCATTATGAGCAAGAACCTTTGGAACCACCACAACCTTATCATGATTACTATCAAGAACCACCTCAATGCACACCATCTCCACACCCTTACCAAGAAGAACCATCTTCCTACTATGAACCCTTTCTCCAAAATAATGAACCCTCTTATCCACCCCAAGCCCCAATAGATGATTCTCTCACCCTGCTACTTCAAGGACAAGTGGATATGCAAAGGAACACCTTAGAGTTTGTAACTAACTTGACCAAGGTAGTGCATACTTTAGCCTACCAATGCTTGAACACTCAAGGTGCTCCCATGGCTATATGTGAAGAATCAATTGAAGATCATAGCATGAAGGAGAGATTGAAAACTCCGGTGGAAAATGAGGGATGTCACTTTGTGTTAGAACAATTGGAGGAGCCTATGATCATTGAAGAAAAGGAAGAAGTGGTTGAAGATTTAGGAGATGTTGAAAGTCCATGGGAATATAGCATCATGGAGCACTCTTCCAAGAAGCTTGATATTGATGTTGAGGAAGGTGCACAACCTCCAAGGCATATCATAGTTGGAGACTTGGAAGAGGCTTATCAAGAGATGGATTCAATCATGGATGAATTCCTATCTACAATGGAATCCTCTCCCACTGGACATAATGTTGAAATTGTAGAAGAATGTGCACAACCTCCCATACCTTTGGTGAGCAATGAAGAAGAGAGTGAATTGGAAGAGAGCCAACAAGAGGAAAAAGTCGGCATGGTGTATATCAAAATTGAAGAATATGAAGAGGTTGATCAAGAGATGAATTTATTCATCAATGAATTCCTATCCAAAATTGAATCACCTCTCATTGGGCGAGAAATTGAAGCTCTTAAAGGCAACACCAAGCCAAGTGATAAAGGAGAAAAGGTTGAAATTGAAGAAGATTGCGAAGAGGTGGAAACAATTAAAGAAGAGCCTAAAGAAGTAGACCTCGCATTGTCTAAGTATGGGGAGGTCTCCCTCCCCAAGTCACCATCCTACACAACATTCAAGTGGGTAAAATTCTTATCCCTAAGCTTTACTTTCTCACTTGAATATGGTTTGATTGAAAATGATGGTCAACTTAGAGCTCTTTGTGGAGTTAAGAGTAGGAAAGAGTTGTGTAGTGGTTGGAAACATCATTCTAAGCTCATGATAGTTACAAGCTCAAAATTCAAGAGCAATGGTTGGTGTGGAACTAAATTGCATCGGTCTAGAAAGTTGTTTGGAAGCTTCTTTGAGAATTCCAAGGCCATGCCACCCGGATGGAATAATGATGACCAATTCATGGACGGGTGTCAAAATAAAGTGTGGGATCCCGGATCTCACAAGAAAAATTAAATTTGGGAGCTCATGGTTTGTAAAGAACTTCATCAAGGCTTGAAGATATTAGAATTGAAGAATGGAGCTTATTGGAGACTCAAGCATTGGTGGATGTTCCAAGATGAGTTTAAGCACAAGCCACCTTGATGGAGCACCCCATAAGTCCAACTTAAGGACAATAAATAAAAGTTCTAGGTGGGAGACACCCCACCATGGTAAACTCTTTCCATTTTCTTGTATATATACTTAATAAGTGATTTGAGTTACCATTATAGGTAGTTTTCTTCTTTTCCATACTCTTCTACATTTTGTTTTGATTAATAGGTTGTTGTAGTGAGTTTTGATTAGTTTAGAGTGTTGTTAAAGTAGGTTACTTGAAGTACAAGTTTTGTTTGTTTTGTCTTTGAAAATTTTTTAAAAACTTAAAGATTTTTGTTAAATTTGAATTTTGGTTGCTTTAGGATGTTTATAGGTTAGGAGAGTGTTAAATTATGTGTTTATGCTTCTAAAAAAAAATCAATCCGCGCTTAAGCACGCATGGCGCGTACGCGCGGATTGAAGTGCATGGCTCCTGGTACATTTTCCAGAGAGTTGTGCTAATTCTGCGCAAACATTAAGCTCCTGGCACAACCTAATGTGCGCGTATGCGCACTGCGCGCACGCGCGCCGATGGCATAATCCGCAATATGCGCGCCCGCGCACATGCCGCGTACGCGCCCATGATCCCAAATGCGCAAGGCGCGCGTAAGCACGCATGGCGCTTATGCGCGGATTCACACCCTGTTTTTCTCCTTTCTCCTTTCTTCTTCTTTCTTCTTTTCTTCTTCTTTCTTTCTACCTTTCTTCTTCCTCTCTTGAAAAAAAAAAGAAATATATATATATATATATAAAATAAAATAAAATAAATAAAAAATAAAAATAAATAAATAAATAAAATACTAAAAAAAAATAATTTTTTCCCTTTCTTCCATTTTCTTTTGTCTATTGCATTTGCACACTTTTATTCTTTGCATTTTAATTTTGTTTCTATAGTTTATTTTCATTTTATTTTCTAAGTTTCTCATTTTAATAATGGTGTTGCATTTTCCTACTCAATTGTTGAGAATTTCTTGCGTTATTTTGGTGCCTCTTGACTTGTTTGATATTGATGGGTGATGAAACTTTTAAATCAATGCTTCATCTTGTATGACTATTGTGTCTTTGTGCATTGATATGACCTCATATTGCCTTTCATGACCCACTTTTTCTTATGTGAACTTGATGCTCAATATGCTCTTCATGCCTTGACTTTACTCCTGCATCAAGCTTAATGATATGCCTTAGCTTACATTGTTTTCTCACTCACATGTTTAGCTATCATGTAGTAGAGAATCATACTCTTATTTGGCATTAGCCCCCGCCTATATTTTATTTGTTTTGATATCTTTGTTATAGGCTAAATTTTCTTTCTTTTTCTCTCCCTTTAGGTTGGCCACCAAGAAAGGAGGAAAAGGAAAAGCTTTGAAATGGGGCAACAAACAAGTCATCCGCACAACCTTTTAAAGGAGCTCATCAATTGTAACAACCCATCCACCTTGCTCTCCTTTGCATGTACCGAGGACGGTGCAATCTTCAAGTGTGGAGAGGTCGTCCGACCGATCTCCATGGGTAACAATTTCCTTTTTTCAACACCAATGTTAGATTAGTCATTGCATTGCATAATAGGTTGCATGTTAGTTAGAATTTGTACATATTTTACCACTCCTTCCTTATTAGGACTACTTGGTTATGGTGATGATTTCTTTTCCAAGAAATTGTTTTAGAGCATCCGACCAATTTGAAAACTTTTTGTTGAACTTGCTTGACAGAATCTATTTTGGAACATGGTTTTGAGCTAAGAACACAAGCTTGTGATATTTGAGCCTAATTGTGTGGTTACATCTTATAACCACTTATTTTCCTTCTTGTGTGCAATTTTTCTCTTTCTATGATTGTAATCTTTGATTTGTTTGATTCTTTATGTCCATCATTTTATTAGCTCACTTACCTAAATAGCCTTACCTCTTATCATCCATTGTTAGCCAATTTGAGCCTACGCTTAACCCACTTGTTTATAATTTTAGCACATTACAAGCCTTAAAGTGAAAAACAATAAAAGTCCTTAATTTGGATCTTTGATTAGCTTAGGCTAGTGTGTGTGTCATTTAAGTGTGGAAAAACTTGGGACATTGGGTGAATAAAAGGGTAGTTTTGTATTTTTGTTGTAAATATTAGGAATTAGGTACATGCTCATGTGTAATGAATGTAAAATCGTATGCATTGATGATCTTGTATATAGAAAAAAAATGAGAAAAAGAAAAAAAAAACAATATGGAAAAGAAAAAAAATAGAAAAAGAAAGAAACAAAGAAAAAGAAAGAAATAAAAGGGGACAAAATGCCCCAAGGCAAAGCTCAATAAGGGTCAATGCATAAGTGTTGTGAAATGAAAAAAGAATGCATGAGTATGTTAAAAAGTGAGAAAAATGGGTAGTTAGGTTAGCTTTGAAATTGTATAGGATGTCATAGGTTAGGTGGGAAGTCTAAGCTTATCAAAGATTCAAATTTCAAACTCACTTGACCAAATATGCATCCTTACCTTGACCCTAGCCCCATTACAACCAAAAGAAAGGACCTCATGATACTTGTATGCATGCATGAAATATATGTTGATTGTTAGAAGAAAAACAAATCTTAGAAAGCATGATTATGGGAGAATTAAGAGAATCGACCCTACACACTTGAGCGACTAGAGTGCAAACACTTCCGGTGAGGGTTCGATGATCAATTCCTTGATTCCCGGCTTTCATGAGCATTCTTCTTGCAAGTCTACTTGAACTTCATTTTGATATTTAAATTGGTAGGATTCATGAATCGTCATATGATCTTGGCCCTACTTGTGCATGTATGTCTTGGAGATTGATTTATTTTTAACCAAGTAGGTAGAATCATTTTGCATTTAGTTGCATTCATATAGATAGATGCATATAGTTTAGGTTGCATTTAGATTAGTTCACATTGAATAAATGTTGATACCCTTTGCTTTCTCTTGGTTAAAGCATGAGGACATGCTTGGTTTAAGTGTGAGGAGGTTGATAACCCCATTTGTAGGATTTATCTTGTGATGAATTTAGAGCATTTTGATAACCTTTCCTCACATTTATTCAATGAAATAGCATGGTTTTATAACTTCTCATTTAATTGTGCTCAAGAGTGAAAACATGCTTTTAGGTCTTAGAATAGCTAAATTTAATTTACCTTGATTCCATTAGATGCCTTGATATGTTTGTTAAGTAATTTAAGATTTAGGGAATGAAGGAAAGATTGGATCAAGGGAATGAAGGAAAAGCATGTAAAAATGGAGAACTCATGAAGAAGTGAAGGAATCGCAAAAGCTATCAAGCCGACCTCTTTGCACTTAATCGACCATAACTTGAGCTACAGAGATTCAAATGATGCAGTTCCAGTTGCGTTGGAAAGCTAACATCCGGGGCTTCGAAACGATATAAGATTTGATATAGTTGCTACACGTATAGTGATGCGTACGCACACTGTAAACGCACGCATCGTTGCTGCCATATGATCCACTTAAAGCAATACGTGACGAGCGAATTCTAAAGCCTTGTGGGCCCAATCCAACTCATTTCTGATGCTATTTGACCCAAGGATTGAAGAGGGATGAGACACCTAGTCATTAGTTTAGTTTTATTTTAGTTTTCACATGCTTTTAGTTAGTTTCTAGAGAGAGAAACTCTCACTTCTCTCTAGAATTAGGAGTAGGTTAGATCTAGATTAGGAACTCTTAGATCTAGTTTAATTTCATGCTCTGATTTACTTTTCTCTTTACAATTCTTTTTCTTCTACCTTTCCTCTTTCTAGTTTTGCATTTAATTCATGTAATTCTCTACTTTTATGTTGATGCACTTTTGTTCTTCTATTTCTCTTTCAATGCAATTTATGATTCATGTTCCTTTATTGTTGATTTGATTTGTTGTTGTTTAATTTCTTGCAATTGAGTAGTGTAGATTTACTTTCCTTGCTATTTTACTATGTTTTCCTTTTATGCCTTCCAAGTGTTTGATGAAATGCTTGGTTGGATTTTAGTATATAATTTTCTCCTCTTGGCTTTGGTAGAGTAATTAGTGACGCTTGAGTTATCTAATTCCTTTGTTGATTGATAATTAGAAGTTGCTAATTGATTTGGATACCACTAAAGCTAGTCTTTCCCTTGGGAGTTGGCTAGGACTTGTGGAATCAAGTTGATTCATCCACTTGACTTTCCTCCATGATTAGAGGTTAACGAAGTGGTAGCAATGGATAATTTGTGGTCACAATTGAGGAGGATAACTAGGATAGGACTTCTAGCTCTCATACCTTGCCAAGAGCTTTGTTAGTTGTTAGTTTATTTCCTTTGCCATTTATATTTCTTGCCTATTATTCCAAAAACCCCAAACAATACCTCATAACCAATAACAAGAATATTTGTTTGCAATTCCTAGGGAGAACGACCCGAGGTTTGAATATTTCGGTTTATAATTTTAGGGATTTGTTACTTGTGACAACCAAATTTTTGTATGAAAGGACTATTGTTGGTTTAGAAACTATACTTGTAACGAGATTTCAATTGTGAATTCTAGACCACACAAAAGTCCAATCATCAATACCGTGTTGTTCTGGTGCTAATTACTTGGGAAGGTAATTTGATTAGTTTAGATATTGAATACGAAACCAAGAGATGACAAATTATAGACAAACAACTAATTGAAAGCAACTGACCGCAAATAATATGATCATGAAGTAATGACAAACAAAATTCAAATAATCTAACATAAAGCAATACATGTCTTACTAAACCGGTTGAACCGGTAGAACGCTTGCTCGCCTAGTGTACCTCGACTGCTAGGAATAGAATCTCGTTAGGTTACTCACGTTCCAAGTTCTCGGGACTTCCCTGCCATCCAGCTGTTCCAGTTTGTAGGCATCGTTACCGAGCACCTCTTTCACCTTGTATGGGCCCTCCCAATTCGCCGCTAGCTTTCCTTCCCCTGGTGTCGGGAGTCCAGCATCATTGTGTCGTAGGACCAGGTCGTTCTGTTCAAACTCTCTCTTGAGCACTTTGGCGTTGTAGCGCAGGGCCATTCTTTATTCCAACGCCATCTCCGATAAGTGGGCCATCTCCTTAGCTTCATCCACCAAGTCCTTTTCTACAGCCTCTTCGACTCCTCCCAGCAGTAGTCGTGGGCTCGGTTCACCGATCTCCATGGGTATTATTGCATCCACCCCATAGGTGAGCCGGAAGAGGGTCTCCCTGGTAGACGACTACTGAGTTGTGCGATAGGACCAAAAGACCGAGGCTAACTCGTCTGCCGACGCTCCCTTCTTCTGGTCAAGTCGCTTTTTGAGGCCTTGCAAGATGACCTTATTCGTAGCCTCGACTTGGCCATTAGTTTGGGGGTGTTCAACTGATGAGAATTTCTGCCTTATGCCCAATCCGTCAAGAAACTCTTCGAACTTTTTATCGGCAAACTGTGTCCCGTTATCCGAGATAATGACCTCCGGTACTCCAAACCTGGCTATTACTTGCCTCCACATAAACTTTCGACATTTAGCCGATGATATGCTGGCCAATGGCTCGGCTTCTATCCACTTGGCATCGACTATTAGGTACTTGACCTACCCTGGTCCTACTGGGAAAGGTTCTAACAGATCGATTACCCATTGTGAGAATGGTTGGGAGGCCATTAGTAGGTTCAGTTCGGCCGCTGGCGCTTTGTGGAAGTTGGCATTTTCCTGGCATCTTCTGCACCTTTTCACGAATTCCTTGGAATCCACCATCATTGAGGGCTAGTAGTAACCGTCCTTGACGAGCTTCTGTGCTAAGGCCTTCCCCTCGATGTGGTGGCCGCAACATCCCTCGTGGTCTTCCCTTAGCACATAGTCTGTTTGGTCGGGACGCAGGCACTTCAATAGGGGTTGGCTAAGCCCTTTCTTAAACAATTGGCCTTGTATTATTGTATACTTGGCCGCTTCTCTGCTTAGCACCTTTGCCGTCTTGTCGTCGTTGGGGAGTTTACCTTTTTCCAAGAAATCCATGATTGGGTCCACCCAGGAGGGGGATTCGGTTGCCCGTATTACGTGCAGGGTCACGGTTGGCTCTTTCATTAAACCTTGAATAAGAGATCTGTTCCCTGTTCCTGGCTTCGTGCTTGCCAGCTTTGATAAGAGGTCAGCCCAGGTGTTCCTCTCTCTCAGAACGTGCTGCACCGTGATCTTGTCAAACTCCTCGCTCAGCTTTTTGACCTCTCCAAATATTTATGCAATAGTGAGTCTTTGGCTTGGTACGTTCCATTAATCTGTGATGTGACGACCTGAGAGTCGCTACATACCTTTATTCTGGTGGCTCTGACCTCTCTTTCCAGGACTAAGCCGCCCAGTAAGGCCTCATATTCTGCTTGATTGTTGGACACCGGGAATTTAAACTTCACCGATTGCTCAAATACGACTCCGGTCGGACTTTCCAGGATGATCCCCGCTCCCCCGAATGTCTGGTTGGAGGCCCCGTCTACATGGAGCTTCCACCGTGTGCTCGGTGTCTCGGGAGGGTTTCCCGTTACTTCGACCAGGAAGTCAGCCATGGCTTGGGCCTTGATTGCATGCCTGGATTCTTACTGCAAGTTGTACTGGGATAGCTCGACTGCCCAGGTCATCATCCTGCCCGCCAGGTCGGGTGTTTGGAGTACGTGGCGGATTGCTTGGTCCGTCCTAACGATTATCTGGTGTCCCTGAAAGTACTGTCGCAGTCTGTGGGAGGAGGTCAGGAGTGCATATGCTAGCTTCTCTAGCTTACTGTACCTCAGTTCCGCCCCTTGCAGCGCCTTACTTACAAATTAGATTGGTTGTTGGATCTTTCCTTCTTCTCGTACCAACACTGTCGGCAAAGCCTCGTTAGTTATTGCCAAGTATAGGTACAACGCCTCTCCATTCTTAGGTTTTCTGAGGACAGGCGGTGCCGAAATTATCTCTTTGAAGTGCTTGAAGGCTTCTTCGCATGCCGGGGTCCATTCGAACGCTATCCCCTTTTTCATTAAGTTGAAGAATGGCAGAGCCTTGGCAGCCGAGCCCCCGAGGAAACGAGATAGTGCGGTGAGCCTTCCCACCAATCTCTGGACGTCTTTCACGCATCCCGGACTCTTCATTTGTAAGATCGCTTCGCATTTCTCGGGGTTGGCCTCCACCCCTTTCTGGGTTATCATGATGCCTAAGAACTTCCCGGCTTCCACGGCGAAGGCGCACTTGAGCGGGTTGAGCCTCATGCCGTGCCGCCGAAGAGATGCGAACACAGCGTCCAGATCACTAATGAGGTCTTCAGCCTTGGTGGTCTTTACTAGAATGTCGTCTACATAGACTTCCACCGTCTTGCTGATAAGATCCTTAAATATCTTGTTCATTAGCCTTTGGTATGTAGCGCTTGCGTTCTTCAACCCAAATGGCATCACCTTGTAGTAGTACGTTCCCCCTGGCATTATGAATGCCGTCTTCTCTTTATCGGGCCAGTGCATCGGTATCTAGTTATAGCCTGAGTATACGTCCATAAAACACAGATACTGGTATCCCGTTGCCACGTCGACAAGAGCATCAATATTGGGAAGAGGGAACGAATCCTTGGGGCACGCTTTGTTGAGGTCAAAATAATCCACGCACATTCTCCATTTCCTATTGGGCTTCTTAACTAGGACCACGTTCGACATCCAAGTCGAGTAGTCCAGTTCCTGGATGAAACCTGCTTCTAGTAGGCCGGCCGTTTGTTTGGCCACCTCTTCAGCTCTCTCTTTGAACATTTTCCTCCTCCTTTATGCCACTGGCTTAGCTTCCGTCTTTACCGCTAGGTGGTGTGACATGGTCTGGGGGTTAATCCTTGGCATGTCGGATAGTGTCCAGGCAAACAGGTCGTCGTTTGCCCGGATCATCTCCACTAACGGTCCCTTCAAATCGTGTGGGAGGTTTTTGTTCACGAAGACAAACTTTCCTTCTGAGTCGCTGACCCTGAAAATTTTGAGGTCTCCCTTGGGTTCCGGCTTCGGTTTGTCATCGACTCGCGCGTCTAGGTCAGCTAGGAAGACCCCGGATGCTTCTTTGGACTTCTTCCTTAGGGAGAGACTGGCATTGTCGCAAGCGACCACCGTTTCCAAATCTCCCTTGATGGATCCCACGACCCATCATCAGTGACAAACTTCATCATTAATAGCTTTGTAGAAATCACTGCTCCAAATTCATTGATAGTTTTTCTTCCCAAGATGAGGTTATAGGCCGTGGAGTCTCTTAAGACCACGAACTCCGCCATTACCGACCTCTTCCCTCGACCCCCTCCTATGGATACTGGCAAGGAGACTATCCCATTAGGTTTGATGAAGTTATCCCCTAAGCCGACCATACCGTGCTGGTGGGTCTTCAGATCGGTGTTTTAGAGGCCTAAAGTATCAAACATATTGCGAAACATGATGTTCGAATCCGCTCCAGTATCTACTAGGATTTTCTTTACTAAGCCGGTTCTGACTCTAACTGTGGTCACCCTGGGAGGGTTCTCCGGTAGCTCGTCAAACCATTGGTCCTCGGGGCCGAATGATATTGACGGTATCCTCCTAGAGGGAAGCTTGGAACTGGACGATGACACGGCTAATACTTTGGCGTCTTTTCTGCTTGCCGACTTGGACCTTGGAGCCACGTCTCTACCGACCCCGACATTCACGATAGTGAGGCCACGCTCTCCATCCTCCTTGGGCTCTTGTCGCTGCCTCACAGTGCGGCCCTTGTCGTTGCCAGTTCGATCACGATCTTGTCTCCTAGGTTCCCTTATGAGGTGAGAGAACTCTGCCAGTTTGCCTTCCTGGATCGTCTGCTCTAGAGCATCTTTCAGGTCAAAACAATCTTGGGTCGTGTGGCCGTACCCCTTATGGTAGTCACAATAGAGGTTTTTGTTCCCTCCTGTTCTGTCCTTGAGTTGTCGGGGCTTCGACAAGATGCCTTTGTCGGCAATTTGCTGATAGACTTTCATAATCGGGGCTGTCAGGGGGTTGATGAGCGGATATTTTATACGCTTTTTGGGGATAATTTCATATAGTTTTGAGTATGTTTTAGTTAGTTTTTAGTTTATTTCCAGTAGTTTTTAGGAAAAATTCATGTTTCTGGACTTTACTATGAGTTGTGTGTTTTTCTGTAATTTCAGGTATCTTTCTGGCTGAAATTGAAGGAGCTGAGCAAAAATCTGATTCAGGCTGAAAAAGGACTGCTGATGCTGTTGGATTCTGACCTCCCTGCACTCAAAATGGATTTTCTGGAGCTACAGAACTCGAAATGGCATGCTTCCAATTGCGTTGGAAAGTAGACATCCAGGGCTTTCCATAAATATATAATAGTCCATACTTTGCACAAGAATTGACGACGTAAACTGGCGTTCAACGCCAGCCTTCTGCCCAAATCTGGCGTCCAGCGCCAGAAAAGGATCAAAAACTGGAGTTGAACGCCCAAACTGGCACAAAAACTGGCGTTCAACTCCACAAATGGCTTCTGCACGTGAATTGCTTAAAGTCTCAGCCCCAGCACACACCAAGTGGGCCCCAGCACACCAAGTGGGCCCCAGAAGTGGATCTCTGCATCATCCATCATAGTCCACTCATATTTTGTAACCCTAGGCTACTGGTTTAGTATTTAAACAACTTTTAGAGACTTATTTTGTACCTCATGACATTTCATATCTAAACTTTGTATTCTCTGACGGCATGAGTCTCTAAACCCCATTGTTGGGGGTGAGGAGCTCTGCTGTGTCTCGATGAATTAATGCAAGTATTTCTGTTTTCCATTCAAACACGCTTGTTCCTATCTAAGATGTTCATTCGCGCTTAACTGTGATGAAGGTGATGATCTGTGACATTCATCACCTTCCTCAAACCACGAACGTGTGCCTGACAACCACCTCCGTTCTATATCCGATTGAATGAGTATCTCTTAGATTCCTTAATTAGAATCTCCGTGGTATAAGCTAGAACTGATGGCGGCATTCATGAGAATCCGGAAAGTCTAAACCTTGTCTGTGGTATTCCGAGTAGGATTCAAGGATTGAATGACTGTGACGAGCTTCAAACTCCTGAAGGCTGGGCATTAGTGACAGATGCAAAAGGATAGTAAATCCTATTCCATCCGGATCGAGAACCAACCGGTGATTAGCCGTGCTGTGACAGAGCGCGTGAGCGTAGTTTTCACTGGAAGGATGGAAGGTAGCCATTGACAACGGTGATCCACCAACACACAGCTTGCCGTAGGGGAACGTGCGTGCGTGAACAAGAAGACAGAGGAAAGCAGAGATTCAGAAGACAAAGCATCTCCAAAACTCCAACATATTCTCCATTATTGCACAACAAGTAACTTTTAATTTATGCTCTACTGGTTACTCACAATTCAATTGATAAACATAATTGACTTCCTGACTAAGATTTACAAGATAACCATAGATTGCTTCAAACCAACAATCTCCGTGGGATTCGACCCTTACTCACGTAAGGTATTACTTGGACGACCCTTTTATTTTGTTGCTTAGATTAGGAAAAATCTTTCTTTTTTGGTTTAGAATCTTTTATTATTTATCCCTTGTTAAAATACTTTAAACTTATAGCTCAGTTATTTAGAACGTGGTGTTTATGTTCATGATAATTGGCTATCATATTTTTAAAAAAAAAAAAACCTTTTTCAAAAATAATTTTTCTATTAAATCCTGTGCCAAACTTTAAGTTTGATGTTTTCAAAAATAATCTTTCTTAAAATTTCATCCTAAGGTCCCATAACTCATTTGGCTAGAGCATTAATTTGATTGGGTTAGAATCTTTTATACTCTTTTCAAAACCTTCTTTTTCAAAAATATTTTTTCTATTAAATCTTGTGCCAAACTTTAAGTTTGGTGTTTTCTTGTTGATTCCCCTTTGATTTTCGAAAATTTTGGTTTGGTTTTCTAAAAATTTTAAGTTTGGTGTTCTTCCTTCATGTTCTTGTGTTCTTGTGAGTCTTCAAAGTGTTCTTGAGTTTCCTTGTGTCTTGATCTTAAAATTTTTAAGTTTGGTGTTCCTTGGTGTTTTCCCTCCAAAATTTTCAAAAACAAGGAGCATTAGATCTAAAAAATTTTAAATCTTGTACTATCTTATTGTTTTTCTCTCTCCTCACTAAATTCAAAAATATCTTTTCAAAAATATCTTTTCTAACTTCCTAACTTCTTATCTTTTCAAAATTTGTTTTAACTAACTAACTAACTTTTTGTTTGTTTCTTAACTTTTTCAAAACTACCTAACTAACACACTCTCTCTCTAATTTTCGAAAATATCCTCCCCCTTTTTCCAAAATTTCGTTTTTATTCAACTAATTATTTCTATTTTTTTAAAAAAAAAATTTATTTCAAAATTCAAATTCTTTTTAGTTATTTTATTTTATTCAAGTATTCACTTCTTATAAAATAAAATAAATAAAAAGATAAATCAGTCCAAGTTATATCCATATATCCATCATGGACATAAGGGGAGATGGACAGTCCAGGAGGACTTTGGGGTCATATTCTAACCCCTCTACTGCTTCGTATGGGAGTAGCATATGCATACCCTCCATTGGAGTTAGTAGCTTTGAGTTGAATCCTCAGCTCATTATCATGGTGCAGCAAAGTTGCCAGTATTCCGGTCTTCCACAGGAAGAACCTACAGAGTTTCTGGCACAATTTTTACAAATTGCTGACACAGTACATGATAAGGAAATAGATCAGGATGTCTACAGACTATTACTGTTTCCATTTGCTGTAAAAGATCAAGCCAAGAGGTGGTTAAATAACCAACCTAAGGCCAGCATAAGAACATGGAAACAGCTGACAGAAAAATTCCTGAATCAATATTTCCCTCCAAAAAGGATGACACAGCTAAGACTGGACATCCAAGGCTTTAAACAAGGAGATAATGAATCTCTTTATGATGCCTGGGAGAGATACAGAGAGATGCTACGAAAATGCCCCTCTGAAATGTTTTCAGAGTGGGTTCAGTTAGACATCTTCTACTATGGGCTTGCAGAAGGAGCTCAGATGTCTTTAGATTACTCAGCTGGTGGATCTATCCATATGAGAAAGACAATTGAAGAGGCTCAAGAGCTCATTGATACAGTTGCCAGGAATCAGCATCTGTATCTAAGCAGCAACCCTTCCATGAATGAAGAGGTTAAAACAGTAACTGCTGAATTCAGTACTGTAAAACAAGCTGCTGAATTCAATCAGCAATTAGATTTTCTAACAAAGCAGCTAGCTGAATTCAAAGACAGGTTACAGGAGACAAGGATAGCTAATATACATATGGAAGAACAGTTTAAGCAAACAAAGCAGCAGCTATCAAAGCAAATAGCAGAAGAATGCCAAGCAGTTCAATTAAGAAGTGGGAAAACATTAAATACCCCACCTCAAGGCATCAAAAATTCAAGAAATGAGCAACCCACCAAAGATTCCCCTGAGGACAGTAAGAGCCCGGGGAAAAATAATTCTGGCACTAAAACGCCAGAAAATGGGTGGAAGGCTGGCGCTGAACGCCCAGACCATGCCCAAAACTGGCGTTCAGCGCTAGAAACAAGGCAGGATTGGCGTTCAACGCCAGAAATGGGCAAGAATCTGGCGTTGAACGCCCAACAGGGGCACATTTCTGGCGTTCAGGCGCCAGGAACAGACAGTGAGTTGGCATCTAACGTCACTCCAGCTTCTAACTCTGGTACGCAATTGCCAGTGAGGGATCAGACACACATAAGTGCTGATAACAACCCCTCTAAAAAGGCTTCTTTAACCACTAAGGTTGAGGAATATAAAGCCAAGATACCTTATCCTCAAAAACTCCGGAAAGAGGAGCAGGATAAGCAATTTGCTCGCTTTGCAGATTATCTAAGGACTCTTGAAATAAAGATTCCATTTGCAGAGGCACTTGAGCAAATACCTTCTTATGCCAAGTTCATGAAAGAGATCTTGAGTCATAAAAAGGAGTGGAGAGAAACAGAAAGAGTTCTCCTCACTGAAGAATGCAGTGCAGTCATTCTGAAAAGCTTTCCTGAAAAGCTTAAAGACCCTGGGAGTTTTCTGATACCATGCATATTAGAAGGTGATTGCGCCAAGACAGCTTTATGCGATCTTGGGGCAAGCATCAACCTAATACCTGCATCCACTATCAGGAAGCTTGGCTTAACTGAAGAAGTTAAACCAACCCGGATATGTCTCCAACTTGCTGATGGTTCCACTAAATACCCATCAGGCGTGATTGAGGACATGATTGTCAGAGTTGGGCCATTCGCCTTTCCCACTGACTTTGTTGTGCTGAAAATGGAGGAGCACAAGAGTGCTACTCTCATTCTAGGAAGACCCTTCCTAGCAACTGGACGATCCCTCATTGACGTCCAGCAGGGGGAAATAACCCTGAGAGTCAACGATGACGAGTTCAAATTGAACGCTGTCAAAGCCATGCAACATCCAGACACATCAACAGACTGCATGAAAGTTGACCTTATTGACTCTTTGGTAGAAGAGATCAACATGGCTGAGAGTCTCGAATCAGAGTTGGAAAACATCTTTAAAGATGTTCAGCCTGATTTGGAGGATTCAGGGGACATGAAAGAGCCTCTGAACTTTCTTCTGAAAGAGGAAAAACCTCCTAAACCAGAGCTCAAGCCACTGCCACCATCCTTGAAATATGCATTTCTAGGAGAAGGTGACACTTTTCCAGTGATCATAAGCTCTGCTTTAAATTCACAGGAAGAGGAAGCACTTATTCAAGTGCTAAGGACACACAAGACAGCTCTTGGGTGGTCCATAGGTGATCTTAAGGGCATAAGCCCAGCTAGATGCATGCACAAAATCCTATTGGAGGATAATGCCAAACCAGTGGTTCAACCACAGAGGCGGTTAAATCCAACCATGAAGGAAGTGGTGCAGAAAGAGGTCACCAAATTACTGGAGGCTGGGATTATTTATCCCATTTCTGATAGCCCCTGGGTGAGCCCTGTTCAAGTCATCCCAAAAAAGGGAGGCATGACAGTGATTCATAATGAAAAAAATGAACTGATTCCTACAAGAACAGTTACAGGGTGGCGCATGTGTATTGACTACAGAAGGCTCAATACAGCCACCAGAAAGGATCATTTTCCTTTACCATTCATAGACCAGATGCTAGAGAGACTAGCAGGTCATGATTATTACTGCTTTTTGGATGGCTACTCAGGCTATAACCAGATTGCAGTAGATCCCCAGGATCAAGAGAAAACAGCATTCACATGTCCATCCGGAGTGTTTGCTTATAGAAGGATGCCCTTTGGGCTATGCAATGCACCTGCAACCTTCCAGAGATGCATGCTCTCTATTTTCTCTAACATGGTGGAAAAATTTCTGGAAGTCTTCATGGATGACTTCTCAGTATATGGAGACTCATTCAGCTCCTGTCTTGATCACCTGAAACTTGTTCTGAAAAGATGCCAAGAAACCAACCTAGTCTTAAACTGGGAAAAGTGTCACTTCATGGTGACTGAAGGAATTGTTCTTGGGCATAAAATCTCAAACAAGGGAATAGAGGTGGATCAAGCAAAAATAGAGGTAATTGAAAAATTACCACCACCTGCCAATGTTAAGGCAATCAGAAGCTTTCTGGGGCATGCAGGATTCTATAGGAGGTTTATAAAGGATTTTTCAAAAATCGCAAAACCTCTAAGCAATCTGCTAGCTGCTGACACGCCATTTGTGTTTGACACAGCATGCCTGCAGGCGTTTGAAACGCTGAAAGCTAAGCTGGTCACAGCACCAGTCATTTCTGCACCAGACTGGACATTGCCATTTGAGTTAATGTGTGATGCCAGTGATCATGCCATTGGTGCAGTATTGGGACAAAGGCATGACAAGCTTCTGCATGTCATTTATTATGCCAGTCGCATTCTAAATGATGCCCAGAAAAATTACACAACCACAGAAAAAGAACTACTTGCAGTGGTTTACGCCATTGACAAGTTCAGATCATACTTAGTAGGATCAAAAGTGATTGTGTATACTGACCATGCTGCTCTTAAATATCTACTCATAAAGCAGGATTCAAAACCCAGGCTCATCAGATGGGTATTGCTTCTGCAAGAGTTTGATATAGAAATAAGAGACAGAAAAGGGACAGAGAACCAAGTGGCTGATCATCTGTCCTGGATAGAGCCAGTGAAAGGGACGTCCCTCCCCTTTCTTGAGATCTCTGAGACGTTCCCTGATGAGCATCTATTTGCCATTCAGGAAGCACCATGGTTTGCCGATATTGCAAACTATAAAGCTGCAAGGTTCATACCCAAGGAGTACAATAGAATACAAAAGAAGAAATTAGTTACTGATGCAAAGTACTACTTGTGGGATGAACCTTATCTCTTTGAGAGATGTGCAGACGGAATTATCCGTAGGTGTGTCCCCAGAGAGGAAGCACAGAGAATCCTATGGCATTGCCACGGATCTCAATATGGAGGCCATTTCGGAGGTGAGCGAACAGCCACCAAGGTCCTCCAATGTGGCTTCTATTGGCCCACACTCTATAAAGATTCCCGAGAGTTTGTACGTAATTGTGACAGTTGCCAAAGAGCTGGTAATCTGCCTCATGGTTACGCCATGCCTCAACAAGAAATCTTGGAAATAGAGTTGTTTGATGTATGGGGAATTGACTTCATGGGACCTTTCCCACCATCATACTCAAACACTTATATTCTGGTGGCAGTTGACTATGTATCAAAATGGTTTGAGGCTATTGCCACACCCACCAATGATACTAAAACAGTGCTGAAGTTCCTCCAGAAACATATCTTTAGCAGGTTTGGTGTCCCTAGAGTGTTAATCAGTGATGGGGGCACTCACTTCTGCAATAAACAGCTTTACTCTGCCTTGGTTCGGTATGGAATTCGCCACAAAGTGGCCACACCATATCATCCACAAACCAATGGGCAAGCTGAAGTCTCTAACAGAGAATTAAAGAGAATCCTGGAACGGACAGTAAATACCCGTAGAAAGGATTGGGCAAGGAGCTTGGATGATGCTCTGTAGGCTTACAGAACAGCATTCAAGACCCCTATAGGGACCTCTCCATACCAACTCGTGTATGGTAAGGCATGCCACTTGCCCGTGGAACTGGAACATAAGGCCTACTGGGCAACCAGATTCCTAAACTTAGATGCCAAATTAGCAGGAGAAAAACGATTGCTCCAGCTAAATAAGCTAGAGGAATTCAGATTCACAGCTTTCGAAAATGCCAAGCTTTATAAAGAAAAATAAAAAAAATGGCATGACAGAAAGCTGTCATCTAGAATCTTTGAACCAGGACAGAAGGTCCTGTTGTTTAACTCTAGACTCAGGCTATTCCCCGGGAAACTGAAATCCCGGTGGAGGGGACCATACGTGATTACAAGTGTGTCACCATATGGTTATGTGGAGCTTCAAGATATTGATTCTGATAAGAAGTTCATTGTCAATGGACAGAGAATCAAGCATTA
The DNA here is from genome assembly GCF_059453495.1 of Arachis ipaensis. Lineage (NCBI taxonomy): Eukaryota > Viridiplantae > Streptophyta > Magnoliopsida > Fabales > Fabaceae > Arachis > Arachis ipaensis. The sequence goes on from NC_142444.1 coordinate 139,152,467, forward strand.
TCTTGAAGGCAACACTGAGCAAGAATGCTCAAGGCTGAAGCTAGATTAAAAGCTCAGCAAGGTCCAGCTAAAGACAATAAAGAAGCGCTTGCTGGGAGGCAACCCAGCCATGGGGCATCAATCCTCTAAGCATTTTGCCCTATTTTTATTTTCATTTGTTTATATAAAGTTCACTGACACTAAGGTAAAGAATCATTTGCATAAGTTTACAGGGTTACAGAAGGAATCTGCACACAAAACAGAGATAGGGAGCTCACTGGCAAGAAAACGCCAGTGAAGGCCATTTTTGGGCGTTCAGCGCCCAAAATGGGCATCCAGTGGGCGCTGAACGCCAGTAAGGATAGCTATCTGGCGTTCAACGCCAGAAAAGGGCAACAACTGGGCGTTGAACGCCTAGGAGAGCAGCATTTGGGCGTTAAACGCCCAAAACAGACAGTGTTTGGGCGTTCAAACGCCAGGATGGTGAGGAGGAGCTCTCCTTCTACCCATCTCCTTTCTTTTCTTTTGCTTGAGGACAAGCAAAGCTCTAAGTTTGGTGTGCTTATCCGTGATCACTAAGATCATGGCCTCTAAAGGAAAACAACCCGCTCCAAGAGGCAAGGACCAAGCACCTCACAGACTAGAGGAACATCCACTTCCAAACCTCAAGGTTGTTGAGTTCTAATCTTAGCCTTAACTCTGTGATAATTGTTCTTATTGTAGTTTTACCTTAGGAGTCATATAGTAGTAATTAGTATCTATTTCGATTTTATCTCCAATTAAGTTATAGTCTATTTTTTTCATCATCATTAAACATGAATAAAATAGTAGATCTTTTGAATAAGAGGCAATAAAATTACGAGTTTTTAATAAAGAGAAATTCTAATTAGTTACATGTGGTGGCAATGCTTTCTGTCTTCTGAATGAATGCTTGAACAGTGCATATGTCTTTTGAATTTGTTGTTTAAGACTGTTAAATATGTTGGCTCTTGAAAGAATGATGAACATGAGACATGTTATTGATAATCTGAAAATCATAAAAATGATTCTTGAAGCAAGAAAAAGCAGCAAAGAACAAAGCTTGCAAAAAAAAAAAAAAAAAGCAAGCAGAAAAAGCCAAAAGCTCTTAAAACCAAAAGGCAAGGGCAAATAAAAAGGATCCCAAGGTTTTGAGCATCAGTGGATAGGAGGGCCTAAAGGACTAAAATCCTGGTCTAAGCGGCTAAACCAAGCTGTCCCTAACCATGTGCTTGTGGCGTGAAGGTGTCAAGTGAAAACTTGAGACTGAGTGGTTAAAGTCAAGGTCCAAAGCAAAAAGAAGAGTGTGCTTAAGAACTCTGGACACCACTAATTGGGGACTTTAGCAAAGCTGAGTCACAATCTGAAAAGGTTCACCCAGTTATGTGTCTGTGGCATTTATGTATCCGGTAGTAATACTGGAAAACAAGGTGCTTAGGGCCACGGCCAAGACTCATAAAGAAGCTGTGTTCAAGAATCATCACACTGAACTAAGAGAATCAATAACACTATCTGAATTCTGAGTTCCTATAGATGCCAATCACTCTGAGCTTCAATGGATAAAGTGAGATGCCGAAACTGTTCAGAAGCAAAAAAGCTACTAGTCCCGCTCATCTAATTAGGATCTGAGCTTCAATCAAAAACTCTGAGATATTATTGCTTCTCAACCTATTAGTCTTCTATTTTATTTGTCTAGTTGCTTGAGGACAAGCAACAGTTTAAGTTTGGTGTTGTGATGAGCGGATATTTTATACGCTTTTTGGGGATAATTTCATATAGTTTTGAGTATGTTTTAGTTAGTTTTTAGTTTATTTCCAGTAGTTTTTAGGAAAAATTCATGTTTCTAGACTTTACTATGAGTTGTGTGTTTTTCTGTAATTTCAGGTATTTTTCTGGCTGAAATTGAAGGAGCTGAGCAAAAATCTGATTCAGGCTGAAAAAGGACTGCTGATGCTGTTGGATTCTGATCTCCCTGCACTCAAAATAGATTTTCTGGAGCTACAGAACTCGAAATGGCGTGCTTCCAATTGCGTTGGAAAGTAGACATCCAGGGCTTTCCAGAAATATATAATAGTCCATACTTTGCACAAGAATTGACGACGTAAACTGGCGTTCAACGCCAGCCTTCTGCCCAAATCTGGCGTCCAGCGCCAGAAAAGGATCAAAAACTGGAGTTGAACGCCCAAACTGGCACAAAAACTGGCGTTCAACTCCACAAATGGCCTCTGCACGTGAATTGCTTAAAGTCTCAGCCCCAGCACACACCAAGTGGGCCCCAGCACACCAAGTGGGCCCCAGAAGTGGATCTCTGCATCATCCATCATAGTCCACTCATATTTTGTAACCCTAGGCTACTGGTTTAGTATTTAAACAACTTTTAGAGACTTATTTTGTACCTCATGACATTTCAGATCTAAACTTTGTATTCTCTGACGGCATGAGTCTCTAAACCCCATTGTTGGGGGTGAGGAGCTCTGCTGTGTCTCGATGAATTAATGCAAGTATTTCTGTTTTCCATTCAAACACGCTTGTTCCTATCTAAGATGTTCATTCGCGCTTAACTGTGATGAAGGTGATGATCTGTGACATTCATCACCTTCCTCAAACCACGAACGTGTGCCTGACAACCACCTCCGTTCTATATCCGATTGAATGAGTATCTCTTAGATTCCTTAATCAGAATCTCCGTGGTATAAGCTAGAACTGATGGCGGCATTCATGAGAATCCGGAAAGTCTAAACCTTGTCTGTGGTATTCCGAGTAGGATTCAAGGATTGAATGACTGTGACGAGCTTCAAACTCCTGAAGGCTGGGCGTTAGTGACAGATGCAAAAGGATAGTAAATCCTATTCCAACCGGATCGAGAACCAACCGGTGATTAGCCGTGCTGTGACAGAGCGCGTGAGCGTAGTTTTCACTGGAAGGATGGAAGGTAGCCATTGACAACGGTGATCCACCAACACACAGCTTGCCGTAGGGGAACGTGCGTGCGTGAACAAGAAGACAGAGGAAAGCAGAGATTCAGAAGACAAAGCATCTCCAAAACTCCAACATATTCTCCATTATTGCACAACAAGTAACTTTTAATTTATGCTCTACTGGTTACTCACAATTCAATTGATAAACATAATTGACTTCCTGACTAAGATTTACAAGATAACCATAGATTGCTTCAAACCAACAATCTCCGTGGGATTCGACCCTTACTCACGTAAGGTATTACTTGGACGACCCAGTGCACTTGCTGGTCAGTGGTACGCGTTGTGAAAAGTGTGATTCGCAATTTGTGCTACCAGGGGTGTAGTTAGTAAACTTCCTTACTCGGGGGAACGACTTGAAGGTCTTAGCTGGAGCTCCGTCCTTGGGGTGCTCCTTTGGCCTTTCCCTGCTACCAGGCTATCGAGCTTGCTTGTAGGCGGGCTGCCGCTTGTTGGCTGCCACAACCTAGCTAACTTCTTCATCATTGATATACTCCCTGGCCACGTTTTGAATCTCTTGCATTGTCCACACGGGCTTAGTGGTAAGGTATTTCCTGAAATCCTCGTTCAGCAACCCGTTTGTCAAGCACAAGCTGGCCACCGAGTCAGTTAGGCCGTCGATCTCTAAGCACTCGTCATTGAACCTATCTAGGTATTTCCTGGTCGGTTCGCCGGTCCTTTGTGTTACCCCGAGCAAGTTAACCGGGTGCTTCGTTTTAGCGATACGTGTGGTGAACTGAGCTAGGAAGGCACGGGTGATGTCCCCGAAGGTCGTCACCGAGCCTTGGGGGAGGGCATTGAACCAACGTATTGTCGCGCCTGCTAAGGTGATGGGGAAGACACGACATCTCACTTCGTCGCTCGCCCCTTCCAGATTCATCCTGGCCTCGAAGGCTGTCAGATGCTCTTGCGGGTCTTGGGTCCCATCATACCTCATATCCGTTGGCTTATCGAAGTGCTTCGGTAGCCGGACCTCGAGGATAGAGTGATGGAATGGTGTTGCCCCCATGATTATGGGACGTCTCGTTCTCCTCGGTCTTTCTCTACTGTCTTCTCGGTTATCCTTGGATTGTCCCGTCGGAGGTCGGGTGTATATCATGGGGTCTCGCCGTCTTCTCGGTGCCTCTCTGCTTTTTCCTTGGCTTTGCGACTCTGGTCGGCGGTTTGGGGTGCATCTGGAACGACTTCTTCGGGGACTTTCCGAACGACTTCTATGGGGACTACTCCCTCTCCTCTGGGGAGACGGGGAGTGATCTTATCCATCAGCTGGTCTGTAGCGCTCCCGACTGGCCAGCGTTCCAGGTTTTGCACCCTGTGGCACAGCTCCTGCATTATTCTGGCAATTTCACTGCCTACCTGTCCCTCCAAAGGGACGCCTCTCTTGAGAGCGCGAGGGTGGCTCAGATCGCCGTGGGGGATCTGGTACGCTCGCGGGAGGAGGCCATGGGGGCCCTCCTACCGCCTCGGGGTGCCATTTCTCCTCCGCGTGGTTCGGCTCCATCGTCCACCTCCACAAGGCCCATCAGAAAGTCCATTCAGCCCAGTCCCCACAGACGGCGCCAATGTCCAGACACTCGGGATTCCGGACGGGTTGGAGAGGTACTCCAGGTGAGGAGGTGAGAACCAACTTGGATCAGGGCCTTTGCGCAAGCCGTGTGGTAGACGATCTCCCAGGCTCTTCGTGAAGTATAGGGGAAGCCACCTGTAATGACACTTCGACGCCCAAGTCAGGAAGTACGTAGGCAGCTATGAGAGTAAGGGTGGTAGTGACGTACGTACCTTGGGGGAGAGGTAGGACCCTCCCCATATATACCCTGTCAGTAGGACAGACCCCACAAGAAATGTCTCCTCCCAGGAAGCTTCCTTTCCCAGCTGTCATGTGGTTGGCAGCAAGGGTGTAGGTGTAAAGATAAACTCGCTCCACTTCTCATGAAATTTTAGTATGTTATTCCTGGTGTAAAGATGAACATTAGGATATAACTTGCTAGTTGTATTGCCTTCTCTTTTGTCTGATTTGAGATACCCACTTTGTGGAGTATTTATGTTGATTCTATCAGTTTTGATAGTGTATTTTGTTGATTGTTGAGATGCCCTAGTATCACTAGAAAGTTTGTTTGTGTACCCATTATTCTGATAGTGGAAGATTTTACTGGATTAGGACCTGTGAGATTTTTGTCCCTCTTTTGGGATTTTCTCATGTTAAAATTCTGGTGCCTGTTTATTTAATTTCTGCCATTATATTTGCTGCTTGTAGTATCTTTAGTATTGCCTATTTAATCGCACAAGTGGTGGGAGAATTATTTTTTATGCTTAAGCTATTAGGCAGGTCTGGTTTTGAACCTCAATTTTTTCAACAAAGTGGTATCTAGAGTATTGGTTGTTTATCTCTGTGCTGATTAAATAGAGAAAAATACTCATGTGCCAAATATGGTCAAATTGAATTCCCAAAATTATTCAATTTGGAAGACCCTCATGAAAGATATGTTGTATAGCAAGGACTTGTATAATCCTATAGAGGAGGATAAATCCAAAGGTACTAAATTCGATGATGAACGGAAGAAGCTGAATCGGAACACATTTGCATTGATTAGGCAATGGCTTGATCTTAGCGTGTATCCACATGTTGACACCGAAACAAATGCCGAAAAGATGTAGAAGAAATTGAAAGAGTTATACGAGAGAAAGAATTTGCAAAATGAAGCATTCTTGATTAAGAAACTTGTCAATATGTAGTATATTGAAGGTAAATCAATGCCGGAGCACTTGAGCATTTTTCAGGAGACGATGAACCAACTGACAAAGAATGAAATCACTTTGAATGATGATGAATTGCAAGCCTTGTTGTTGTTGAGCTCTTTGCCTGACAGTTGGAAAGTTCTGATTGTGACACTGACTAACTCATCTCCAAAAGAAAAGTTGATGTTAGTAATGGTTAAAGAGAGCATGTTGAATGAAGAAGCCAGAAGAAGAGAGTGAGGTTTGACTAATGCCTCCTCCCAGTCAGAAGCACTTGTTTCAGAGTCACGGGGGAGAAGTCAAAGTAGAAAACCTCACAGTTCAGACAAATCAGAGAGTCGAAACAAGTCAAAGAAAAGTACAAGCCAAGAAAAGAGTTCATTTGTCACCATTGTGGCAAGTCGGGGCATATCAAGAGGTATTGTAGGTTCTTGAAAAGAGAACAATCAAGGAAAAAAAATGAAGACAAAGGTAAAGATAGTGATAAAGAAACTGCTGCTATTATTTATGAAGATGTTCTTATCACATATAATAAAAATTATGTGAATCTTATCAGTGATGATTCCACAATTTTTCACTTCCTATACTGCTAGAAATTTTGGCAAGATTAAACTGGGAGATAAAAGAGTGTGTGATATCATTGGTATGGGTGATATGTGGCTTGAAACCAACATGGGATGCAAGTTACAGTTGAAGAATGTTAGGCATGCACCAGATATGCGGTTCAATCTTATTTCAGTGAAGTGGATCAATAGGGGTATTGCACTTCCTTTGGTAGTGAAAAATGCAAGATTACCAGAGGGGCTCTCATTTTTGCTAAAGAAGACAATAGCTCACTACTCTCTACCGGTTGCAAGCAAAGTTGTGCAAAGAAGAGGTGAATGTAGCTGATGATTCCTCTTCTGATTTGTGGCATATACGTCTTGGTCACTTGAGCGAGAAAGGACTAAGCGTCTTAAGAAGCACTCACTTTCCGTGAAAGGCACAACTTTAAATACTTGTACTCATTGGTTTGTTGAAAAGCATGCTAGAGTATCATTTTATAGTTCTGGACCTCATAGGAGATCAAATATTCTAGATTTAGTTCACACTGATATTTGTACTATAGATGCTAAGACACTTGGTGGTGCATCATACTTTGTTACTTTTATTGACTATTATTCTCGAAAAGTGGGGGCTTTTGTTTTGAAATCTACAGACCAGATGCTCGGTATCTTCAAACACTTTCATGCAAGTGTTGAAAGAGAAACAGGTAGAAAATTAAAATGTGTTCAAACAGGTAATGGTGGTGAATACAGGGGTCTACTTGAAGATTATTGTAAAGGACATGGGATCAAACTTGAGAAGACAGTTCCTAAGACTTCTCAACATAATGGAGTTGCAGAGAGAATGAATCACACTATCAATGATAGAGTCAGGTGTATACTCTCTCATGCAAAGTTGTCTAAATCCTTTTGGGGTGAAGTGATGAGGACTGCAGTAGATCTGATCAACCTTTTTCCTTCAGTTCCATTAAATGGTGATGTTCCAAAAAAGTTTAAAGAGAGAAAGATATCTCCTATAGTCACTTGCAAGTGTTTGGATGCAAGGCTTTTGTTCACATTCCAAGAGATGAAAGGTCCAAACTTGATAGAAAGTCAAAGCAGTGTATCTTCATAGGTTATGGTCATGAAGACTTGGTTACAGATTACGGGATCTGATGAGCAAGAAGATAATTAGAAGGCGAGATGTGATTTTTCTTGAAAACCAAATTATTAAAGACCTTGAGAAGACAGATAAGCCAACAATAATTGTTAGACATTTTGCTAATGATGAACCTGGTCCTTTTACTATACCTCCTATTGATGGAAGAGATGTACAAGTTGATAATTTTGGTGACGATTTGCATGATGAACCTACACCTCAACTTGAGGTGCCAGATACAGAAGTTCCACCAGATGTTGAAGTTTTACCTGAACCACCAGTTGAGCCTGAATTGAGAAGATCTACTAGAGAGCATCATTCTTTTCAGAAATACTCTCCTTATGAGTATGTGATGAACACTGAGACTGGGGAGCCAGAGAGATACCAGGAAAATATGTGTGATGAGCATAAGGAAGATTGGTTGAAGGCCATGCAAGAAGAAATGAAATCCTTGCATGAGAATCATACGTTTGAATTGGTAAAGTTGTCGAAGGGTAAGAGATCATTCAAGAATAAATGGGTGTTCAAATTGAAAGCGGATGAAAATATCTCACGATCAAGGTACAAAGCTCGATTGGTTATGAAAGGCTTTGAGCAAAAGAAAGCTATTGATTTTGAGGATATTTTTTTCTCCAATTGTGAAGATGTCCTCTATTCGAGTTGTGTTTAGATTGGCGACTAGCTTGAATTTAGAGGTTGAGCAGCTTGATGTGAAGACTGCATTCCTTCATGCATGGTGACATAGATAAAAAAAATTTATATGGAGTAACTAGAGGGTTTCGAGGTTAAAGAAAAGGAGCATCTTGTATGCAAGTTGAAGAAGAGCTTATATAGATTGAAGTAAGTGCCAAGGCAGTGGTACATAAAGTTTGATTCCTTCATGGAAGGTCATGGGTATAGTAAGACTTGTTCTGACCATTGTGTGTATGTTGAGAAATTCTCTGATGGTGATTTTATAATTCTCTTGCTTTATGTTGATGACATATTGATTGTTGGTCATGACACTAAGAAGATTGAAAGTCTTAAGAAAGACTTGAACAGATCCTTTGCTATGAAGGATTTGGGTCCTGCAAAGAAAATCCTTGGCATGAGTATCACTCGTGATAGGAAGAATGAAAAACGGTGGTTGTCACAACAGAAGTATATTGAGAAGGTTCTAGAGAGGTTTAGCATGAGTAATTCCAAACTTGTTAGTACTCCACTTGTTAGTCATTTCAAGCTAAGTTCGCGACAATGTCCTACAAGTGAGAAAGAGAAAGCAGAAATGAAGAAGATTCCATATGCATCTGCAGTTGACAGTTTGATGTATGCTATGATTTGCACCAGGCCGGATATTGCTCATACCGTTGGAGTTGTTAGTCGATTTCTCTCTAATCCTGGCAAGAAACACTGGCAAGCAGTGAAGTGGATTCTCAGATATCTTAATAGCACTTTCAGAGTTTGTTTATTCTTTGGAAGTGGCCAACCTGTGTTGGATGGTTACACAAATGTAGATATGGCTGGGATCTTGATTCAAGGAAGTCTACTTCTGGTTATATGATGACTTTTGCAAGGGGGGCTGTGTTGTGGCAATCTCGACTTTAGAAATATGTTGCTTTGTCTACTACAGAGACAGAATACATTGCTGTTGTTAAAGCTTCTAAAGAACTCTTGTGGATGAAGAAATTTCTATAAAAGTTAGGCATCAATCAAGAAAATTTTGTGTTATTATGTGACAGTCATAGTGCTATCTATCTCAGCAAGAATCCTACGTTTCATTCTAGATCGAAGCACATAGAGGTAAGGTATCATTGGATACGTCAAGCGCTTGAGATGAAGTCATATGCACTTGAGAAGATCCATACTGATGATAATGGTTTAGATATGATGCCTAAGAGTTTACCTCCAGTGAAGTTTGATTCCTGCAAAGAGAAGGCAGATTTGGTGGAGCAGCCTATCCTCACTTGAGTTGGTGAGAGAGAGATTTGTTGGTGGGTCCCCAAATAAGTGGGGTCCACAAATTAAAAACAAAAAAATAAATAAATAAAAGAAAAGTGGCTAATAAGCCACGGTAAGAAAGGAGAGAGAGTTTTTTGAAAAAGCCCTCACTTTTGAAAACAAAAGAAAACAGAGAGTGAGAAGAGTGTTCGACGTCGAAGGAGAAAAAAGAAATTTGGGAGAAAAGGGCATGCCATTTTTTATCCGATTAAACCGGTAAACTCGCTCCATTTCTCATGAAATTTTAGTATGTTATTCTTGGTGTAGAGATGAACATTAGGATATAACTTGCTAGTTTTATTGCCTTCTCTTTTGTCTGATTTGAGATACCTACTTTGTGGAGGGTTTATGTTGATTCCATCAGTTTTGATGATGTATTTTGTTGATTGTTGAGATATCCTAGTGTCACTAAGAAGACTGTTTGTGTACCCATTATTCTGATAGTGAAAGATTTTACTAGATTAGGTCCCGTGGATTTTTTGTCCCTCTTTTGGGGGGGTTTTTCCACATTAAAATTTTGGTATCTGATTATTTAATTTCTGCCATTATATTTGCTATTTGGAGTATCTTTGGTATTGCCTATTTAACCGCACAGATTGTGAAAAAAATTATTTTTGGTGCTTCCACAGGTAGACAGGTTCTTGTTTTGAACCTCAATTTTTCCAACATATAATCGAGCCAAATATTCTTAAATAGCTTTTGTGATGTCCTTTTCGGTGAGTTTAGGACCTTCTTCACTCGATGGAAGTTCCAGTACATGGTAGTGGTCCACGTTTATGTCCATTGTTGCTGATTTTTGAACGAATTTTTCGATGGAATATAGGTTTCTCTGCTTTTAGAGAGGGCTAGGATTTTCTCTTTTTGTTTTTTTGAGTCTCTTGATTTTTTGACGCGTTTCTGATGCAGGAAGAGGTGGGATTAGAGATAGGGGTGGCAACGGGGCGGGTAGGGGCGGGTTTTCGCTCTATCCAACCCCGCCCCGCCGTACAACAATTCGCCTAGAACCCACCCCACTTCTACCTGCGAGTAGCAAAACGTTGAACCCTAACCCGCCCCTGTGGGTACCCGCCCCACTCCTACCCGTCCCTATAATTATTAAAATCCAATAAATAAAATAAAATTTCAAAATTTATATAACCATCATCACATATATAACATAAATTAAAGTAAAAATTTAAATATGATACAATATTATTAATTATTTACTAATTATTTTACATATATTATATATATGTCAGGGCAGGTAGGGGCGGGTATTACCTAAACCCAATCCCGCCCCGCCCCTCCTAAAAATCCGCCTCACTCAAAACCCGCCCCAGTGCGGAGTGGGTACCGCGGGTTCGGGTGGTGTTGCCATCCCTAAGTAGAGAAGTAGATTTAGTGAGATGATAAATTTTGTGGTGGTGGTCATGGAAGGAAAATGGGAAAGGAAGAGTAAAGGAGAGGGTATTTACAGAATTTTAAAAAAAATTTAACAATTGGTAATTTTTGTTAAACAAAACTTATCTTATATAAGTATAACGTTAATTTTAAATTTTTATGATTAATTTTGTCAATAATCGAATCTTTCATCGTTAGAAATGATTATTTATTATATTTTTAGTTGCTTACAGTATCTTTTAATCTTACAAGTTAATGACTAATTTGTTGTAGATCTAAATTATATTTAATTATTTATTATTGGCTAATAAATTATTTAATATAAAAAAAATTCAAATTCTAAATATTTATTTAAAGGAATAAGTGAACTAATAAATTAAGCAATTTAACTTTCAACAAATTAATTTGTTCTTACATGTTTAAGAGTCGCGCTATGTATGTCCATCCATTGAATCTGTATTGCACTTTCGATTTGTCATTTCAACTAGAGTACTAGACCCACAATCAATAACACTGGAAGACAAAAAAAAAAAAGGGAAAAATAAAAAGTAACAAACATGTACGAATACAACAGGTACGATTTCAGAATTTTAGTGGCAATTTCTAATATTGGGCCCGCCATCTTCAATTTCAAGTTTTAAGTCATCGTCTGAGTCCAAAACAAAAAGTCTTGGTCTTTTCTTTTTCTAAAAAAATTGAAAAAATAAACCTATTGGATGCGAGAATTCCAATCATGACTTTTGAATAGGAATTTGTGACATTCAATGATTTTAGGGTAGTGACAAATTCAGGCAATGATGAAATAAAATTTGGACTAGGGACGATGGTGGACACTGTGAAGGAGCAAAGTGATCTTGAGAGAGATGCAAAAATAAAATTTTGATTATGCTTAATCTCAAGTTCTTACAAGTAATTATCTTACATACAACTTGTTAGACCGGAGATTAACTAACCGTTACCTAACTTAATCCTACTTACAACTAATTTAGTGTGTATTTGGATTTCAGTTTGTAAATGAGAGTTTGTATAAAATTGATTTTATAAACTTAATTTTGAAGAAAAGTAAGTTTATATTAATGTGATTTATGTTTGGCAATCTTTATATTAAAATGAATTATAATAAAATAAAAATTATTTGAATTATACAACTCAAAATTACTTTTAGCTAGATAAAAAATTACTAAAGGAGACATCAATATAAATAATATTTTATATTACCTATCATTTTCGTTATATTTGAATAGATCTTATTAAAAAATATTATTTTATAATAAAATTAATATTTACTTATTAAATTAAAATAACATATAAAAATTGACAGAATATATTTTAATACATAAAAATATTAATAAATATCAAATTAAAAAATAAAATACTAATAAAATACATAAACAAATAAGAAATATCATAAAAAAATTTCATATAATAAAAAAATTTAGATAAACTAAAAAACAATAAGAAATAATAATATACATGAAAAATTAAAACACTAAAAAAATATATAAAAAATATTTATCATATAAATAAAATAAATACAATAAAAAATAAAAATATAAAAAAGAGTACTATACATTTTATAATATCAAACAAAAAGAAAATATTCTATATTTTTTAGTACCGTTAGTACTCTTTAATTTAGTATCATTTTGGGCTATAAATTTTTATCATTCATGACTCTTTTGTTACTTATAATTAGTATATAATAAAAACAAAAAAAGTATAGTAAGAAGTACAATAAAAAAAAAATTCATACAAACATAATATATAATAATTACAACCAACAATATATATCACATGAATAAAAAAATTATAATAAATAAATAAGATTTATATGAATAAAATTAAATAAAAAAATAAAAAAAAATTATACACAATATAAATATAGTTAAGGGTGGCAAGTGGGGAAGCCCGCCCTGCCTAGTGAGATGGTCCTAGAATTCCAATCACACTATATATACTATCAACTAATAGACTAAAATAACTATATATATACTATCAACTAAAATGCCAATCAAACTAAAAATCTAAAAATACATCCAAACTAAAGTGCAAAATGCAACAAGCTAAAAAGTATCCAAAATAACTAATATATACAATAATCCAAAAATGCAATAGAATAAAGTGCAAATACTAAAAAGAAGACAAAATAAGGAAAGAATATCTGAAATGGTCACCAAAATAGGAATCCCGTCGACGACGGCGAACTCCCCACACTTAGATGAAAGCATCGTCCTTGATGCTACGACTAAGACTGGGTGAGAGGGTCAATGTCTGCATTTGGCTGAGGCTGTGGCTGTGGCTGTGGCTCCACAGGAGTTTGCAGTGTCTCTATGGAAGCCTGAGTTTGTGTAGGTGCCTCTGCCTGCTGAGCCTCCTCCTCCGCCTTAGACTGGTCGGAAGGAGTGTCGGAATCAGAGGGCATCTTGGCGCCTAGTGATGTGAGCATCCGACTCAAGCGCTCATAACGTTGCTTGTGGCGACGCTTACTCCGATCCATGCGCTCTATGAGGTGCTAGACGAGTCGGTAAGTCGGCTGGGTGCTGATGGTGGTGATGCTGGCCTGGTAGATGTAGCTGGTGCTGTGGATGGTCCGGCTGCAGCTGAAAGAGAGGATGGCCCAGGTGTCGCTGTTGTAGAAGCTCGAGCTCTACGCGGGGCTGGTGGTCTGTCACTCACCCAAGTCCCCCACGGAATAACCTTCTCCTTTCCGTAGATTGTGGGTGGCGACTCATCATCTGAAAGCCATGGTACTCCATCCCAGTGAGCCATCTTTGTGACCAGACTAGGAAAAGGGAGTGTGCTTCTGATATGGGCTTGCCACATAAACCTTCTGATAAGCCAGGAAAAGTACAGCTCCTTCACCTTAATAATGCACCCAATCAGGACTAGCATGTCAACCGGGATCTCAGTGAAGTGAGTACTAGGCATGACGTAGTGAGCAAGAATCGGCTGCCATACCTTAGCCTCCTTCGTCAAATAGTCAAATCTCATCCCCTTGGGTTTTAGATTGTTGGCATCCATCTCCCAAGGGGCGTCCGGTTGGGCAACCACACTCCTCAGTGCATCATAGTCAAAGGTCAGGCTATGTATCTCTGCCTCAGCCCTTTGAAAAGCGTCCTTGTCACTGACCTTGGGTTGACAATGGAGTGCTTCCTCAATATCAGCCTCTGTCACCATAATCTGTCTGCCTCTCAAGTGAACCGTGTCAAGGGTCGCTCTGAAGAAGTTGCGGTAAAACTCACGGACCCAGGACTTGTTCACTTTGGCTAGCTCCCTATCCAAGAAAGACCAGTCCCTCTCCTCAATTTGAGGCTCAATAAACCACCTCAAATCGTAGGGGATAGCTAGCTTCTTCTCCAAGTTGAGCTTCTGTTGCTGAAAGAGCGAAAAGTGGAGCTCACATTATAGATTAGCAAACCTCTCTGAGTCGGCAGGAGGCAGAAGCTGATCTACCTTATCCTTGTCAGAGAGGTGCATCTGAGTATAATCGGAGGTCACAGAATCAGTGGAAGACTGAGATCTCTTCTTTTTCCTGGAGGTGGCCTTTGCTTTTCCTTTGCCACTGTCAGACATCCTAAAAAAATAGAAATCACAGGAAACAGAATATTAAGCAAAGCAGAAGAGTGAAAAAAATAAGGATATAAGCAATAGACAGAAAACAGGAAACAGAAGGATATTGAGACACATTCATAAAGTGAGTTAAAGAAATGAACTCTTAGAATGTAAGAAAGCAGAATTCAAACATCAATCAGAACACAAACCAAGAATTCATGCAATAATAGTAAAGGTGCTTGTTTGTTAAGCAACAATAATTATCATGCCCCAAAAAGAAACTAAAAGAGTTAGTTTGAAAATGAAAAGAAAAGTCAGAAGGTCAATCAAGTCAAACGTCAGAAAACCAGGTTAAAGATTAGTGGCATGACAGTTATTAACTAAACCAAGAGAGATTCAAAAAGTATAGGACACAAGCATACTCACATTCATGAGAATGATGCAAGTCATTGATGTTGAAATATGAAATGCATAAAAGCATAAAAGAGGAATGCAAGTCATCATTAATGTGGTTGGTCACTAAATTTGTAAAGATTGGCATAAAAGAGGTGAAACATGCACTTGGAGTAACCAAAAGAAGGTTGAAAACAATTTCAATTTAAAAGGTTTACACCAGTGGAAAGCACCAATTATTACAAATGTATGAACCTCAATCAGAAGGAAACAGGTTTAAATAAAATGGTAAATTATAGTAATAGCTTCATTGATTAAATAGGGTGAAAATTGAACTTGAACCAAGAAGTTGTAAAAATTTTGATTTAAACCCGAAATGTTGAAAACAGAAAGAAGGTTCGTATTGACATAGCTAATCAAGGTTCTATTTGACACAGAAATCCGTCAAGTAGTTCCTTGATTCTGTCAATCACCAATACACATGAAAGGGAACCAAAGAGATGCTGAAATGTTGACCAATCAACTTATGAATTGAATTTGGTATAAGCCAAAATGAGTCTCAAATCAAAGAGTACCAAGTTCACTTCATAAGTTGTAAGTTAACAATAGGGCAATTTTCCAAAAATTTTGGCAGCATTCCAGCGGTAAATTGGATGTTTCCGGATAAATGAACAAAAGCAAAACAACTCATATGAATCCAATATGTGTCAATCAGCATGAAGAACAAGAAAATCATATGAATCAGGCATCATTAAGCAAAATAAAACAACTCAATTCAGCATAGCAGCATTCTTTCTTTGAACAATGAAACAAAGTAATGGCCTAAACCACAACACCAAGACAACACAATAAACAAGAGGAATAGATTCAGGCAGCATTCTCTTCTTTGAATTTAAGCAAGCAATAAGAATTCAACCCATTACACCCAGCTGAATCAAATAATGAAGGCCAGATGGAAACAAGAACTCAGCAGCAATAATAACTTAAATTCATACATTTAGCAAAAATCAACACGGCATAAGCAACCATCAGCAATATTTAGCAGCTAGTTCACTCCAAACAGCCACAAACAAAAACACAACAACCAGAAACAAGGATGAAACAGCAACTTTTCAGACAACATTATTAATCAGAACAAAGCTAAATCCACTATCCACGCCAGATTCTCTAACCACATGCATTCTAATCTAACTAAACTAAACAGAAATTAAACATTACTAACTAAATTACTTAAACAAAATAATAAAATAAGAAAAGAAATGCAGAAAGGGGAGACAGGGGAACCTGGGAGAAGCAAAAGCGGAAATGGAAGAGGAAGGAAAATAAGAACAGTGCTGACCCAGAGACGGCGGCTATTGGTGTAGAAGCGGTGCTGCCACAGTGGTCTAGTGGTGGCGGAGGAGAGCACATAATTCAGAGAGCAGGGTGACGGTGCAGAGCAGAGAAGCACCAGCTTCTGCTTTGGCGAGGTGACGGGAAAGGAAACAGCTGAGAGAGAAGGAAGGAGTTAGTGTGGGTGGATTGTGGTCCAGCGGCGGCAATGGGAGACTGCAGTGGTGTTCGTACGGTGACAGGGGTGTGAAACAGGCGAGAGGGAAGGAAAGGGGAGAAAAAGGAGAAAGAAGGATGAGAGAAGGTGGTCGGCGGCGGACAGGTCGCTGGGCGGATGACCGGTGGTGGTGAGAAGCAGAAGCTTGATGAGGTGGTAATGGTGGATTTGGAGGGAGAATAAGAGAAAGAGACGTTGGGGTGGAAGGTGATCGATGCGAAATGGCTAGGGCTCACGCGTCTGGGGTATTGGTATCTTCAAATCCACGCGTACGCATCGCTGATGCGTGCTGGTGGGTGGACAAGGAGCGAATATATGCGGAAGCGTCACTCACGCGTAAGCGTGGGTGGAACCAAACAAGCATCGACGCGTATGCGTCGTCGACGCAAATGCATGAAAGGGGGGAGTGCATGGTGACGTGTATGTGTGAAGTACGCGTACGCGTGGGGCGAAATTGTGCTAAACGCACAGTTCTGACGCCAGTTTCGCATAACTCTCGGAAAAATGTATGGGGGTTGCGTTGATGCATCGACGCGTACGCGTCGGTCACCCGTACGCGTGACCGCCCATACTCTTTTTTTTTTTCAGAAACACCAAAATAGAGCTTACAATTCTCCTAACACTGTCTAGAACTCAAACCAACAAAAATGAAAATTAACAACAAATCTTTTAGTTTTTGAAAAGTTTTCAAATACAAAACTTGCACTTCAAGCAAGATGCAATTCAAACAAACTAATAACCAAAGCATTAAAACAAGAATATTTGAAGAAGGAAACTACCTACAGTGGCAACTCAAATCACTCATTGATTATATCTACAAGAGAATGGAAAGAGGTTACCATGGTGGGGTGTCTCCCACCTAGCACTTCTAGTTTAAGTTCTTAAGTTGGACTATTAGGAAGCTCCTTTTCATGGCGGCTTATACTTGTATTCATCCTTGAACCTCCAAGGATACTTGCTCCTTAAACGGTTGTCAGAATTTTCAACCGTCTTCACCAAACTTGGGTGAAATTCTTCCCAAGATATGAGCTCCCAAAGTTGGTCTTCATGTTGTGATCCGGGATCCCATATCTTATTTTCACACCCGTCTTCTAATTGGTCATCATTGTTCCATCCGGATGGTAAGCATATAGAATTCTCCCTAGAGTACCCTAACATTCTCCTAGACCCAAACAATCTAGCTCTACACCAACCCTTGCAATCAAACCTTGAGCACGCAACCATCATGAACCTAGAGTGATGTTTCCAACCACTAATTATATCCTCTTTTCTCTTAAAGCCACAAAGAGATCTAAGTTGACCATCCGTCTTAAGCAAACCATATTCAAGTGGGATAATGAAGCTTAGAGATAAGAGATTGACCCACTTGAACAGTGTAAAGGATGATGGTGACTTAGGAGGGGGAACCTCCCCACACTTTGACAATGCAAGGTCCTCTCCCTTATGCTCTTCTTTAATTTCCTCCACCTCTTGACAACTTCCTTCAACTTCTCCTTGCTTGTCGACTTCTTCCAACTCCTCATCGTCATCAATCAAATCAAATTTTAGAGGTTGTGTAAAGTCCACTTCAACATCAACTTCACATCCATTGGAAGGTCTCCAATATCACTTGGTGTAGAGTTGTCTTCAATGATGGCATTTGCTTCTTGCTCAACCTCTTTCAATCTTTCATTACTTAACAAAGGACTTGGAGGTTGCACATCCTCCTCAACATCACTTTCTAGTCCAATGGAAGAGGGCTCACCAAGATCATCAAGGGGATTGATCAATGTGTACCAAAAATCACTAATGATGGAATCCTCTCCTTGATCAATTTCATTGTGCTCTTCAACTAATGATGGAATCCTCTCCTTGATCATTCTCATTGTGCTCTTCAACTAATCCTCCACATTTAGCGATAAGGGTGTCTTGGATAGTTGAGCACATTGATGCCAATTGGCTCATCACTTCGATTTAGCTAGCCACGGCTTCGCCTTGCTTTTGGCAACGAGTTAGAAGTTCTTGTTGTTCTCGTACTAGGGGTTGGAGAGATTGGTCAAATGAAGGTGTGGGTGGAAGAGAGGGTTCATTGTTTGGGATAAAGGGTTCATAGTTGAGAGGTGGTGTATATTGAGATGGTTCTTGTAAGTAATTGTGTTGGAATGGTGGTGGTTCTATGTATGGTTCATATGGCTCAAAAGGTGGTTGGTATGGTGGATAAGAATTATGGTCATGTGGAGGCGTTTGGTGGAAAGGGGCTTGTGAGTATGGTGGTTCAAAACTAGGTTGAAGAGGTGGTTCATAGGCATATGGTGGTGGTTGTTGACAACCACAATGAGGATCACCACATCCATTATTAGATAAATATGTATTAGGAGTGGAATTATACCTATAAGAAACCGGAGGTTGTTGCCACAAAGAGTGATCAATTTCTTGAGGCTCTTCCCATCCTTGATTGTTCCATCCTTGATGCATGTTGTCATTGTAGTTTCCATTTCCTACAACATAATTTGAGCTAAACTCATAGCCAAAGGGATGAGAATTCATAGTAGCAAATAAAAATAAAAGCTAATAAAAATAATAAACAAAGTCCTAAACCTAACAAAAACTAACAAACAAGCAAAAGACAAACATATTCACATATTCACAATAGCCAATAATATAACACCATTGCAATTCCCTGGCATCGGCACCATAAATTTGATGGTTAGATTTATACCGGTTAGGAATTTTAGTAAAATAATTTCGTTGTGAGCATAGCCCAAACCGATAGTCAATCCTCAAATCAAATTTAAATATGTTGGTTGTCACAAGTACAAACCCCAAATGAAAATTAACTGAAGTATTCAAACCTCGGGTCATCTCACAAGAAATTGCAATAAAGTGATCATTTATTGGCTATGAAGAACAAGGGGGTTTGATTTGTAATTGGCAAGAAAATAAATGGCAACAAAAGTAAAGGAAGCAACTAAAGAAATCAATTAATAAAGAGAAACATTCATGGCAAAGATTGAGAATATATGTCTTCTATCCTAGTCACTAATCATAACAATGATTAACAAGAATTTATCTTATTTACTCAACTCCAACAATAGAAGAAAGTACAATGTTATCTTCACGCGAGAGAAAGTCAAATAAGACTAGTTAATCTCAATCCAAAAATCCTAATCAACTCACTAATTGAATTATTAGCAAGAGATTATAGTCAATGGAAATAATATTAACTTACAACTCTAGATCACCAATCTAAATTGGGTATTAATGACTCAAGATTGCCCAAAGTCTCTTTCCAAGCCAAGAATGCTCAAAAATCTACTCTAACATCCAACCAAACATTTATCAAACACTTGGAAGGCATAAAAGGAAAGCATATTAAATTGCAAGAAGTATAAAATCTAACAACTACCCAATGCAAGCAATCAACAATAAACAAAGCAATTAACCATAAGAATGTAAAAGAAACATCTATTGCATTAAAAGAAAGCCAAATTCAATATGAGCATTCATAAAACTAAAGAGAGGCATAAAAGAAAAATTAACACTACAAACTAAGAGAATGAAAGTATAGGAACAAGAAATTATAAAGGAAACAAGATGAAAGCAAGAATTAAACTCTAAATCTATGAGAATTTAACCTAAACCTAACCTAATTCTAGAGAGAAGAGGGAGCTTCTCTCTCTAGAAAACTAACTAAAGGCTCATCATGACTAATCTAAGAGTTGCCCTCTTGACCCATCTTCCATTCTGCATGAAATAGTCTTTGGAATCAGTTGAATTTGGGCTTGGGAAGCTCAGAAATCGCCCCTAGCGTTTTCACTTTAATGAGGTGACGTGTGAGATACGATGTGTACGCATAGGTCACGCGTACGCGTCGCTTGGCGTTTTGCTTCTCACGCATACGCGTCACCATGCGACTTCATCTCCACGCATACGCGTCTGTCACGCGTTCGTGTCGATGTATGCATTCCAAATCCTTGATTTTCCATGAATTCTCCACTTTGCATGCTTTTCTCTTCACTCCTTTGATCCATTCCTGGATCTTTTCAACCTGAATTCACTAACAAACACATCAAGGCATCTAGTGGAATCAAAGGAGAATTAAAATGAGCAAATTAAAGGCCTAAAAAGTATATTTTTACACTTAAGCACAAATTAAGGGAGAATTACAAAACCATACTATTTAACTGAATAAATGTGAGAAAAATTGATAAAATCCCCTAAAATCAACACAAGATAAACCACAAAATTGGGATTTATCACCCTGCCTAACTGCGGGCTGGCGGGCTAAGCCTGCCAAAGCTCTTTTTTTTTTTACTATTAACTACTAAATAATATATATAATCTTACAACTATATCAATAAATTTATAATTTCTAAAGGCATAAAAAAATTATATTTTTATATTCACGAATATTAAAGTATTTGTAATTATAAATATCTAATAAACATAATTATAAATTAAGTTTTCATCCAAAACATAATTATAAATATTGTCTCCAAAGCAAAACAAACATAATCCAAAACATAATTATAAATATTGTCTCCAAAGCAACATAAACATAATCTAAAACACTCAATTTTCATCTTCATACTCTTGTAAGTTTGGTTGGGAGAAGTTGTGTTTTGCCCAAAAAAATTGTAAAATTATCCCCTTACAAAAAAAAAAAAAACTAAGCCCGCCATGCCCCGCCAAAACCCACAGTTTAAGCAGTGCGGGTTAGGCAAGCTTTTGTTCTTTGGCGGTCCTAATTTTTCAGCCTGACCCGCCTTTTTTGGCGGGTTATGCGGGCCTGCCCAACAGGTTTAGGCCTGTTTGCCACCCCTAAATATAGTACAATAAAGGATAAAAATTTTTTATATAAACAAAAAATAATAAAAATATCATCAAAATTAATAAAAATAAGAATTTATATCAACAATGGTTGTCATATGAATAAAAAAATGTAATAAAAATATAACATTAGAACACTAAAAAAAAATATAAACATATTTATCATATAAATAAAAAATACAATAAAAAACATAAAAATCAAATATAAAAGAGAGTATTAAAAATAATAAAAAAATAAAATATTTACCTTAGTGTGATTGAAATAAATCTCAAAGATTTTGATGAAAAAAAAAATTGGAACGAAGAACATACACAAAGGGTTATTGTGGAAGTTATATGGTTATTTGCATCCTTTTTTATATAAGAAAATGAAAGGTAGAGTTGGTAGAAAAGGAATGAATTTCTTATTTAGTTTCTCAACTGTAATCAACCTTTCTCAACGTAAACCCATAAGTTAGAATTTTTTGCTTCACATGAACGTACATTTATAGGTGAAAATAATTCTTGGTTCAGAGTTTCATAAAGTTGCCAGACATAAAAATAGAACGTTCAAGACACTCAAACGGGCTTCTCGCTTCCCCAACGTAATTCTCAAACACACCCTTAATCCTGCACTAGTAAGGATGTCAACGCTATCTGAACTCACGAAAATCCATCTTGACTCTATTTCGATATGACCTGAGGTTTTAGCAGAATAGAATGGAATTGGTTTAAATAATACCTGCCCCGATATATATATATATATATATATATATATATATATATATATATATATATATATATATATATATATATATATATATATATATATATATATATATATATATAGACTTGTATTGTAATCCAGCATTTTGGAGAAAATATAAAGATGATTGTTGAAAACATAAAATTTACAACGAGAGAATTATAGATATTACATAATATGAGAGATTGTGTGTAAAAGCACATTTCTTAACAACTCCTCCTCCCTATTTATAGCGGACTATCTCCTTTATTATTTTACAAATTTATCTTTGGCTTTTACAAATCTTCTTGCTCTTGCTGTCGGTTGATTCAGGGACTCTGTCCTGGATTTAATGTTTTTTGTCGTAGTTTTTGAAAATCTGGTAGCTGATTTTATAATTTTCCTGGCATTCTTTTACTATTCCGCTAGTTGCATTTGTTGTGTTCTGCATATGATGTCTTCATTGATTTTAGAGTTTTTTTGACACCTCTTGTTTTATTGTCAAACATGTATTTGATTTTTTGATTCAGGATTTTTTTTAGTTTTTTAATGGGTCTTGGGTATCTAATATTTACACTCATGGACTGGACTCAATTTCTTCATCTTCATCTGCTGGGACTTCTTTTATTGCTTTTAAAGAATTATATATTTCTTTTTCTAAGGTAGTCGCAGCCATCATATGATTTTTGTGTGCTAATAAATAAGTCTCTTTTTTGTATGATATTTTGTCAAACCCTAAACTATAACTTGGGGTTCTGATCTTTTTTGAGATATGGTCATCTATTTATCAATGGCTCTTTTACTGATTAAGTTAAGGTGAATTTATTCCACTATTTTACTTTTATGTTTTGGATTAAATATTGTACACTCATAGTGTCTTCATATCCTACTGTGTCATATTCTCATATCATTATCCATAGAATTTCCATAGTAAGAATGAAAGAAATCAGCTTGTAGTCGTCTAAAAATGATGTCTTATTTTTAAAATATTAATAGGCCATGCTAGTCTCCTTTAAAAAAATAATTTCTATCGGTCCGAATTCTTGGAATCATATTTAGAACCACTTAGAAAACTGTAAAAAAATTTTCTTGTAGAACCATATGAACCATGAATGGAGGTTTAGAGATAGGTACATGGTAAACCACCATGCATCTATATAATCATAGTAAGAATAATTCTAGGGCTCAAATTTTCTAGTGAAACTTTTATAGTGGAAGGAAGATTTTTTTCATTCTGATAGAGTTATTACTTTGGTGATTTTAATTTTGAAGTATATTATTTTTTTTTGGTGGTTGGGTCTTTATTGTGGGTTAGCTCAATTGATATTGTATCAACTAGAATGAACTTATAGAAGGTTCAAATTTTTTGGATATTTAC
Organism: Arachis ipaensis; assembly: GCF_059453495.1. Taxonomy (NCBI): domain Eukaryota; kingdom Viridiplantae; phylum Streptophyta; class Magnoliopsida; order Fabales; family Fabaceae; genus Arachis; species Arachis ipaensis. The sequence goes on from NC_142444.1 coordinate 139,175,623, forward strand.
TTGTGGGTAATGGAAGGTATTTAAAAATACTGTTTTATAAAGAGTTCTTCGGTCTATTTTGAACCATTCTTTTTCTAAGGCCATTATTTTTATGGGCATAGGTTTTTCATAATAAGGATGCTCTTTGGATAGTGATTTGGTTTTAAAAAAATCAGATGGTTATAATAATGCATATCTGTTAACTGTAGATACTTCATATAAATTTTTATTTGATGCAGATGATTTTTTGTTTTTAACAATTAATCTGTGATATTGTCAAAAGTTTAATGGTTAATTATTTAGCTGGTAATGAAGTCATTTGTTGTTCAAGTGATTGACCATAATTTTCACTACTTACTTGCTGCGTTCTCATTTCTACCTTACAAAAATTCTCTTGTTAGAAAATTAGGCAATGCATTAATTCACCTTTAATGTGTTTAATAATAAAATCAAAACATGATAATATAGCTTGCCACCTGAAAAATATTTGTCTGAAGACTAGATTTTTAACATATTTTTTAGCATACTAGGTGCATTTTTGCAATCAATTTTAATTAAGAACGACTTGTTAAAATATCTTCTTAAAATAGTGAAACATATAAGATAATAGCTAATATTTGTTTTTTAATAGTTGCATAATTTTTCTGACCCGAATTCCATACTTCAGAATGATATTTAACTATTTGTTCATTTGATGAGTTTGAGAGAACCTATTTAAGTATTCCTCCATACTCTAATTCTGTGGCATCTGTCTCAACTATTAAGTTTACTTTCGGGTCTGGTATGCTTAAACAAGGGATTTCTTTAACTATGATTTTAACTTTTCGAATTATTTTGGATATGTCTTTTGTCCATGGAGGAGGTTGTTTTCTTAACCTCCTATATAAAGGTTCGCATAAGGTTCTTATTCCTAGTAAAAATTTTGCTATATAATTAAGACATTCTAAAAATCTTTGTAGCTATTTTTTGCGATAATTTCATCTGAGAATTTACCTGCAAATTTGACAGATTTTTTAATTGGGGTGATTGTTTCTTGAAAAATTTTATATCCTAAAAATCTCATTTTTGTTATGAATATTTTCATTTTCTTTTCAGATAAGACAAGATCGTTCTCTTTTATAATATTGATGAATTTTTCTAAGTGTTGAATGTGCTGGTTAATTCCTTTAGAGTACACAAGTACATCGTCTAAGTTAACTATGGTAAAGTCTACATATGAGTAAAAAATATTATTCATAATTTTTTAAAACTCACGGTGCATTTTTTAATCTTTTGAGACATTACATTTCATTCATAATGTCCAAAAGGTACTATAACGGCTGTTTTATATCTATCCTCCTCTTTTACGGATATTTGATAATATCCATATTTTAAATAAAGTTTAGGAAAAATAGTAATATTACTTAATCTTTTAATCAAGTCATTCTTATTTGGCAAGAGATATCTTATCAATTTTAAGGCTTTATTTAGAGACTTGTAATTAATTATTAACTTGGAGCTCTTTTTTCTATTTCGAAAGCCTTCATTACATAAAATTCTATATAGCTTTAAGGAGACTTTGATGGCCTATTTAAGCCTTTGTCTAATTATTCTTGGATTATTTTCTTGCAGTAGTCAAAAAATTTTTTATTCATTTGAATAGGTTTTGTTTGAGCGGAAATATCTTTTTCTTAAAAATTACCCTCATATGATAAGGATACTTCATGTAATTTTTTATAATAAAAAACTGTTAGATTTAGACTATATATATATTTTTTAATTTTTTTTTCTAATCCTTTTATTAGAGCTTGAATTTTTTGAGATTTAAGTTATTGTTCAATTCTTTTATATATAATTTCTTGATTTAGAAAATTAATTTATTTTTTTCTATTATATTAAGTTGAGAAATAACTATTTATTGTAGTAGGTTATGTTCTCTTTTTTTGAGTTTTTGTATGAACTCAAAAAGAATAGGTTAGTTTGGTATGCAATAAGTGGTTACTTCATCTATATTTACCATAAAAGATATAGTAGCAGAGTAAAAGGGTTACCTAATATAACTTCTTGAGATATTCTTTTTATTAGAAAAAATGTAGTTAAAAATATACTTTGCCTTTATAAATCTTTGCTCTAGAAATCTTGTAGTTTATAGTCATTTTATCATTTTCTGCTTTAACAATGGTTTTAGTCATTTTCTCATAATATTTGATAGGTATTAATCCTTCTTGTATACAATTTACATCTACTCCTGAGTCTACCATAACTATAAACTCAAACTTTTTTTTCCGATTATTATCACTATAGGAGTATCCCATTTTTTATTAACTGGTGCTGTTAGCTCATTGATATAGTTATGAGGAGTTAAAACTTCTTCTTCTTCTCCTATTAATTCTAGTCGTTCCTTTCTCTTCTGTAAATTTACTATGTTTTTCCTTTTAATTTTAGTATTCTGTAGTCAAGAAAAATATTTTGTTGTTTTAACTTAAAAATTTTAATTTTTTAATATTTTTATTTTTTCTTGTAGATGTTTTAAAGAAATTTTTTTAGGAGTTCTAAATCTATTATATATCTCTTTAATTTCTATTGGCCTTATCTTTTTTTTAACTTGTTCTTCTTTTCTAATAAAATCATTAAATTGGAATATAAATTCGTCTTTTAAAAGAAAATCTTATAATTTATCTATTATAGATATTAAAATACTCATTTGTTTTCTAGTTAATGTGTTTACTGACTTTTATTGAGTTCTTGTGATTATATTTAGGAATTTTACACCACTATCACAATTACATATTTCTAGTCCTATACAAGAGTCTTCTTCTAATTTTAAAGAACTTAAAGAAGATGCTATGTCTAGTTGTATAAAGTTTTTCGATTCATCAGAAGAGTATTCTTTTTCTTATTCTACTTCTAATTCACCATCAGTTAATATAGCGGCTAATGCTTGCCTTACTTCCTTATTACTAATTTTGTTTATCTTTTCTTCTATTTTGTAGTTGTTAGTGTAATAACCTGGTTTCTTGCATTTTCAACGAACTATATATGTTTTGTTGTCTTTCTTCTTATTATTGCTCTATTTTTATTTTTTTCTGTAGTTTTACTTTGACTTAATTCCTATGATATAAGATTCTCTATATTGGTACCTATTTCCATATTTCTTTGTATTTCTTTTCTTAATAATTCCGTTTTAGTGATAAAAATTTTCTAATTCTTGCTTACTACTAATATTGTTTCTTTTTAATTTCTTTTGTAGTATAGTATCAGTACATATTTTTACTCCAATTTGTACTACTATATTATGTATTTGACCAAAAGTTAGTCCCTCATGTGATATTTGTGCCCCAAATAGGAATTGTAGTTTTTGTAAAATTTTTTCTAAAAAAAGTTTGGGTAAAGTTGCTATAAATCTTTCTTTCCAAAAAGAAGCTAATGCATCATCTCTCATCATTACTTTAGAGGAAAAAATATTTTTATACCATCTATAGTCAGACCTGGTAGGACATCTTAAAATCATTAGTCGAGTTCTTATCTTATCTTTAAAAATATTTGGGTCTCCTAAAAAATTTTTTATGATTGTAAAAATTAAGGTTATCATAACATCCTGTGTTTGGTCTTCGAATTTCACACTATTTAGGATTAAGCCTTTTTTTTGGCATGATAAGAAAGTTATCCCACCATCCTTTTAATTGTCCTGTAAATCCTTGGGTGATCATTACTGCGACTTCTCTATCACTAGCTCGTTTTGCCTTATATGCTATTGCGCTCATAGTCATACTACAAATTAGGTCTAAGATAGCTTACTCACTTAATCTGTCTAGATTCTATTCTACCAAATCGGACCCCATAAAATTGTTTTGTACTAACTGGGTTATTTCTTCAAGACTTACATTGGCTAGGGTTGGTCTTGGACAGTAATTTATCAGTTTTGAATAGTATTGATTCTTATGTGTCATCTTGTTAACTTCTATGGTATTAACGACTGTCTTTCCTTGACTTATAGATTTAAGTTTTTCTTTTAGTTCATCTATATCGGCTTCCACATTTGTTCTTAGTTTAATTATCTTTAGGCTGCGGAACTTATATATAGGTATTTTTTATAGGTTTGTTTTGTTCTTGTTTATGTTCAATTCTTTTTAACTAATTCTTCATAACATTTAAGACTGTATTAGTATAGTTAAGCTGCTGATGAACTTTTCTAATATCTTTTGTTTATATTTCTTTCTATTCCGTTGTCTTTATAAGGGGTGGCTTCTTGTTCTAAATTTTGGATCACTTGTAATTTTATGGTTTCTTTAGGTGGATATTGAGACTTTACCAGTTATCATGTACTAGTTTTTTAAATATTGGTTGTTTTTGTTAAAGGACAAAACTCTTTTTTAGAATCTTGAAATTAATTATTGAACAAGGTAAAGAAATATAAATTAATTTTAACTTTTATTAAATAATCATAAAATTCTTTTTTTATTTCTATAGTTTCTTTTTCAAAGTATCTAGTAAAATACCAATTTCTTAATTTCTTATTATATTCTACATAAAAATCTTTACTGATCCAACTCTTATCAATTTTAAAAGGACTTTTTTATTATAACTCCTAAGATTTGAGAGACAGCTGGAGAGTAGTTAATTTCTGTCCCGTATACAACTGTTGCTATATTTGGTCTAACGTTGTTTATTCCTATGACTTTTTTAGCTATAAAATTATTTATGGAGTGCCTAGAAGTGATTTCTTCGTTGTTTGGGTAATCTATTATTCTAACATATTGTAATCTATTCATTTTTAACCTAATGTTCTAGCCTTCTCTAATGATTTCTCTGATTTTAGTATTCTCTTTTTTTCTTCTTCTACTACATCCTCAAGAATTCATTCTTTAGGAATATTCTGCATCAGTTTTTCATGTTGAAATTTTTTAGGTGTTTAAACAAAAGATCTTCTTAAATTAACATGAATAATAATAGTTTCATCTTTTGATGATTCTCTTCTAACTCTAAAATTATAATTTACTCTTGTAATTTTATAATATATTCTATAAATCACTTCAAAAAGATAATATTTTTCATCTATAATATCTTTGGGTGTCTTAATATATAATTTAAGAGTTTCAGAGGTATATTCATTTTTAAGACTTATAAAAAAATTTGGATAACATTTAAAAAATACTGGACCATCATGACAATTACTTTCTAGTGTAGTAATTAGTGAATCTCTAAATTTTTTTGAATCTTGTATCTCGTAAAACCATTAAAATAGGGATATTGATTCCTAACCTAAAGTTAGGCTTGGTGGCTACTTGGATAGGTCCTATATGAATAAAATTATAACATTTTTTTAGTGTTTTTTTAGTTTTTCTTCTTCTAGAATGTTTATAATATGGTTATTACTAGTTCTTGGTTAGCTATATTCTAACATATGTATTTATTATCTTTTTGTTTCTAAAATATTTGTCTTTTATAGACTTCGTTTTCATTTATAAGGGGTACATACCAATTATAAAATTTTTCTTCTAACTTTACTACTTGTAGTTCTGATGATGAACTGGAGGCTTCATTATCATTACTTCTTACTATTATTGAACTATTCTTTCCTTTGTTTAATTCAACTAAAGTTTTTAAAATCCGAGCCATTATATCTTTTCAAAGACTTATGCTATAGGACCACCCTAGCTGATTCATTAACTTATGAATCGCTATTGTCTTCCAGACTTCGGACCCCGAGTTCTCTCGCTAGAGAGAGCCCATCTATGATTAGCCTCATATTCTGCCTAGTTGTTGGAGCATATTTGATGGATTGCTCATATAGAAGGCCTTCCAAGTTTTCTAGGATCACTACCGTACCCCAGACGTTTGGTTTGATGCTCTGTCTAAATAGAGCTTCCACCATTGGATTGAGAAAACGGGGTCTTGATGGGCTATTTTAGCCAGGAAGTCTTCCATGGGTTGGGCCTTGATGGTGTGCCTTGGCTAGTATGAAATGTCAAACCGTGAGAGTTCCACGGGCCCCATGTCATCATTCTTCCCTCCAGGTCAGGCTTTTAGAGAACTTGCTTGATGGGTTGCTCTGTGCAGACCACGATTTGGTGGCTCTGAAAGTACTGCATTAGTTATCTTGAGGAGATGAATAAAGCAAATGCCATTTTTTTGAGCCATGAATATCATACCTCTTCATTTTGGAAGACCTTGCTGATGAAGTATATCGGAAACTACTGCTTATCTTCCTCTCTAATGAGGGTCACTCCCATGGCTTCATCAGTAATGGTCAGATAAAAAAAACAAAGGTTCTCTTTCTACCAGCTTGGCCAAGACCGGAAGTTCCGACATGAGTTTTTTAAAGTGGAGGAAAGCTTCCTCGCATTCTTCTGTCCATTGGAACTAATTTCCTTCTTCATCAAGTTGAAAAAAAGGCAAAGCCTTTTGAGATGGGTTCCTAAAAATCAAGAGAAGGTAGTGAGGCTCTCCGTCAATCCTTGGACGTCTTTGACAGAACCAGGACTGATCATCCAAATGACCGCATCACACTTATTCGGGTTTGCTTCGACTCATCGCTGGGTTATCATGAAACCAAGAAATTTTCCGGCCTCCAGGACAAAAGCGCATTTAGCTGGGTTCAGTTGTATCTCATGCTCATGGAGGGATTTAAATGCTAGCTGCAAATCGGCTAACAGAGATGCCCTGGTGGTTTTGATGTGCATATCATCAATGTATACTTCTATCGTCTTGCCGATTTAATCTCGGAAGATCTTCATCATGTGCCATTGGTAAGTGGCTCTGGCATTTTTCAGGCTAAATGGCATGAGCATATAGCAATAGATGTTGTCAGGGATGATAAATGCCATTTTTTCCTTATCAGGATAATGCATCGGAATCTGGTTGTACCCGGAATAGGCGTCCATGAAGCTTAAGTATTTTTATTCGGAAGCTGATTCGTCTAAGTTGATGATGCTAGGTAGCGGGCAAAGAGTCTTTTAGACAAGCTTTGTTGAGGTCTAAATAGTTTACGTACATCCTGCATTTTTCATTGGGTTTCTTGACGAGGACAACATTTGACAACTAGGTCAAGTAGGTGAGCTCTCGAATGAACTCAACTTGCAGTAAGTTGGTGTTCTGTCTCTTGACCTCGGACTTCTCAGTCAGGGGACATCCTCTGCCTCTTTTAAGCCACTGGTTTGGCTCCTGACTTTATGGATAGTCTGTGGGGCATGAATTTTGGGTCCAGCCTCGGCATGTCAGTAGGGGTCCACGCAAATAAGTCTTCATTTTCTCTTAGGAGGGTCAAAAGTGGTCCTTTGAGCTTATAAGGTAGGTTTTGGTCTAGGGAAGTACACTTTTCCTTCATGTCACCTACTTGTACCTTCTCTAGGTCTCCTTCTGGCTCTTGTTGGGGATGATCTTCTACTCTTGCATCGTGGTTAGTGATGAGCGGATATTTTATACGCTTTTTGGGGTTAATTTCATATAGTTTTTAGTATGTTTTAGTTAGTTTTTAGTTTATTTTCATTAGTTTCTAGGAAAAATTCATATTTCTGGACTTTACTATGAGTTGTGTGTTTTTATATAATTTCAGGTATTTTTCTGGCTGAAATTGAGGGAGTTGAGCAAAAATCTGATTCTGGCTGAAAAAGGACTGCTGATGCTGTTGGATTCTGACCTCCCTGCACTCAAAGTGGATTTTATGGAGCTATAGAACTCAAAATGGCGTGCTTTTAATTGCGTTGGAAAGTAGACATCCAGGGCTTTCCAGAAATATATAATAGTTTATACTTTGCTCAAGGATAGATGACGTAAACTGGCGTTCAACGCCAGTTTTCTGCCCAATTCTGGCGTCCAGCGCCAGAAAAGGATTAAAAGTTGGAGTTCAATGCCAGAAATGGATCCAAACCTGGCGTTGAACGCCCAAAATGGCCTTATGCACGTGAATTGGTTAAGTCTCAGCCCCAGCACACACCAAGTGGGCCCCAGAAGTGGATCTCTATACCATCTGTTATAGTTTACTCAATTTCTGTAAACCTAGGCTACTAGTTTAGTATTTAAACAACTTTTAGAGACTTATTTTGTATCTCATGACATTTTTAGATCTGAACTTTGTACTCTTTGACGGCATGAGTCTCTAAACTCCATTGTTGGGGGTGAGGAGCTCTGCTGTGTCTCAATGAATTAATGCAAGTATTTCTGTTTTCCATTCAAACATGCGTGCTCCTATCTAAGATATCCATTCGCGCCTAACTGTGGAGAAGGTGATGATCAGTGACACTCATCACCTTCCTCAATCCATGAATGTGTGTCTGACAATCACTTCCGTTCTACATCAGATTGAATGAATAACTCTTAGATTCCTTAATCAGAATCTCCGTGGTATAAGCTAGATTGATGGCGGCATTCATGAGAATCCGGAAAGTCTAAACCTTGTCTGTGATATTCCGAGTAGGATTCAGGGATTGAATGACTGTGACGAGCTTCAAACTCGCGAGTGCTGGGCGTAGTGACAGACGCAAAAGGAGGGTGAATCCTATTCCAGCATGATCGGGAACCTCAGATGATTAGCCGTGCTGTGACAGAGCATTTGGACCATTTTCACAAGAGGAGGGGATGTAACCATTGACAACGGTGATGCCCCAACACACAGCTTGCCATAGAAGGACGTGCGTGCGTGAATCAGAGAACAGAGGAAAGCAGAGATTCAGAAGACAAAGCATCTCCAAAACTCTAACATATTCTCCATTACTGCATAACAAGTAACTTTTAACCCATGCTCTCTTGTTCATTCACAATTCAACTGATAAATATAATTGACTTCCTGACTAAGAATTGCAAGATAACCATAGATTGCTTCAAACCAACAATCTCCGTGGGATTCGACCCTTACTCACGTAAGGTATTACTTGGACGACCCAGTGCACTTGCTGGTTAGTGGTACGAGTTGTGAAAAGTGGGACTCACAATTCGTGCACCAAGTTTTTGACGTCGTTGCCGGGGATTGTTCGTGTTTGGACAACTAACGGTTTATTTTGTTGCTTAGATTAGGAAAAATTTCTCTTTTTGTTTAGAGTCTCGTATTTTTGTCGTGTTAAAACTTTAGACTCCTTATTTTCTTATTAAAATCTTTTAAAAAAAATAATAAATAATTTTTCTATTAAATCCTGTGCCAAACTTTAAGTTTGGTGTCTTCTTGTTGATTTTTCTGTGTTTTTTGAAAATTTTAGTTTGATTTTCTAAAAATTTTAAGTTTGGTGTTCTTCCTTCATGTTCTTGTGTTCTTGTGAGTCTTCAAAGTGTTCTTGAGTTTTTCTTGTGTCTTGGTCTTAAAATTTTTAAGTTTGGTGTTCCTTGGTGTTTTCCCTCCAAAAATTTTGGAAAATAAGGAGCATTAGATCTAAAAATTTTAAATCCTGTGCTATCTTTTTGTTTCTCCCTTTTCCCTTAAACATCCAAAAATATATTTTCCCTCTATTTTTAAAGCATCTTTTTCGAAAATCAATTTTAAAAATTCAGATTTTTTTTCAAAACTTCCTAACCAACTTCTCTCTCCTCAATTTTTCGAAAATTCTCACTCATTTTTATTTATTATTATTTTATTTCCGAATAAATAAATAATTAAATAAATAAAAATATTTTTTCTATTTTACATCATTTTCCTTTCTCCATCATGGACCTAAGCGGAAATGAACAGTCCAGGAGGACTTTGGGGTCATATTCTAACCCCTCTACTGCTTCATATGGGAGTAGCATCTGCATACCTTCCATTGGAGTCAGTAGCTTTGAGTTGAATCCTCAGCTCATTATCATGGTGTAGTAAAGTTGCCAGTATTCCGGTCTTTCACAGGAAGAACCTACAGAGTTTCTGGCACAGTTTCTACAGATTGCTGACACAGTACATGATAAGGAAATAGATCAGGATGTCTACAGACTATTACTGTTTCCATTTGCTGTAAAAGATCAAGCTAAGAGGTGGTTAAATAACCAACCTAAAGCTAGCATAAGGACATAGAAACAGCTGACAGAAAAATTTCTGAATCAATACTTTCCCCCAAAACGGATGACACAGCTTAGGTTGGACATCCAAGGCTTTAAACAAGGAGATAATGAATCTCTTTATGATGCCTGGGAGAGATACAGAGAGATGCTACAAAAATGGCCCTCTGAAATGTTTTCAGAGTGGGTTCAGTTAGACATCTTCTACTATGGGCTTGCAGAAGGAGCTCAGATGTCTTTAGATTACTCAGCTGGTGGATCTATCCACATGAGAAAGACAATTGAAGAGGCTCAAGAGCTCATTGATACAGTTGCCAGGAATCAGCATCTGTATCTAAGCAGTGACCCTTCCATGAAAGAAGAGGTTAAAACAGTAACTGCTGAACTCAGTCCTGTAAAACAAGCTGCTGAATTCAATCAGCAATTGGACTTTCTAACAAGGCAGCTAGCCGAATTTAAAAATAGGCTACAAGAGACAAGAATGGCTAACATACATATGGAAGAACAGTTTAGGCAAACAAAGCAGCAGCTATCAAGACAAATAACAGAAGAATGCCAAGCAGTTCAATTAAGAAGTGGGAAAACATTAAATACCCCACCTCAAGGGAGCAAAAAGCTAAGGAATGAGCAAACTACCCAAAATTCACCTGAGGACAGTAAGAGCCCAGGGAAAAATAATTCTGGCACTAAAACGCCAGAAAATTGGTGGAAGGCTGGCGCTGAACGCCCAGACCATGCCCAAAACTGGCGTTCAACACCAGAAACAAGGCAGGATTGGCGTTCAACGCCAGAAATGGGCAAGGATCTGGCGTTGAACGCCCAAAATGAGCAGGATCCGGCGCTGAACGCCCAAAATGGGCACATTTCTGGCGTTCAGACGCCAGGAATAGACAAGGAGCTGGCGTCTAACGTCACTCCAGCTTCTAACTCTGAAACTCAATTGCCAGTGTGGGATCAGACACATACAAATGCTGATAACAACCCCTCTAAAAAGGCTTCTTCAACCACTTCTGTAGGCATTAAACCTGCAACAACTAAGGTTGAAGAATATAAAGCCAAGATACCTTATCCTCAAAAACTCCGGAAAGAGGAGCAGGATAAGCAATTTGCTCGCTTTGCAGATTATCTCAGGACTCTTGAAATAAAGATTCCATTTGCAGAAGCACTTGAGCAAATACCTTCTTATGCCAAGTTCATGAAAGAGATCTTGAGTCATAAAAAGGATTGGAGAGAAACAGAAAGAGTTCTCCTCACTGAAGAATGCAGTGCAGTCATTCTGTAGAGCTTTCTGGAAAAGCTTAAAGACCATGGGAGTTTTCTGATACCATGCATATTAGAAGGTAATTGCACCAAGACAGCTTTATGCGATCTTGGGGCAAGCATCAACCTAATACCTGCATCCACTATCAGAAAGCTTGGCTTAACTGACGAAGTTAAACCGACCCGGATATGTCTCCAACTTGCTGATGGCTCCACTAAATACCCATCAGGCGTGATTGAAGACATGATTGTCAGAGTTGGGCCATTCGCCTTTCCCACTGACTTTGTTGTGCTGGAAATGGAGGAGCACAAGAGTGCTACTCTCATTCTAGAAAGACCCTTCCTAGCAGCTGGACGATCCCTCATTGACGTCCAACAGGGGGAAATAACCCTGAGAGTCAATGATGATGAGTTTAAGTTGAACGCTGTCAAAGCCATGCAGCATCCAGATACATCAATAGACTGCATGAAAGTTGATCTTATTGACTCGTTGGTAGAAGAGATCAACATGGCTGAGAGTCTCGAATCAGAGTTGGAAAATATCTTTAAAGATGTTCAGCCTGATTCGGAGGATTCAGAGGACATGAAAGAGCCTCTGAAATTTCTTCTGAAAGAGGAAAAACCTCCTAAACCCGAGCTCAAGCCATTACCACCATCCTTGAAATATGCATTTCTGGGAGAAGGTGACACTTTTCCAGTGATCATAAGCTCTGCTTTAAATTCACAGGAAGAGGAAGCACTTATTCAAGTGCTAAGGACACACAAGACAGCTCTTGGGTGGTCCATAGGTGACCTTAAGGGCATAAGCCCAGCTAGATGCATGCACAAAATCTTATTGGAGGATAATGCTAAACCAGTGGTTCAACCACAAAGGCGGCTAAATCCAGCCATGAAAGAAGTGGTGCAGAGAGAGGTCACCAAATTACTAGAGGCTGGGATTATTTATCCTATTTCTGATAGCCCCTGGGTGAGCCCTGTCCAAGTCGTCCCAAAAAAGGGAGGCATGACAGTGATTCATAATGAAAAAAATGAACTGGTTCCTACAAGAACAGTTACAGGGGGGCGCATGTGTATTGACTACAGAAGGCTCAATACAGCCACCAGAAAGGATCATTTTCCTTTACCATTCATAGACCAGATGCTAGAAAAACTGGCAGGTCATGAGTATTACTGCTTTTTGGATGGCTACTCAGGCTATAACCAGATTGCAGTAGATCCCCAGGATCAAGAGAAAACAGCATTCACATGTCCATCTGGAGTGTTTGCTTATAGAAGGATGCCATTTGGGCTATGTAATGCGCCTGCAACCTTCCAGAGATGCATGCTCTCTATTTTCTCTGATATGGTGGAAAAATTTCTGGAAGTCTTCATGGATGACTTCTCAGTATATGGAGACTCATTCAGCTCCTGTCTTGATCACCTGAAACTTGTTCTGAAAAGATGCCAAGAAACCAACCTAGTTTTAAACTGGGAAAAATGTCACTTCATGGTGACTGAAGGGATTGTTCTTGGGCATAAAATTTCAAACAAGGGAATAGAGGTGGATCAAGTAAAAATAGAGGTAATTGAAAAATTACCACCACCTGCCAACGTTAAGGCAATCAGAAGCTTTCTGGGGCACACAGGATTCTATAGGAGGTTTATAAAGGATTTTTCAAAAATCGCAAAACCTCTAAGCAATCTGTTAGCTGCGGACACGCCATTTGTGTTTGACACAGAGTGCCTACAGGCGTTCGAAACGCTGAAAGCTAAGCTGGGCACAGCACCAGTCATTTCTGCACCAGACTAGACGTTACCATTTGAGCTAATGTGTGATGCCAGTGATCACGCCATTGGTGCAGTATTAGGACAGAGGCATGACAAGCTTCTGCATGTCATTTATTATGCTAGTCGCGTTTTAAATGATGCCCAGAAAAATTACACAACCACAGAAAAAGAATTACTTGCAGTGGTTTACGCCATTGACAAGTTCAGATCATACTTAGTAGGATTAAAAGTGATTGTGTATACTGATCATGCTGCTCTTAAATATTCACTCACAAAGCAGGATTCAAAACCCAGGCTCATCAGATGGGTGTTGCTTCTGCAAGAGTTTGATATAGAAATAAGAGACAGAAAAGGGACAGAGAACCAAGTAGCTGATCATCTGTCCCGGATAGAGCCAGTAGAAGGGACGCCCTTCCCCTCTCTTGAGATCTCCGAGACTTTTCCGGATGAGCATTTATTTGCCATTCAGGAAACACCATGGTTTGCCGATATTGCAAACTATAAAGCTGCAAGATTCATAGCCAAGGAGTACAACAGGATACAAAAGAAGAAATTAATTACTGATGCAAAGTACTATTTGTGGGATGAACCCTATCTCTTTAAGAGATGTGCAGACGGAATAATCCGTAGGTGTGTGCCTAGAGAAGAAGCACATAGGATCCTATGGCACTGCCATGGATCACAATATGGAGGCCATTTCGGAGGTGAGCGAACAGCCACCAAGGTCCTCCAATGTGGCTTCTATTGGCCCACACTCTATAAGGATTCCCGAGAGTTTGTACGTAACTGTGACAGCTGCCAAAGAGCTGGCAATCTGCCTCATGGTTACGCCATGCCTCAACAAGGAATCTTGGAGATTGAGTTGTTTGACGTATGGGGAATTGACTTCATGGGACCTTTCCCACCATCATACTCAAACACTTATATTCTGGTGGCAGTTGACTATGTATCAAAATGGGTTGAGGCCATTGCCACACCCACCAATGATACTAAAACAGTGCTGAAGTTCCTCCAAAAACATATCTTTAGCAGGTTTGGTGTCCCTAGAGTACTCATCAGTGATGGGGGCACTCACTTCTGCAATAAACAGCTTTACTCTGCCATGGTTCGGTATGGAATTCGCCATAAGGTGGCTACTCCATATCATCCACAAACTAATGGGCAAGCTGAAGTCTCTAACAGAGAATTAAAGAGAATCCTAGAATGGACAATAAGTACCCGTAGAAAGGATTGGGCACGGAGCTTGGATGATGTTCTCTGGGCTTACAGAACAGCATTCAAGACCCCTATAGGGACCTCTCCATACCAACTTGTGTATGGTAAGGCATGTCACCTGCCTGTGGAACTGGAACATAAAGCCTACTGGGCAACCAGATTCCTAAACTTTGATGCCAAATTAGCAGGAGAAAAAAGATTGCTCCAGCTAAATGAGCTAGAGGAATTCAGATTCACAGCTTTCAAAAATGCCAAGCTTTATAAAGAGAAATAAAAAAAATAGCATGATAAAAAGCTGTCATCTAGAATCTTTGAGCCAGGACAGAAAGTTCTGCTGTTCAACTCTAGACTCAGGCTATTCCCCGGGAAATTGAAATCCCGGTGGAGGGGACCATACGTGATTATAAGTGTATCACCATATGGTTATGTGGAGCTTCAAGATATTGATTCTGATAAGAGGTTCATTGTCAATGGACAGAGAATCAAGCACTATCTTGAAGGCAACGTTGAGCAAGAGTGCTCAAGGCTGAAGCTAGACTAAAAGCTCAGCAAGGTCCATCTAAAGACAATAAAGAAGTGCTTGCTGGGAGGCAACCCAGCCATGGGGCATCAATCCTCTAAGCATTTTGCCCTATTTTTATTTTTATTTGTTTATATAAAGTTCACTGACACTAAGATGAGGAATCATTTGTATATGTCCACAGAGTTACAGAAGGACTCGGCGCACAAAACAGAGAAAAAGAGCTAACTGGCAAGAAAACGCCAGTAATAGTAGCAATCTGGGCGTTCAACGCCAGAAATGGGCACCCACTGGGCATTGAACGCCAGTAATGGCAGTAGTTGGGCGTTGAACACCCAGGAGAGCAGCATTTGGGCGTTGAATGCCCAAAACAGGCAGTGTTTGGGCGTTCAAACGCCAGGATGGCAGGGAGGAGGCAAACTCATTTTTCTTCATATTTTTTCATTCTAATCTTGATTTTCATACCTCAATTCATGATTTCTTGCATAAACATGTTAAGAACCCTGATTTCTAAAATCCCTAATTTCTAAAAATCCTACTTTAAAAATATCAAATGTATCTTAATCCATAAGCACCAAGCCTCTTTGCAAATTCAATCCAACTCTTTTCAAATCCTATTTTCAAAACAAATCTAATTTTTTCCAACTAATATCTTTTTCAAATCTCCACATTATCTTTTTCAAAATCTAGATTTATCTTTTTCAAAAATTTTTCATATCTTTTCAATTTTAAACTATATCCTCTCTTATCATATCTTCTATCTTATCTTTTCCAAATCAATCTTTTTATCATATCTTTATCTCTTTTTTCGAAAACCCACCCTCCCTCCCTTTAAATTTGGGTTCGGCCTCCCTCCTCCTCCATCAACAATTGCACCTAGCTCTCCTTCCATCCCTCTCCTTTCTTTTCTTTTGCTTGAGGACAAGCAAACCTCTAAGTTTGGTGTGTTTATCCGAGATCACTAAGATCATGACTCCTAAAGGAAAACAACCCACTCCAAGAGGCAAGAAAGAGAGCGTTCCAAAACCACTTTGGAATCAAGGGAAGTTCTTATCTAAAGAACATTCAGACCATTATAACAAAATAATGGGTCTGAGATCAGTGATCCCGGAAGTTAGATTCGATCTGAAAGAAGATGAATATCCAGAGATCCAGGAGCAAATTCGAATCAGGAACTGGGAAGTCCTAGCTAATCCTGAAACGAAGGTGGGAAGGAATATGATCCAGGAGTTCTATGCTAATATGTGGCAGACTGACAAGCAAAAACTATCTGGAACTGCTTTCTATGAATATCGGACCATGGTCAGAGGAAAGATTGTTCATACCACCCCTGACAAGATCAGAGAGATCTTAAAGCTACCTCAGCTGAAAGATGATCCAGATTCCTTCAACAGGAGAATGATGAGAACAGACAAGGGTCTGGATAAGATTCTAGAGGACATATGTATCCCTGGAGCCAGGTGGACCACCAACACAAAGGGTGTCCCAAATCAACTCAAGAGAGAAGATCTCAAACCAGTCGCCAGAGGATGGCTGGACTTCATTGGGCATTCTCTGTTGCCTACTAGCAACCGTTCTGAAGTCACTATTAAAAGGGCAGTGATGATCCATTGCATCATGATGGGAAAAGAAGTGGAAGTCCATCAGCTGATCTCAGCTGAACTCTACAAAATTACTAACAAAAATTCTAAAGAGGCCAGGTTGGCTTATCCAAGCGTGATATCGCTGCTCTGCAAGGATGCTGGAGTAAGGATGGGAATAACTGAGTACATCTCAGTTGAGAAGCCAATTACCAAGGCATCAATGGAAAAACAACAAGCACAGGATGATCCCATCAAAAAGAAAACGCAGGAATTCCTCCCAGAAATCCCTCAATCTGAATATTGGGAGTATCTTGAGACGTCTGTTATCAAGATACGGGAAGCTATGGAACAAATCACAAAAGAACAAAAGGAACACAGTCAAATTCTTACCTATATGTTTAAAGAACAAGAGGAGCAAGGGCGTGACTTAAGGGACTTGAAGCGCCAGAAGTTATCTCTTGCAGGACCAAGCACCCCAAAGATCAGAGGAACCCCCGTTCTCCCAGAATAAAGGTTATTAATTTCCAATTTCTACCTTAATTCTGTGATAGTGTCCTTATAGAAGTCTACCTTAGGAGTCATATAGTAGTAATTAGCATCTATTTTGATTTTATCTCCAATTAATCTATAGTTTATTTTTCTCATCATCAGCAAACATGAATAAAATATTAGATCTTTTGAATAAGAGGCAATAAAATTTCGAGTTTTAATAAGAGAAATTCTAATTAGTTAAATGTGGTAGCAATGCTTTCTGTCTTCTGAATGAATGCTTGAACAGTGCACATGTCTTTTGAATTTGTTGCTTAAGACTGTTAAATATGTTGGCTCTTGAAAGAATGATGAACATGAGACATGTTATTGATAATCTGAAAAATCATAAAAATGATTCTTGAAGCAAGAAAAAGCAGCAAAAAAAAAAAAGAGAGAGAAAAGAAAAGCAGAAAAAGCCAATAGCCCTTAAAACCAAAAGGCAAGGGTAATAAAAAGGATCCCAAGGCTTTGAGCATCAGTGGATAGGAGGGCCTAAGGGAATAAAATCCTGGCTTAAGCGGCTAAACCGAGCTGTCCCTAACCATGTGCTTGTGGCGTGAAGGTGTCAAGTGAAAACTTGAGACAAATCAAGGTCCAAAGCAAAAAGAAGAGTGTGCTTAAGAACTCTGGACACCTCTAATTGGGGACTTTAGCAAAGCTGAGTCACAATCCAAAGGGTTCACCCAATTATGTGTCTGTGACATTTATGTATCCGGTGGTAATACTGGAAAACAAAGTGCTTAGGGCCACGACCAAGACTCATGAAATAGCTGTGTTCAAGAATCATCATACTGAAATAGGAGAATCAATAACACTATCTGAATTCTAAGTTCTTATAGAGGCCAATCACTCTGAGCTTCAATGGATAAAGTGAGATGCCAAAACTGTTCGGAAGCAAAAAGCTGCTAGTCTCGCTCATCTAATTAGAATCTGAGCTTCACTCAAAAACTCTGAGATATTATTGCTTCTCAACCTATTAGTCTTCTATTTTATTTGTCTAGTTGCTTGAGGACAAGCAACAGTTTAAGTTTGGTGTTGTGATGAGCGGATATTTTATACGCTTTTTGGGGTTAATTTCATATAGTTTTTAGTATGTTTTAGTTAGTTTTTAGTTTATTTTCATTAGTTTCTAGGAAAAATTCATATTTCTGGACTTTACTATGATTTGTGTGTTTTTCTGTAATTTCAGGTATTTTTCTGGCTGAAATTGAGGGAGCTGAGCAAAAATCTGATTCAGGCTGAAAAAGGACTGCTGATGCTGTTGGATTCTAACCTCCCTGCACTCAAAGTGGATTTTCTGGAGCTACAAAACTCGAAATGGCGTGCTTCCAATTGCGTTGGAAAGTAGACATCCAGGGCTTTCTAGCAATATATAACAGTCCATACTTTGCTCAAGGATAGACGATGTAAACTGGCGTTCAACGCCAGTTTTCTGCCCAATTCTGGCATCCAGCGCCAGAAAAGGATTAAAAGTTGGAGTTCAACGCTAGAAATGGATCCAAACCTGGCGTTGAACGCCCAAAATGGCCTAATGCACGTGAATTGCTTAAGTCTCAGCCCCAGCACACACCAAGTGGGCCCCAGAAGTGGATCTCTATACCATCTGTTATAGTTTACTCAATTTCTGTAAACCTAGGCTACTAGTTTAGTATTTAAACAACTTTTAGAGACTTATTTTGTATCTCATGACATTTTTAGATCTGAACTTTGTACTCTTTGACGGCATGAGTCTCTAAACTCCATTGTTGGGGGTGAGGAGCTCTGCTGTGTCTCAATGAATTAATGCAAGTATTTCTGTTTTCCATTCAAACATGCGTGCTCCTATCTAAGATATACATTTGCGCCTAACTATGGAGAAGGTGATGATCAGTGACACTCATCACCTTCCTCAATCCATGAACGTGTGTCTGACAATCACCTCCGTTCTACATTAGATTGAATGAATAACTCTTAGATTCCTTAATCAGAATCTCCGTGGTATAAGCTAGATTGATGGCGGCATTCATGAGAATCCGGAAAGTCTAAACCTTGTCTGTGGTATTCCGAGTAGGATTCAAGGATTGAATGACTGTGACGAGCTTCAAACTCGCGAGTGCTGAGCGTAGTGACAGACGCAAAAGGAGGGTGAATCCTATTCCAGCATGATCGGGAACCTCAGATGATTAGCCGTGCTGTGACAGAGCATTTGGACCATTTTCACAAGAGGAGGGGATGTAACCATTAACAACGGTGATGTCCCAACACACAGCTTGCCATAGAAGGACGTGCATGCGTGAATCAAAGAACAGAGGAAAGCAGAGATTCAGAAGATAAAGCATCTCCAAAACTCCAACATATTCTCCATTACTGCATAACAAGTAACTTTTAACCCATGCTCTCTTGTTCATTCACAATTCAACTGATAAATATCATTGACTTCCTGACGAAGAATTGCAAGATAACCATAGATTGCTTCAAACCAACAATCTCCATGGGATTCGACCTTTACTCACGTAAGGTATTACTTGGATGACCCAGTGCACTTGCTGGTTAGTGGTACGAGTTGTGAAAAGTGGGATTCACAATTCGTGCACCAGTTAGCGATGAAAATACCCGCGGCATTATGAGATTTGTTTCTTAGGGATAGGTTGGCATTGTTGCAGGCTATTGCCAATTGAAAATCACCGTGAATTGTTCCTATGCTCGCGTCATCCGCCCAAAACTTCATTTTCAGGAAACTTGTGAAGACCACTGCACAGAAATCATTAATGGTCCTCTTTCCCAAAATGACACTATAGGCAGTGGAATCCTTGAGGACAATGAAATCAGCCATAACTGATTTTTTCTAGGTCCTACTCCCTATGAAGATCAGTAACCTAATAGCTCCATCTGGTTTGATAACGGAATCCCCTAAGCCGACTACACCATGTTGTTGGGTCTCGATGTAACGACCCAATTTCTGGCAAGTCTAGATCACTGCCAGTCGTTAGGTGTTACTTTCCAGTAGTCCTATAATACTCTAAACTCGGTAATACTTACTACATAAGAGCCTTTCGTACTAACGGAATAGTGTATATTAGCTTATTTTTATCATATGTCTTTCTTAACAAACCTATTAGCAATCTTCAGAGATATACAATATAAAATAAACACCAAACTAACAGCAAAATTAAATTAGTAAAGAGATTACAAAAAATTCTCATGCATGTATACAGCTTAGGTTAGTTCATACAAAGTTGACATACTTATATATATATATATATATATACTTACAACATCCCAAATACCTGGTTCATATATAAAATCTCTAAACTGGTACCCGAACTAAAAGAAAAGAAAATATCAAGTCCTATCCCTCAAAAAAGCTAAAGAAGTGAGGGAAAGCAAAGTCTAAGGAACGAATACCATCTATCGTATATTCTTTCTACCGTCGAGTCACAAGTCTGCAACCATCAGCTCAAGACTAGTTTTGAGCATCTTCTGTAGGGTCCAACAACACATGCTCCTCTGGTACCTCTCTGAATATAACTCCAGTGGTGGTGATCAAGTATGGATCTTCCATCTGTGGGGGAAGGGAAAAGGAAGGGGTGAGAACCTATATGGTTCCCAGTAAGGTGACATCATGAAAGCGCATCTCTCTCGTGAAACCTAGAATTTTGGCTCTATCGTAATAACTCGCTTACTAAGTCTCTCGGATACTTCTATATCGTAGACTCTGACATAACTCTTTCTTGACATCTTTCTTTGGGATCAATGCCGTTCTCACGCTATTCTCTATGACTATTATTCCTAACTTTATTATCTTGT
The DNA here is from genome assembly GCF_059453495.1 of Arachis ipaensis. NCBI lineage: Eukaryota > Viridiplantae > Streptophyta > Magnoliopsida > Fabales > Fabaceae > Arachis > Arachis ipaensis. Next base: position 139,196,203 of record NC_142444.1, read on the forward strand.
TCTAAGCTTTGGAGAATGTTAAATCATATAATTTTAAAAATACAAATAAGAAATAGAGAATAGAAAATTAAGAAGAATCAGATAGCACATAGCATAAAGAATAAACAGTAAACAATCACAATCAAATGCGTAAACAATTTATGATGCATGCCTGTACCTAGTCCAGGCCATGAGCTCATGCGTCGGCTGTCTACCCGCAACCCGACGTTACTCGGGGCGAACCCTGAATATGGTTTATTTACCATATCAGTCAGGCACAATTATCATCATGGGTTTGTCAGTTAGGATATCTTGGTATCATGGTAGAAACAAGCTATCAGTTAGGCAAACATTCCCGCATTAGCAATATAATCTCAGGCTATTAGTTAGGCGCACTCTTTCGCAGTAGCAATTTGGCACAAGGCCCATTCAACATACATTATGCTATCAGTTAGGTGGACATTCCCACATTAGAAACCTTAGGCTATCAGTCAGGCGGGCACTTCCACATTAGCACTTTGGCACAAAGGCCCATTCAAACAAATAATACTCATGAATCATTATCCATTCATGGTTTCTTATTTTCTTTTTTTTCATCATGCCTCCGCATTATCTTATAAAAACACATACCTCCGCATCACCATATAACTAAGTATACCTCCGCATCACCATATTACTAAACATACCTCCACATCCCCTTTTAACTTTAAGTCTTCCTATGGACAACTTACATTCTTACTCATTTTCCCAACTTGTCTAGCCTATTACCTTCTTGGCGACCAATCTTCTATTTAATAATTAATATAACAAATGAACTCAGATTCATGCAAACTTTATGTTCACGCATTCGTATTGAACTTAAGTTTCATTTGGTTTAAGTTTAAGAACATTCTCATTTTCAGAACAAAAGTTTTACCTATTCTATTTTCAGAGATTTTTATTTGGTTAACTAGTGAACCGGTTAACTTCCAAAGTGCATAACTAATTTTCTAGGATAGGCATAGCTCTGAAATTTGAACTAAATGAAGTAGACACCATATGGTTTCATTTGATTTTGGTTTCATTACAAAAGCTTTTCTACATCATGAGATATTCATCCAGGAAATCACTACTCTAAGTTTGTAAATCCTGTTTAGCCATTAGTGAGCAGTAAAAAGTTAAAGCCTATAACTTTTAATTCGTAGCTTCTAAATTCTTGAATTCTTGAGGGAACAAAATATACATCATGTGGATTCTATCAAAATAGGTTGCACTCAATTTGGATTTTAAGATCAATACCAGTAACTGAAACAATTAACAGGAATTATCGAACGAGTTTCAGAATTGCATGTCAATAAAATAGTGAACCTTCTATTTTGTAAATTACGTATTTAACTATATAAAAATGGGATTACCCCAAAATTTGGATACACTGTTGGTGCAAAATTTATAGTCCACAAACTAACCGGCAAGTACACCGGGTCGTACCAAGTAATACCTCAGGTGAGTGAGGGTCGATCCCACGTGGATTGATGGATCAAGCAATAATGATTGAGTGATTGGCTTAGTCAGACAAATAGAAAATGGTGTTTGAAGGTTCAAAAGTATTAAACAGTAATTTAGAGATAAAGACAGCAAGCAGTAAATTGATGAGGATAATATATGGAGAAACAGTTAAAGCTTTAGAGATATCTATTTTCCGGATTGACTTTTCTTACTAACTATTTTAATCATGCAAGATTTAATTCATGGCAAACTATATGTGACTAAATCCTAATTCCTTAGACCTTTTTAGTCTCCTCTAAAATTCATCAACCGCCAATTCCTTGGTCACTTAATTCCAATTAGAGGGTGAAGTTCAATTCTAGTTTATATGCCACAAAAACTCTAATTACCCAAATATAAAAGGATTATATGTCACGTATCCCATTAAGTCCAGATAATTAGAAGTTTAGGAGAAATTGTTTTCAAGCTGCTGTTCAAGTAAAGAGCTTTTCCAAGTTATACAAGAACTCAATTAAAACAAGGGTCATACTTCCGTTCCACCCAAATTCATAAGATAAAGAATGAAAAAAATTCTTGAAATAGAGATCAATACATGAATTAAAATAGAAAAATAATAGTATCAGTCCATACAATAGATAGAGCTCCTAACCTTAACAATGGAGGTTTAGTTGCTCATGGTTCAGAGAGAAAATAAGGATTCTGAAAAACTGTAGATTACGGAATGAGGTAGGAGAGAAGAGAAGAGAGTCTGAAGGACTGATTCTTTTTCTTTTTATATCTAATCCTAATTAATGCAAATTATATTTTCTAAAAATAAAAAATATCTTTTTCCAATTTTGAATTACAATACGGTTTAGTCAGAAAATTAATTAAATCTTCGAGCACTCCTAATTTGGACGCTGGGACCACCAACCATGCGCCTTACTTGGAGTGGCCAGTGAGAATTGGGCGTGTTGAGCTCATATGCTACGCGTTACTTGAAGGTTTGTTGTGCCTTACTTGAAGTGTGGTAGGCAATTGTTGCGTGCTTGCTAATGTCTTGCGCCTAACTTGAGAAATCTCAAGTTAGGCGCAGCCTTGGCAGAACTGGCGGAAGAGAAGTATAAATTATTATATATCGTTGGAAAGCTCTAAAAGTTAGCTTTCCAACGCCATTGAAATCATGTCCATTAGACTTCGGTAGCTCGAGTTATTCAGGTTTGAGTGTAGAGAGGTCAGGGTTGACAGCATCATTCGCCTTCTTCTCTTTTTCTGTGAAAACTCAATCAAATCCAGCCAAATGCTACCAAAAATAAATAGAATTGCACACGAATCAAAGTAACATCCATAGTGGCTAAAAGGTAATTAATTCTTGATTAAACTCAACAAATTGAATGCAAATTCACTAGGAAAAGATAGAAAAGATGCTCATGCATCACAACACCAAACTTGAATTGTTGCTTGTCCTCAAGCAACCAAAATTAACATAAGGTTAAGATGTGAATTTGCATGAGAAGTGAGAGTTCAGTTATGCTCATGTCTCTCCTTAAAGTGGGGTTTATCTCTTGCAATTTTGAACAGTTTTGGTATCTCACTCTCCTTTGAATCAGAGGAATGTCAATGTCATTCGAAATTAGAATCTGGATCATATTATGAATTCTCTGATTTTTATACTTCAATTTAATCCTTGAACACAGCAGATATCCTTAAATTCTCAATTAACTGGTGCTTTGCACCTTGAGCGTAGCCGTGACTTTAAATGTTCTGTCTCAATGGTTAATTGACACAAGAACACCACAAGCACTTAACTGGGGAACTCTCTTGAAGTTCTGATTTTTTTCTTTCAGTAACTTCCAGACAGTGGTACTCAAAGCCTTTGGCATACTCTACTAAATGCAATTGATCTTGACTCTAAATGTTCTGTCTTAAGGATTACTTGACACAAGAACACCACAAGCATATGACTAGGGAAACAACTCTTTGAGCTTTTAATCATGTCTGACCTCCCTAGTCATTGCTGCTCAGAGCCTTGGACCTTGCTTTTTTTTTCTTTGCTATTGTTTTTTGCTTCAAGGATTAACTGCTACTAATTTCATAAAATTCATAATGGTTCTCTAAATTCTTTTTCCTTATACATCAACATCTCTTGATTCAAATTTAAACATGCACAATTTATGTCATGCATTCAGAATTACAGAGAACACCACCACATTTAAGTAAGTAAGACTATTCTTTGTTATAAACTCTATTTCTCATGCAATACATCTTTTTCTTCCTTTTCTTTTGGATTCAAGCTCAGTGAGCAATACATGAGACACTTTTCAGATTTAGAAGCAAATAACAGAATAAGAATAACGAATTAAACTGGAACCTAGGAATTGAAATAACAAAGGATCATGCAGAAACTAAGGCAAAACAGCAGAAAATAGGAATATAACATAATAAGAACGGGAGGAAATATAGAATGAAAAGAACTCAACCACCTCAATTGTCCTAGTGGCCGTCTCATTCTTCATGCTGTTCTCCTCCGTGAAGATGATTCACCTCCCTTTGGTGTCATTAAAATAAACAGAAAAGCCACAAGCGAAGCGACAACACCAAACTTAAAAGTTTGCTTGTCCCCAAGCAAAGAAAAACTAAAAACACAAGGAGGGACATAAAAAGTGCACGAAGGAGTAAAAACAAAAATTAGTACAAAAAAAGAATAAAATGATAAAAAAAACAAGAGAAGTTACAATTAAAAAATATATATGTTTTTTTATATTTTTGTATTTATTTATTTATTTATTTATTTTTATTTTTTTATAGTTATTTATTAATTGAGTTATATATATATAAGAGGGGGAGGGGGCGTATATATAGATATGTATATATAAGGGAAAGGAAATCTAATTAGGGGGTGGGGACCAAATCAAATTGATTTGGTAAGGAATAATTGGGATTTGGTTTTACTAGGACAAGGAGAACAATCTTGCACCTAACTTGATGGTTTCACGAATGTAATGCAATTCTAATCCATTGCCCGTCACCTAACTTCATATTCGTTGCAATTGACGGCGCCTAACTTGGATGAAGGCTGCGCCTAACTTGGTGCCATGTGTTCACACCTTGCGCCTAACCTGAAAATTCTCAAGTTAGGCGCAGACTCTCCAGAAAAAAATACTTCTTTATGCGTAGTATGCGGCGTCTAACTTGAAAATTCTTAAGTTAGGCGCAGACCTTCCAGAACAAAATCTCCTCTGCGTGTAGTATGTGGCGCTTAACTTGAGAATTCTCAAGTTAGGCGCAGACCCTGGGGCGACAAATTCTCTGCTGCGCGTCGGTAACTCTGCATTAGGAACCTGTTTCTGTTTCAATAATTCTGCATGATCCGAACATATGTAAACAAAGAAAAAACAGTAAAAATTTCAACTGAAACCAAATAATTAACGAAATCAAAATAATAGAAATCAAAATAAAGGATACGAAATCATCGGGTTGCCTCCCGACAAGCGCTTCTCTACCGTCACTAGCTTGACGGTCAGCTCCTTTAAGGAGGAAGATCATACGGGCTCAGTTCTTCACCCCTCACTGTGAACTTCTTTCCTGTGCTCCCATTGATCAACTCTATATGCTCAAGAGACATGATCTGTTCACTGTATGAGGCAGGATTGGGCATGCAGTGAATACCACCTTCATTCCCGAGGAGAAGTCTTCAGTGGGAATCTTTTTGTTTCTCCATCCCCTGGGTATTTTCTTCTTTTTGGGAACCTCCTCCTTGGTGGATGATGCATTCCTGACACCAAACTTAGGTTTGATGTCAGAAGAAATTTTATTGATTGTCACCAAAGAAGGTTTGAGCTGCAGATTCTGCTGTCCGTCATCAGGGGGTTCTTGAAGGTTTAGATCAATAAGCTCAGTCTGCATGCACCTCTCTTTTTCACCTGCTGAATGTATATCTTTGAAGACATGAAAGACCAGTTTCTCATTATGCACTCTAAGCACTAATTCACATTCTTCCACATTAATCAGAGCTCTTCCAGTGGCTAGGAATGGTTTTCCTAGAATTATAGAGGCATTCTCATCCTCCCCTATGTCAAGAATCACAAAATTTGCTGGGAGGAAGAACTTACCCATTTTGACCAAGATATTCTCCACTAATCCGTATGCAGGCTTTATAGATTTGTCTGCCATCTGTAATGCTATCCTTGTGGGTTGTACCTCTTGGATTTGCAGCTTCTTCATCACAGACAAGGGCATTAAATTGATGCTTGCTCCCAGATCACATAACGCTTTCTCAAAGGTTGTGCTTCCAATGGTGCATGGAATTTGAAAGCTCCCTAGATCCGGCATCTTCCTTGGCAAGTTATTCTGAATGATGGCACTACATTCCTTAGTCAGGACCACTGTCTCATCTCCTTTTAAAGGCTTCTTCTTTGACAACAACTCCTTCATGAATTTGACATAGAGAGGCATTTGCTCCAAAACCTCAGCAAAAGGAATATTGATTTACAACTTCCTGAAGACTTCTAAGAACTTCGAAAACTGCTTGTCCTTGGTCTCCTTTTGAAGTATCTGAGGATATGACATTTTAGGCTTGTACTCAGGAGCCTTTGGCAATGTAGGATAAGTGTCAAGAGAGTCTGGAAATGGGTTGTCCGCACGCTTTGGAGGGACGTGCCCTACTTCTTCCTTCTTCTCCTCTGGAGCTTCTTTTTCAACTGGCTCCTCATTAACTTGTGCTTCAATACTTGCCAGTTGTCCACTTATCAAGGTGATAGCCTTCTATTCCTCTCTTGGATTTGGAATTGTGTTACCAGGAAGGCTATTAGTGGTCCTCTGATCAATTTCATTAACTTTTGTGGCTATTGACCCACCTGAATCTCCATGTTCTTGATTGATGCTCTGGTTTCCTGTCTAAAACTTGCCAATATTGCTTCCAAATCATTGTTCTGCTGGGGTTGAGAAATTACTTGCTGAGATGACTGAAACTGGTGGTTATTAAAATTATTCTGTTGAAAACTACCCTGAGAATTATTATTAAAATTTTGTGGCCTCTGAGGTTGCTCTCTCCACCCAAAATTTGGGTGATTTCTCCACCCTTGATTGTAGGTTAATGAACGGATTTTTGTTAGTAAAGAATTCACAATAAATTCTCGTTGCAAGTATAGTTTCTAAACTAACAAGAATTCTTTCATACAAAAATTTGGTTGTCACTTAAGCAAACCCAATAAAAAAATAAACTGAAATATTTAAACCTCGGGTTGTCTTTCAAGGAATTGCAGGGAGGGGTATCTATTATTGGTTGTGAAAAAGTATCTTTTTGGATTTTTGAAAATTTGAACAAGAAAATAAATAACAAGAAAATAAAATAGTAATTAAGAAAAGTCTTAGCAAGGATTGATAATTAGAATTTCTATCCTTATTATCAATGTCAATTGTGAATGGTAATTACCTTTTGCTATCACTTAGTTAACCTCTAACAATTGAAGGTAAGTCAAGTGAGAACATCAACTTGAATTCACAAGGCCTAATCAAAGACTAGAGTTAGTGAATCTCATGCCAACTAGCTAGTTTCAATCACCAAGCAACAAGAGATTTTGACAATTCAAGAGTCTCTAATCACTCAATCTAAGCTAAGAACATAAAAAGCTAATTTAAAGTCCTACCAATCATTTTATCAAACACTTGGAAGAAACAACATAAAAACATAGAAAATTAATAAGAGATAAAAAAAATCCAAACAACTAATTGAAAGCATCAATATCATAAATTGAAGAAAACAATCATAAATCTGAAATACCTCAAATTGCATTAAATAAGAAATTCAATCTAACATGGAGAATTCATAAACAAAATTGGGGAAATAAACAAATCAATAAGAGAAATAGATAAACTAGAGTACTAGAATAAATAAGAGTAGAAGAAAACTAAATTAAAGAAAAATAAAAATATGAATTTAAGAAAAGCTAATCCTAAAATCTAAGAGAGAGGAGCTACATCTAAACCAAACTTATGAATAATGAGAAGTGTCTGTTGAGTCCCTGCTTGTCCCCTGGCTTTAGTCTGCATTTTTGGGCCAAAAACTGGGTCCAAACTCAGCCCAAAATCACCCCCAGCATTTTTTGCGATTTCTGCACGTGGTGCATGTCACGCATACGCGTCACTCACATGTACGCGTCGATGGTCATCTTCGCGTGTCACACGCGTCGCTGTGCAATCTCGCTTATCACGCGTACGCGTCAGGTACGCGCACGCGTCGCCATGGAAAGCTCCAAATAACGCGCACGCGTTAGGTACATGAGCACGTCGTTCCTTGCTGGTCAGCCCCTTGGTTTCTTGTGTTCCTTCCATTTTCGCAAGCTTCCTTTGCATCCTTTAAGCCATTCCTGCCCTTTAAGGCCCGAAAATACTTAATACACAGATCACGGCATCGAATGGTATAAAGAGGAACTAAAATACACAATTTAAAGGCTTAGGAAGCAAGTTTTCAACCATAGAATAAAATTGGGAAGGAATTGTAAAATCATGCAAATAGTATGAATAAGTGTGCAAAGACTTGATAAAAACCACTCAATTGAGCACAAGATAAACCATAAAATAGTGGTTTATCATAGGTCTTAGAGTAAGGATCATTATTGGGATTTCTAGGAGCACTCCTCATGTAATTGACCTGTTCAGAAGAAGATTGAGCATAATCATAATTTTTATTTTGCATAAAATTACCTGTCATGTCATAAGGGACCTCTTGAGGTGAATTTTGGGTGTTGACAGCTAAAACTTGCATTCCATTCATCTGTTGAGTAAGTAAATTTATTTGCTGAGACATAAGCTTGTTCTGAGTAAGAAGAGCATTAACAGCTTCCACTTCCAACACGCCTCTCTTCTGAGACGTTTCAGAGTGTAGATGATTCCTGTTGGAAGAATATAAGTATTGGTTGTTAGAAACCAACTCAATAAGCTCAATAGTCTCCTCTGGTGTCTTCTTCATGTGCAAAGAACCATCTGCAGAATTATCTAAGCGCATCTTGGACATCTCACATAAGCCCTTATAAAAGATATCCAGCTGAGTCCATCTAGAGAACATGTCTGAAGGGCATTGCCTAGTCAGTAGCTTGAATCTCTCCCAAGCTTCATAAAGGGTCTCACCATCTTTCTGTCTGAAAGTCTGAACCTCCACCCTTAGCTTAGTCAGCTTTTGAGGTGGGAAAAATTTAGTCAGAAACCCGGTGACAACCTTATCCCAAGTATCCAAACTCTCCTTGGGTTGAGAATTTAACCACAACTTTGCTTTATCTCTCACAGTAAATGGGAAGAGCATGAGTTTGTACACCTCAAGATTCACTCCATTGGTCTTCACAGTGTCACAAATCTGCAGAAAATCATAAATAAACTGATTTGGATCTTTCTGAGGGAGTCCATAATATTGACAATTCTGTTGCACAAGAGTAACTAGTTGTGGCTTCAGTTCAAAGTTGTTTGCAACTATAAGAGGCACCACAATACTTTTTCCATAAAGATTTGCATTAGGAGCAGGGTAAGAGCCAAGCACTCTTCTAGGTTGCTCATTCCCATTCGGATTTGCCACATTGGCATTAGCAGCATTATTATGATCCATAGTGGATTCTGCAGCCTTGTAAAATCTTGCTTGTTGCAAACGCCGCCTAAAAGTCCTTTCGGGTTCAGGATCAAAGTCTAAAAGAGGTTCTTTGTCCCTGTTCCTGCTCATAAACAAACAGAAAACAAAGAAAAGTGGGAATCTCTACGTCAGAGTGCAGAAAATTTCTAGTGAGATAACCTGTGTAAAGAAATAAAATAAAACAATTAAATAATTAAAACAAAAAGTTTGAAAATTATAATTATAAATAAAAATTAAAGTGAAAATTCTGAATTTTATATATATAAAAAAATGAACAGAAAAATTAAAATAAAAATAACTAGGGAACACCAAACTTAATTTCAGAAATTAAGAGAAAAATTAATTGATTCAAAATTTGAAAATTAAAGTAAAAAAAGCAAATAAAACTAATAAAATATAAAATTAAAAGTGAAAGTAAAAATAAGGCAAGGGACAAACGATAGTAAAATGAAAACAATTAAAAAAAAGAACTACGAAAATAAAAGGCAATTAAACTAAACAGGATAACAAAAAAAAATTTAAGAACTAATAAACGAAAATGAAAATTAAAAAGGAAAGTAAAAAGAAACGAAAACAGGGGCTGGGTGAATGAAACGCACGAAAAGAAATAAAGAGAAAAAATGAAAAATAAAAATTAATAATACTAAAATAAAATTAATTAAAAGAAAAATTGTCTAATTTAAGAAATCAAACAATGAGTAGTTGTCAATCACAATCAATCCCCGGCAACGGCACCAAAAACTTGGTGCAAAATTTATAGTCCACAAACTAACCGGCAAGTGCAGCGGGTCGTACCAAGTAATACCTCAGGTAAGTGAGGGTCGATCCCACGATGATTGATGGATCAAGCAACAATAATTGAGTGATTGGCTTAGTCAGACAAATAGAAAATGGTGTTTGAAGGTTCAAAAGCATTAAACAGTAATTCAGAGATAAAGACAGCAAGCAGTAAATTGATGAGGATAATATATGGAGAAACAGTTAAGGCTTCAGAGATATCTATTTTCTGGATTGACTTTTCTTACTAACTATTTTAATCATGCAAGATTTAATTCATGGCAAACTATATGTGACTAAATCCTAATTCCTTAGACCTTTTTATTCTCCTCTAAAATTCATCAACCGCCAATTCCTTGGTCACCTAATTCCAATTAGAGGGTGAAGTTCAATTCTAGTTTATATGCCACAAAAACTCTAATTACCCAAATATAAAAGGATTATATGTCACTTATCCCATTAAGTCCAGATAATTAGAAGTTTAGGAGAAATTGTTTTCAAGCTGTTGTTCAAGTAAAGAGCTTTTCCAAATTATACAAGAACTCAATTAGAACAAGGGTCATACTTCCGTTCCACCCAAATTCATAAGCTAAAGAACGAAAATAATTCTTGAAATAGAGATCAATACATGAATTAAAATAGAAAAATAATAGTATCAGTCCATACAATATATAGATCTTCTAACCTTAACAATGGAGGTTTAGTTGCTCATGGTTCAGAGAGAAAATAAGAATTCTGAAAAACTGTAGATTGCGGAATGAGGTAGGAGAGAAGAGAAGAAAGTCCAGAGGGCTGATTCTTTTCCCTTTTATATCTAATCCTAATTAATGTAAATTATATTTTCTAAAATTCAAAAATATCTTTTTCCTATTTTGAATTACAATACGGTTTAGTAAGAAAATTAATTAAATCTTCGAGAACTCCTAATTTGGATGCTGGGACCACCAACCATGCGCCTTACTTGGAAGGATTTGTGCCTTACTTGGAGCGGCCAGTGAGAATTGGGCGTGTTGAGCTCATATGCTATGCCTTACTTGAAGGTTTGTTGTGCCTTACTTGAAGTTTGGTAGGCAATTGTTGCGTGCTTGCTAATGTCTTGCGCCTAACTTGAGAAATCTCAAATTAGGCGCAGCCTTGGAAGAACTGGTGGAAGATAAGTATAAACTATTATATATTATTGGAAAGCTCTGAAAGTTAGCTTTCCATTGCCACTGAAATCACGTCCATTAGACTTCTGTAGCTCGAGTTATTCAGGTTTGAGTGTAGAGAAGTCAGGGTTGAAAGCATCATTCGCCTTCTTCTCTTTTTCTGTGGAAACTCTATCAAATCCAGTCAAATACTACCTAAAATAAATAGAATTGCACATGACTCAAAGTAGCATCCATAGTGGCTAAAAGATAATTAATTCTTGATTAAACTTAACAAATTGAATGCAAATTCACTAGGAAAAGATAGGAAAGATGCTCACGCATCAACTATTCTTCACATACCAATCTTTCTATTCTTTGGTTGCAACTCAAAACCTCATTAGAACTAAAAGTTTAGTAGGTTGGAATTTGCTATTAGATTTATTCAAGAACAGATTTTTCAACAGAAACCATTTACTTTCAAACACTTATGTCTTTCAACCTACTCATCAGAAAATTTTGAAATTTTGAGAGGATGATCTAAACTCATCAAGAATTTCCAGAAAATTATTACACAATTTTTGAGTAGCTAGATTTTTTCCAGAATTTCGCGCAATTTGCTGCCTAATTTCAGTGACCATATCGGCAAAATTTGGCTTGGGTTCTGTTCCGAGGGTTACCTGAAACTGGAGGTCGATCTCGGATGAGATCTTCTGTACTGGTCGGAGATGACGTGTCCGGCTGGCTGGTGGCGGCCGGAGCTATTGTGTCCGACTTATTGGACTTGCTGCACCGCTGATCCTTGGCCACCGGAAGGTGGGGGGTACCTGCAAGAGACTCCGATGCTTAAGTTAGCACGGGTATTAAGCAGGTTTTATGTCGAATCAGAGTATGCGTTATACCTGGGTGCTCCAGTGTATTTATAGTAGTGTGGGCTGACCTTTCTGATAAGATAAGTTAGTTATCTTATCTTATCATATCTTTATCTTGAGTGAAGTCAGCTTATCTTTAAGGGAACCGCCTTTATCTCTGTAGGTTTGAACTGCCTTTGGATTTGGGTCGTGTTCCTCCATTTGGGCCCTTTACTGGGCTCTCCTGTCGATTTGGCCGATCTCTTTAAGAAGAGGTTGGATAGTCGGACCTGAAGAGGTTAGTCGTTTTACCACCAATCATCCCGGGTCGGACAGTTCGACCCAGGGTATGAACAGTGCCCCTGCTTGAGCTCGGTCTTCTTTTTTGAGGTCGAGTTCTTGACTTTGGTCCTTCTCTAATGAAGCCGAACTCAAGCATTTTGTCGATTTCCTTTGTAGAAGCTTTTGAATGTATAACGTTTTTCCTCTAAAAGCGCGCGCTTTTATATCGGCGCTGTTTTGGGAATGCAAGCGGTTTTAATATCCGCATTTAATTGGCATTTAATTTCCCCGTTTCCCCTAACTTCTCTATTTTTTTTTGAATTTTGCACTCAGAAAAACGGTTTCTCTCCTTCGCCCTTTTCGTAACTTCTTCACATTTCTTCTTTCACTCTCTCGTTTTCTGTCTTTCGCTTGCGCTTCTGCTTTCGTCGCTTGGCGTTTTTTCTGGGCAGTCTTTGTCTCTGCGCTTCCTCTCTTCCTCGCAGCTTCTTCCGTCTCCAGGTTAGTCCCATTTCGTATTTTCCTCGTTTGTTTTTGTCTTTGCGATGGGGTTTTCCTTTTGATCTTCTTTTTGGAGAAAGTTTGGATCTTTCCGTTTTTTTATCATGCTTGACTTGTTGCATGCTCTGAAATTTCTTTGTTTTTTGGTGCGAATCTTTTTCTTGTTGCTTGAATCTTTTTCTTTTGCATGTTGCCGCCGTTTTTGTTTGTGCCTTGGCTGATGATTTTTTCCTTGATTTCAAAAGAAAGTTTGCGTCTTTGCTGCTTGGTCTTTTTTGACATTTCTGATATACTGTAGCCGTAGTGTTTTTTGCTGGTAAACTATAAAAGTGTGGTCCTTTGCATTTTTGCTTCCTTTGTTTTCTTTCTGGATTTTGTTTTGATGAGTGCTGGGATGTAAGCTGTAGAAATAACTTGAAAACCTTGCTTGTTTACTGCCTCCAAGGGATGCCCCAAGACCTTTGTCTTGAGTCTTGGGGTTTTCCCTTTTTGTTTATCCGCCCATCGAGATGTTTTGCCCTCTGTCCGAGATGTTTTTGTGTAATCCATTCTTCCTTTCTTTTTGTAGGATTTAGTTGACCTCATGTCTTCCCGAAATAATGTAACAGAAATGCCTTCCCGGGTTCCCGCGGGTATGGCTGATTGGGTGGACTCCATGGTTCTTATGTGTGTCTCGCTGGTTGATTCCGAATTTTGTACTCAGCTTAGGCAGTTTCACAGTGTCTGTAGTAATTCTGGTGATGAGAAGAATTATGAACTTGTCCCTCCCTCTTCTGACGAGAGAGTCTGTTTTTCGACTCGAGTTGTTGACAATCGCCCCTTCTTTTATGCTTACGATTTTTTCTTTGGTCAACTGGGTATTACTCTTCCTTTTACTCCATTTGAAACCGACTTGTTATGGTCTTGTAATGTTGCCCCTTCTCAACTTCACCCCAACTCCCGGGGTTTTATAAAAATTTTTCAGTTGCTGTGCGACGGTTTTGGTATTCCTGCTTCCCAATATCTCTTTTTCTATTTGTTTGTTTTGACTAAGCCCGGTGTGGTAAAAAAGAAGTCAGCTTGGGTCTCCTTTCGTTCTACCCAAGGAAAGAAAGTTTTTTCCATGTTTGACGAGTCGTTCCGTGACTTTAAGAACTACTTTTTCAAGGTCCGAGCTGTTGAAGGAGATCGACCCTTTTTTCTGGATGAAAATGACGAACCTGCCTTTCCCTTGGAATGGCAAAAAGACGTGAGGGTCTTCCGGTATTCGTGGGAGATGTTGGATGAGGCTGAGCGGGTGATGACAAGTCATCTTAGCCTAGTTTCACTAGCCTTTTTCTTAGTTTTTATTAGGTTTTATGCACTTTCTTGCATTCTAAGTAAGTAATTTAGGATGAAAATGCATAACTTCTTTGAATCAAACAACCACCTATTATTTGATGCTAAATCATGAGGTTGAAGCCAAATTTAACTGATTTTTAATGATTTATAAACCTTGTGAATTTTGTGATACTTTGATTGGTTGTTTTGATTACTTGTAGGTGAAGAAAGAAAAAAAAAAAAGAAAAGCGTGGCTCAAGAAGCATGCCCAAAGGAAGAGAAAGTGTGCCAAAAGGAAAGAAAAAGCGTGGCCAACATCAAGGAAGAATGGAAGCTAAGTTGGGAAAGTGAACCGAGCTTCACAAGGAACCAAAAAGGAAGCAAGGCACAAAAGCTAAGTTAACTTAGTCAACTGAGCATCCAAGAAAGCAAGGAATTGGTGCAAAGCTAAGTTAACTAAGTTAACTTTATCGGGGACCTCTTCAAATTAATTCAAGATGAAATTCTATGAGTGAAGCCACCAAGATTCGAACCAAGGACCAAGGAGAAGGCAAGGAACGTTCCTTACAAAAGAATTCAAGAAGAAATAGCCAAATTGCATCCTCCATGGTTCGAACTTGGAACCACACGCTACTCCTTGCAAGGGAATTTGAGAATAAATAGCTAGAATGCTTCCTCCAGGACTTGAACTTGGGTATTCTTTGAAACATAAGGAAGGAGTGCCACCAAGCTTGCAAGGAAATACAAGGAAAATAGCCTTATTGCTTCCTCCAAGTTTCGAACTTGGGTATTCTTGGAAACATAAGGAGGAGTGCCCACTCAACCAAGGAAATTAGCTCCAAAGGTGTCCTCCACTTGCTCCCACCAGGATTTGAACCTGGGACCTTGAGGCCAAGGGCAAGACGCTACAAGGAAAGCTCAGTTGGATTTTCCAACTGAGCATTGCTTCTCCCATTCTTCCCCACACTTTGGCGCACAAGTTTGCACACCAAGGGAGCTGTGACACACATTTTGGCGCACCAAGGAGGAAGCCTTGCGCATCATGACACGGTCTAAAGCTAAGTTGGATTTCCCAACTTAGCTCTAAGACAATTGACACCCAAACAAGGCTGGGCACACCACACTTGACACGGATGGAGCATGCTTGAAAGCTAAGTTGGATTTTCCAACTGAGCTTTCCCCTGGAGGTGCAATTTGGGCTAGAAATTGGATTAAAAATCCAATTTAATTCATTTCTTCACCAAATCAAAAGCCCACCCAAATTCCAAAATCCAAGAATAGAAAGTGTATAAATAGGAGTTAGTTTGATGTAATTAGGACACCTTTGGACATTTGGAGATTTTACTTTGAATTTTCCTTTTAATTGTCATTTTCATTTTTGAGCTCTTTACTTTGAGTTTGTCATTTCAGAGAACTTGGAAGGAGAATTGATCTCTCTTCTTCTTGGTTCTTGCTTGAGCACTCTTTTATTTTCTTGCTTTGGATCTTGGGTGAAGAATTGAAGAACTTCTGTTTCAATCTCACCTTGAGATCTCTTGTTTACTTCTTCTGCATAATTGAATTTCATTTGCTGTTTACTGCATTTTCTTCTACACTTCTGCAATTTTCTTCTTCACTTCTTTTGCAATTATTCTTGTTGGATCAAGGAAGGATTTGAGATCTAGACTTGTTATTTAGTCTCTTCCACCTTGAGATCTTCAACCTCTTTTACATTGCTGCAATTTAAGCACTGCCTTTCTGTCTTTACAATTCTCAAAGCATTTTTACGTTTCTGTTTGAGATCCATTCTAATTCAATTCATCTTCTGCTTTGCTGTTTGATGCAATTTATTTTTGCTTGTTTAAATTCTGCAATCCCAATTCCCAATTCCTTTTACAATTCAAGCAATTTACATTTCTTGCACTTTAAGCTTCAGTTATTTACATTTCTTGCAATCTAAGTTTCTACAATTTACATTACTTACACTTTAAGATTCAGCACATTTACTTTCCTGTTCTTTAATTTACTGCAATTTCCCCTTCCCCTTTAAATTTCAAGCAATTTAGTTTCTGCCAATTGCAAAAAACTCAACCAAATCTTGATTCGCTTGACTAAATCAACCACTAAACTAAAATTGCTCAATCCTTCAATCCCTGTGGGATCGACCTCACTCATGTGAGTTATTATTACTTGATGCGACCCGGTACACTTGCCAGTGAGTTTTGTGTTGGATCGTTTTTCACACATCAAGTTTTTGGCACTGTTGCCGGGGATTGATTAGATTGACAATGATTAAGTGAAGTGGAGATCTAGATCTAGCATTTTTATTTTTCTGTTTTTGACTAACACACTAACTGTTTGAATTTTTGCTTAAGCCAATTAACATTTCACTTCAGCCATGGATTGAAGTGTTGTTGCTTTCTGGTGTTGTGATTTTTATGCTTTGGTTGTATGTCAGGTACAAGGAGAATTACACCCACTTTTTGTGAACAAGACGAAAGAACCCTCAGAAGGTTAAGAAGAGCTGAAAGAGGGAAAAATATTATTGGAGAAGAGGAGTCAGAAGAAGAATTCCAAGATATGGAGGAACACTTAACAAACCCACCAAATGGGGCTGAAGGAGCAGCCAATAACAACAATAATCCACCACAGAGAAGAGTTTTAGCTTCCTACACAAGTGCAGGTCCTAGACATTGTGGGAGTAGCATTCTTACCCCAAATGTTAATGCAAATAATTTTGAACTAAAGCCACAACTCATCACCTTGGTTCAAAACAATTGTTCTTATGGAGGAGGACCACTTGAAGATCCTAACCAACACTTATCCACCTTCTTGAGGATTTGTGACACTGTCAAAACCAATGGTGTGCACCCTGACAGTTACAAGCTACTGCTATTTCCATTTTCTCTCAGAGACAAAGCCACTCAATGGTTGGAATCTTTCCCAAGAGGCAGCATCAACAATTGGGATGATCTAGTAACCAAGTTTCTTGCCAAGTTTTACCCACCTCAAAGAGTTATTAGATTGAAGACTGAAGTGCAAACATTCACACAAATGGATGCTGAACCCTTGTATGAGGCATGGGAATGATACAAAGCTCTAATCAGGAAGTGTCCACCAGGAATGTTTAGTGAGTGGGACAGATTGCAGAATTTCTATGAAGGCTTGACACTGAAATCTCAAGAGGCTTTGGATTATTCAGCAGGAGGTTCTTTACAATTGATGAAAACAGCAGAGGAAGCTCAAAATCTCATTGATATGGTGGCCAACAATCAATATTTCTTTGCTCACCAAAGGCAACGCCAACCATCACAAAGGAAAAGAGTGATGGAGTTGGAAGGAGTGGACTCAATCTTGGCTCAAAACAAAATGATGCAGCAGCAAATTCAACAACAATTTGAGCAAATGGCCAAGAGGATTGATAGCCTCCAAGTTGCAGCAGTTAATACAAGCCAACCATCATCCACATGGGGGCAAAATGACGAGACTCAAGAAGAGCAGCAGCAAGAACAAGTCCAGTACATGCACAACCAAAATTCTGGGCCAAATAAAATCTATGGTGATACTTACAACCCTTCTTGAAAGAACCACCCAAACCTTAGGTGGGGAGACAATCACAACCAAAATCAACAACCATGGCAGAGAAACTCAAATCAAAACACTTCAAAAAACAACCAAAACCACAACCAGCAGCAAACTAACCAAAACTCTTACAGAAAACCCCAAAACAACTACCCCAACTCCAACCATTACCCATCCAATAACCAAACCTCAAATCAAAACACTTACCCTCAACCCTCAACACCCCACAATCAACCAATCTCACAAGAATCTCAAAGGATTAACAACTTAGAGCTTCTGATGGAAAAAATGATGAAAACTCAAGAGATGACATTGAGGAACCAAGAAGCCTCCATGAAAAACATGGAAAGGCAAATTGGACAAATCTCCAAGCAAATCACCATTGAAAGGTCATCAAACTCACTGCCAAGTGACACCATTCCTAATCCTAAAGAGGAGTGCAAGGCAATTCAACTGAGGAGTGGAAAAGTCCTGGTGAAAAATGAAGAAGCAACCAAGAAGCCAAAGGAAAGTGACAAGAAACAAGCTGAAAAAGAGAAGGCCAATGATGAAGATGTAACAGCAAGCATGCCAACTCAGAATCAAGTTCAAGAAAAAGAAGACCAGCCACAGAAATCAAGAAAGGGAAAGGAAGTAATTGAAGAGCCAACTAAGGACGAAAGGCAGGGAATGAACTTCACTCCACCCTTGCCATATCCTCAAAGGCTCAACAAGGAGACCAAGGATCAACACTTCCCAAAATTTCTTGAAATTTTCAAGAAGTTAGAGATCAATATTCCCTTAGCTGAAGCACTTGAGCAAATGCCCCTGTACGCAAAGTTCTTGAAGGAACTTATCAACAAGAAGAGGAGTTGGCAAGTTAATGAAATCGTACTGCTCACTGAGGAATGCAGAGCACTAATCCAGAAGGGACTTCCTCCCAAACTCGAGGACCCTGGGAGTTTCTTTCTACCCTGAGCCATTGGTAGTATGACCATCAATAAGGCGATGTGTGACTTGGGAGCTAGTATCAATCTAATGCCTGCCTCCCTAGTGAAAAAGCTAGGCATAAAAGAGGTGAAACCAGTGCAGATGTCTCTAGAACTGGTGGACAAATCAGTGATATGCCCCACCGGTATAATTGAGAACCTTCTAGTCAAGGTAGACAGATTCATCTTCTCTGCAGATTTTGTGATCCTGAATTCAAATCAGGATGAGGGCGACTCCATTATACTGGGAAGACCGTTCTTGGCCACTGCTAGGGCCATCATAGACATAGAGCAAGGAGAATTAACTTTCAGGATGCATAATGAAAGTATCACTCTGAGTGTACTACCAGAAACACAGAGCAGTAATGAAAAGAAGGATGGTACAGAAACAGACAAGGAGAATCTGCAGTGGAGGGAGGAAATCAACAAGACAAACAACAACTGCCCTCCCAAGCAAGAGATAGATGATACAGCAGGCCAAAAAGAGAAAGAGACTGTGCAAAGTAATGAAGAAGCTCAAGGGAACATTGTAGTATTGGCAACTAAGAAAAGGAATTTCAAAAAGGAGCCTGTTTTCAAAGAAGAAGAATTAACAAAAAGAAGGAAGAAAAACAAAAACAGAATCAAAAAGGGTTGGAAGAACAAAAAAATTCCAACAGAAGGGCTCTCCAAAGGTGACAAAGTGCAGTTAGTCTATCAACAACTGGGAACAGACCAACAGACTAACGATTACTATACTGTGAGCAAAATATTATCACTAGAACATGCTGAGATAGAGCACCAAGGAACAAAGAAGAAGCTCACGATCAAAGGGGACAAGTTGAGGCACTACAGTCATCAACCGCCATAAAAGAGGGAGTCAATGTCAAGCTAGTGACAATAAAAGAGCGCTTGTTGGGAGGCAACCCAACCTGAGGTAGTTTCTTTTCATAGTTATTTCAATAAAGAGGTTAATTAGCATTGCAAAAAGCTAAGTTTGCTGTTGCACACCAAAGCAATATAAGGGAGAATGAAGGATTTTAAGTTTGGTGTTCCACCAAAATATCATAAAAAAAAAAAACATATTCTCATCCCCTACATAATGCTAGCTTTGAGCACTTAGATAAACTAGTTAACTAGTTTGCTGTTTCCAAATCAGTAGTTTATTCCTTTTGAAAAAAAAAAAAAAGAAGTTCACATATAAATTGTTGCATGAGGAATATTGGCAAGGGACTAAGTTTGGTGTTCACACACCAAAGTAAGTTCGAGAGCCACACACATACAAGCTTTGCAGATTTACCAACACCTAAAAGGGTTGAACAGCAAGCAACATTTGAGGAGCAGGCAGAAAAATAGCCAACAAATTAAAAGAACACCTGAATTACAACTCAAAAGGAGCAATTTGAAGTAAGAATGGAAAAATGCAACTCAACAGGTTGTATCTATTCTTGATCCTTGTTGTTATGTAATGAATTAATTCAGAGAATCCTTTATGCCTGGCTGGAATGATTATTTAGTTGCAAGTGGAAGTACATGTTAAAGAAAGTTATCTGCATAATTTTTGCTTGAAGGTCATCTGCATAATAATTGTCATCACTCATTAACTAGAATACCTTGTCTTGTCTCCCTTACTGTTTGAATAAAAGAAAAGATGTTTGATTTAGAAAAGTCATTGTTCAATGTTGCAAAAGTTAGAATGAAGATTTGTGGTGGTGTGTGTTTGATTCAACTATTAGCTCATAGAATAAATGTTGCAGAATGACTTGTTTCTTAAAGCTTAAGCTAGTTTGCTGCTATGATCCTTCAAAATAATGAAAACCCCTTGAAAATAAACCAAAACAAAAAGAAAAAGAAAGAAGAAAAGCCAAAAGTTGGCAAAGAAACAAAACAATAAGACTAGACACCAATAGCTTGGACCTTAGGACATATGCCTGTGGTGTTTGTGTACTAGGATATGCTTGAACAAGTAGGTTCTAAGGAGTATCTTAAAACTTGGCAACTTAGATCAACTGGTTTGGGATTGTCAACTGAAAGTCCACAATAAAGAGCAACCTAGCTACAAAACATTTAGTGATTCAAAGAGATGCTGGGCATCAATGATCCTAGGAAGAAATAAGTGAGCCATGTGTCTGTGGTGAAAAAAATGTTGAGTGAAAAGAAGCCAAAGGCCATTGCAACATTTGACACCAAGTCTTTAATAAATAATAAGCTCTGAAATGCAAAAGAAAAAAGAAAAAGCTAACAAGGGAATCAAGCAAAAGGGTAAGGAATCATAGCAGCAACCTTGGTGAACCCTTAAGGAAGCATAGTTATTTTGACAGCAAGTAATGAATGAGCTATTTTTGATCTGCATAAAACCCCATAAACAAAATTCCACTATTTGCATAATAAGGACATGCATGCCTATCTATTTCATTCTATCTTCTCTTATGTTTAAGTGCTTGCTTGGGGACAAGCAAGTTTTAAGTTTGGTGTTGTGATGACAAGTCATCTTAGCCTAGTTTCACTAGCCTTTTTCTTAGTTTTTATTAGGTTTTATGCACTTTCTTGCATTCTAAGTAAGTAATTTGGGATGAAAATGCATAACTTCTTTGAATCAAACAACCACCTATTATTTGATGCTAAATCATGAGGTTGAAGCCAAATTTAATTGATTTTTAATGATTTATAAACCTTGTGAATTTTGTGATACTTTGATTGGTTGTTTTGATTACTTGTAGGTGAAGAAAGAAAAAAAAGAAGAAAAGCGTGGCTCAAGAAGCATGCCCAAAGGAAGAGAAAGCGTGCCAAAAGGAAAGAAAAAGCGTGGCCAACATCAAGGAAGAATGGAAGCTAAGTTGGGAAAGTGAACCGAGCTTCACAAGGAACCAAAAAGGAAGCAAGGCACAAAAGCTAAGTTAACTTAGTCAACTGAGCATCCAAGAAAGCAAGGAATTAGTGCAAAGCTAAGTTAACTAAGTTAACTTTATCGGGGACCTCTTCAAATTAATTCAAGATGAAATTCTATGAGTGAAGCCACCAAGATTCGAACCAAGGACCAAGGAGAAGGCAAGGAACGTTCCTCACAAAAGAATTCAAGAAGAAATAGCCAAATTGCATCCTCCATGGTTCGAACTTGGAACCACACGCTACTCCTTGCAAGGGAATTTGAGAATAAATAGCTAGAATGCTTCCTCCAGGACTTGAACTTGGGTATTCTTTGAAACATAAGGAAGGAGTGCCACCAAGCTTGCAAGGAAATACAAGGAAAATAGCCTTATTGCTTCCTCCAAGTTTCGAACTTGGGTATTCTTGGAAACATAAGGAGGAGTGCCCACTCAACCAAGGAAATTAGCTCCAAAGGTGTCCTCCACTTGCTCCCACCAGGATTTGAACCTGGGACCTTGAGGCCAAGGGCAAGACGCTACAAGGAAAGCTCAGTTGGATTTTCCAACTGAGCATTGCTTCTCCCATTCTTCCCCACACTTTGGCGCACAAGTTTGCACACCAAGGTAGCGTTTGTTTTGAGGTACTGAGACAGAGACTGAGAGACTGAGACTCAGTATCGTGTTTGTTAGTTCAGAGACTGGTACTAAAATTTCTGTCTCTGTCTCTAAAATTTCAGTATTTCAGTACCTCCAAAAAGTAGGGACACAGGGGACTGAAACTTTTAGAGATAGAGACTGAAATTTTAGTAACATTTTATACCTAAAATACTTTCATTTCAATTAATTATTTCCAATTTTACCCTTTGTGCAAATTAAATTAGAGTTTCATTCTTGTTTCAATTCCTGTCTCCCATTTTGCACCAAACAGAATACTGAGATTTATTTCAATCCCTGTCTCTTAGTCTCTGTCTCTTAGTCTCAGTCTTTCCGTCTCTGTCTCTCCACCAAACGCTACCCAAGGGAGCTGTGACACACATTTTGGCGCACCAAGGAGGAAGCCTTGCGCATCATGACACGGTCTAAAGCTAAGTTGGATTTTCCAACTTAGCTTTAAGACAATTGACACCCAAACAAGGCTGGGCACACCACACTTGACACGGATGGAGCATGCTTGAAAGCTAAGTTGGATTTTCCAACTGAGCTTTCCCCTGGAGGTGCAATTTGGGCTAGAAATTGGATTAAAAATCCAATTTAATTCATTTCTTCACCAAATCAAAAGCCCACCCAAATTCCAAAATCCAAGAATAGAAAGTGTATAAATAGGAGTTAGTTTGATCTAATTAGGACACCTTTGGACATTTGGAGATTTTACTTTGAATTTTCCTTTTAATTGTCATTTTCATTTTTGAGCTCTTTACTTTGAGTTTGTAATTTCAGAGAACTTGGAAGGAGAATTGATCTCTCTTCTTCTTGGTTCTTGCTTGAGCACTCTTTTATTTTCTTGCTTTGGATCTTGGGTGAAGAATTAAAGAACTTCTGTTTCAATCTCACCTTGAGATCTCTTGTTTACTTCTTCTGCATAATTGAATTTCATTTGCTATTTACTGCATCTTCTTCTACACTTCTGCAATTTTCTTCTTCACTTCTTTTGCAATTATTCTTGTTGGATCAAGGAAGGATTTGAGATCTAGACTTGTTATCTAGTCTCTTCCACCCTGAGATCTTCAACCTCTTTTACATTGCTGCAATTTAAGCACTGCCTTTCTGTCTTTACAATTCTCAAAGCATTTTTACGTTTCTGTTTGAGATCCATTCTAATTCAATTCATCTTCTGCTTTGCTGTTTGATGCAATTTACTTTTTCTTGTTTAAATTCTGCAATCCCAATTCCCAATTCCTTTTACAATTCAAGCAATTTACATTTCTTGCACTTTAAGCTTCAGTTATTTACATTTCTTGCAATCTAAGTTTCTGCAATTTACATTACTTGCACTTTAAGATTCAGCACATTTACTTTCTTGTTCTTTAATTTACTGCAATTTCCCCTTCCCCTTTACATTTCAAACAATTTAGTTTCTACCAATTGCAAACAACTCAACCAAATCTTGATTCGCTTGACTAAATCAACCACTAAACTAAAATTGCTCAATCCTTCAATCCCTGTGGGATCGACCTCACTCATGTGAGTTATTATTACTTGATGCGACCCGGTACACGTGCCGGTGAGTTTTGTGTTGGATCGTTTTCCACACATCAAGTTTTTAGCGCCGTTGCCGGGGATTGATTAGATTGACAATGATTAAGTGAAGTGGAGATCTAGAACTAGCATTTTTATTTTTCTATTTTTGACTAACACACTAACTGTTTGAATTTTTGCTTAAGCCAATTAACATTTCACTTCAGCCATGGATTGAAGTGTTGTTGCTTTCTGGTGTTGTGATTTTTATGCTTTGTTTGTATGTCAGGTACAAGGAGAATTACACCCACTTTTTGTGAACAAGACGAAAGAACCCTCAGAAGGTTAAGAAGAGCTGAAAGAGGGAAAAATATTATTGGAGAAGAGGAGTCAGAAGAAGAATTCCAAGACATGGAGGAACACTTAACAAACCCACCAAATGGGGCTGAAGGAGCAGCCAATAACAACAATAATCAACCACAGAGAAGAGTTTTAGCTTCCTACACAAGTGCAGATCCTAGACATTGTGGGAGTAGCATTCTTACCCCAAATGTTAATGCAAATAATTTTGAACTAAAGCCACAACTCATCACCTTGGTTCAAAATAATTGTTCTTATGGAGGAGGACCACTTGAAGATCCTAACCAACACTTATCCACCTTCTTGAGGATTTGTGACACTGTCAAAACCAATAGTGTGCACCCTGACAGTTACAAGCTACTGCTATTTCCATTTTCTCTCAGAGACAAAGCCACTCAATGGTTGGAATCCTTCCCAAGAGGTAGCATCAACAATTGGGATGATCTAGTAACCAAGTTCCTTGCCAAGTTTTACCCACCTCAAAGAGTTATTAGATTGAAGACTGAAGTGCAAACATTCACACAAATGGATGCTGAACCCTTGTATGAGGCATGGGAACGATACAAAGCTCTAATCAGGAAGTGTCCACCAGGAATGTTTAGTGAGTGGGACAGATTGCAGAATTTCTATGAAGGCTTGACACTGAAATCTCAAGAGGCTTTGGATTATTCAGCAGGAGGTTCTTTACAATTGATGAAAACAGCAGAGGAAGCTCAAAATCTCATTGATATGGTGGCCAACAATCAATATTTCTTTGCTCACCAAAGGCAACGCCAACCATCACAAAGGAAAGGAGTGATGGAGTTGGAAGGAGTGGACTCAATCTTGGCTCAAAATAAAATGATGCAGCAGCAAATTCAACAACAATTTGAGCAAATGGCCAAGAGGATTGATAGCCTCCAAGTTGCAGCAGTTAATACAAGCCAACCATCATCCACATGGGGGCAAAATGACGAGACTCAAGAAGAGCAGCAGCAAGAACAAGTCCAGTACATGCACAACCAAAATTCTGGGCCAAATGAAATCTATGGTGATACTTACAACCCTTCTTGGAAGAACCACCCAAACCTTAGGTGGGGAGACAATCACAACCAAAATCAACAACCATGGCAGAGAAACTCAAATCAAAACACTTCAAAAAACAACCAAAACCACAACCAGCAGCAAACTAACCAAAATTACAGAAAACCCCAAAACAACTACCCCAACTCCAACCATTACCCATCCAATAACCAAACCTCAAATCAAAACACTTACCCTCAACCCTCAACACCCCACAATCAACCAATCTCACAAGAATCTCAAAGGATTAACAACTTAGAGCTTCTGATGGAAAAAATGATGAAAACTCAAGAGATGACATTGAGGAACCAAGAAGCCTCCATGAAAAACATGGAAAGGCAAATTGGACAAATCTCCAAGCAAATCACCATTGAAAGGTCATCAAACTCACTGCCAAGTGACACCATTCCTAATCCTAAAGAGGAGTGCAAGGCAATTCAACTGAGGAGTGGAAAAGTCCTGGTGAAAAATGAAGAAGCAACCAAGAAGCCAAAGGAAAGTGACAAGAAACAAGCTGAAAAAGAGAAGGCCAATGATGAAGATGTAACAGCAAGCATGCCAACTCAGAATCAAGTTCAAGAAAAAGAAGACCAGCCACAGAAATCAAGAAAGGGAAAGGAAGTAATTGAAGAGCCAACTAAGGACGAAAGGCAGGGAATGAACTTCACTCCACCCTTGCCATATCCTCAAAGGCTCAACAAGGAGACCAAGGATCAACACTTCCCAAAATTTCTTGAAATTTTCAAGAAGTTAGAGATCAATATTCCCTTAGCTGAAGCACTTGAGCAAATGCCCCTGTACGCAAAGTTCTTGAAGGAACTTATCAACAAGAAGAGGAGTTGGCAAGTTAATGAAACCGTACTGCTCACTGAGGAATGCAGAGCACTAATCCAGAAGGGACTTCCTCCCAAACTCGAGGACCCTGGGAGTTTCTTTCTACCCTGCGCCATTGGTAGTATGACCATCAAGAAGGCGATGTGTGACTTGGGAGCTAGTATCAATCTAATGCCTGCCTCCCTAGTGAAAAAGCTAGGCATAAAAGAGGTGAAACCAGTGCAGATGTCTCTAGAACTGGTGGACAAATCAGTGATATGCCCCACCGGTATAATTGAGAACCTTCTAGTCAAGGTAGACAGATTCATCTTCCCTGCAGATTTTGTGATCCTGAATTCGAATCAGGATGAGGGCGACTCCATTATACTGTGAAGACCGTTCTTGGCCACTGCTAGGGCCATCATAGACATAGAGCAAGGAGAATTAACCCTCAGGATGCATAATGAAAGTATCACTCTGAGTGTACTACCAGAAACACAGAGCAGTAATGAAAAGAAGGATGGTACAGAAACAGACAAGGAGAATCTACAGTGGAGGGAGGAAATCAACAAGACAAACAACAACTGCCCTCCCAAGCAAGAGATAGATGATACAGCAGGCCAAAAAGAGAAAGAGACTGTGCAAAGTAATGATGAAGCTCAAGGGAACATTGTAGTATTGGCAACTAAGAAAAGGAATTTCAAAAGGGAGCCTGTTTTCAAAGAAGAAGAATTAACAAAAGGAAGGAAGAAAAACAAAAACAAAATCAAAAAGGGTTGGAAGAGTCCGACTTTATTATATCGGTCTCCTTTAAGTTATTTTTGTAATCCTCTTTCTTGGACCTTTGTCAGGTCTCTTTCAGGGATTACTTTTATAACTTTTTAGTAGTAGGAGTCCGACTTCATTATATCGGTCTCTTTTAAGTTATTTTTGTAATCCTCTTTCTTGGATCTTTGTCAGATCTCTTTCAGGGATTACTTTTTTAACTTTTTAGTAGTAGGAGTCCGACTTCATTATATCGGTCTCCTTTAAGTTATTTTTGTAATCCTCTTTCTTGGACCTTTGTCAGGTCTCTTTCAGTGATTACTTTTTATAACTTGTGAGTAGTAGGAGTCCGACTTTATTATATCGGTCTCCTTTAAGTTATTTTTGTAATCCTCTTTCTTGGATCTTTGTCAGATCTCTTTCAGGGATTACTTTTATAACTTTTTAGTAGTAGGAGTCTGACTTCATTATATCGGTCTCCTTTAAGTTATTTGTAGTCCTCTTTCTTGGATCCTTGTCAGATCTCTTTCAGGGACTACTTTGATAACTTTCCATTTTGGGATGACTTTGTCATGTCGAGCCCTTCTAAGTTAAAGTAATCCTCTTTAATAGGGTTGGCCAGACCTCTTTCCAGGGTTTACTTATAACTTGGGTTGACTTGGTCCGACTTCTCAACGTCGGCCAGTCTTTAAGTTATTATTTTAGCAATCCGTAAGACCTCGTTAGGTTCTTTTTTAGATGACTTTCGATAACTTCTTACATTATTCTGTGTTCATCTTTGCCAATTTGTAAAAAGTGGTTGTCATCTCTAGATCGTCCTTTGGGTGAATCGCGTTTTCACCTTTATCGGATGGTTGTCTTTATCGTGATCGTGCAGTGAAATTGTTTTTCACTTTCTGCCGATCTGTTGCTTTATAATCGGACGATGAATGCTTCAGATTAATACGTCTTGAAATCTTTGTAGAGTATCTAAAATATATTTTATTTAAAGGAAAAGTGCAAATATATACATATGGGATTGTCTGAGTCTCAACTTGTTGCCTCGTTAAAAAACCTTTTCAGGAAAAAGAGTGCATCCAATGATGAGATCTTTTATCTTTTCTAACTGTAGTACCTTCTGAGGTTGCAGGCGTGCCATGACCTGGGAAGCTCTCGTCTATCGAGTTCAGACAGTCTGTAGTAGCCCTTTCCAAGTACTTCTACAACTCGGTAGGGTCCTTTCCAGTTTGCTGCCAGCTTTCCCTCTCCTGGTAGAGTTGTTCCGATATCATTTCGGATTAGGAGGAGATCATTTTCTATGAAACTTCTTGGCACTACTTTTTGATTATATCTGAAAGCCATTCGACGTTTTAGAGCTTCTTCCCTGATTCGAGCTCTTTCTTGGATTTCGGGTAACAAGTCGAGCTCTTCTCTTTGAAGTTGGAAGTTTGCTTCCTCATTGTAGTGAACTATTCTGGGCGACCCTTCCTCAATCTCTATTGGAATCATCGCCTCTGTTCCGTATGCTAATCGGAAGGGGGATTCCTTCGTGGTGGAATGTGGCGTTGTTCGATATGCCCACAAGACCTATGGGAGCTCTTCTGCCCAGGCTCCCTTTGCATCCTGTAATCTCCGTTTTAATCCGGCCAATATGACTTTGTTAGCAGCTTTGGCCTGCCTATTGGCTTGTGGATGTTCGACGGAGGTGTACTGGTGCTTTATATTCAAGTCGGCTGATGCCAGGGTATTTTGGCCAGTTTCACTGACCTTTTCTTTACTGTTTTTAGGTTAGTTTCATGCATTTCTTTAGGAAATAAGCTAGTTTTGGGTAAATATTCACTTATGCCTTGACTCAAGCATACATTGTGCATTTTACATAATTTCATGAGGATTTTGCATAAGTTTAGTGACAAATATTATGTTGCATTACTCATGACTTAGACTAGAGCTTTGATGCACTTTGTTGCTTGATTTCAAGACTAAAAGGAAGCAAGAAAAGGGGAGGTAACTTGCAAGATTCATGAGAAAAGTGATTGCCAATAACACTCTCAAAAAGCCATCAATGCCCACGTTAGAGAGTCACGTTAACCAAGTTAATGTGAACTCTAACGTGGAGAAAAGAAGTTGAGCCAACGTTAGTGACACTCAACATTGTCACTAACGTTGGCAATTACTCATAAGTGGCCACGTTAGAAGCCACGTTAACCTAGTTAACGTGGCCTCTAACGTTAAAGGGGGGGAGAGAAGCCAACGTTAGTGACACTCAACATTGTCACTAACGTTGGCCTATGGTGCAAAGTACCACGTTAACTCCCACGTTAACTTGGTTAACGTGGGAACTAACGTAGAGGATGAAGAGTTGTCGACAACATTAGTGACACTCAACATTGTCACTAACGTTGAAGCAACCACACAACCCCCAAGAGTCACGTTAACTTCCACGTTAACTTGGTTAACGTGGAAGCTAACGATGAGAAATGAAGGATGAGCCAACGTTAGTGACACTCAACATTGTCACTAACGTTGGGATGGCTAAAAGATGGCCACGTTAGAAGCCACGTTAACCTAGTTAACGTGGACTCCAACGTGAGACCTAGGGGCACATTGGAACGTTAGTGACAATGTTGAATGTCACTAACGTTCTCGAAGGATGGCAAAGGCCACGTTAGAAGCCACGTTAACCTAGTTAACGTGAGCTTTAACGTGAAGTAAGAAAGGGCACACTGGAACGTTAGTGACAATGTTGAGTGTCACTAACGTTCTCGAAGGTTGACAAGGCAACGTTAAAAGCCACGTTAACCTAGTTGACGTGGGTTTTAACGTGAGGCAAAGGGGTGCATTGGAACGTTAGTGACAATGTTAAGTGTCACTAACGTTCCCGAACTTAGACTTTCACTAAATGATTAACACTCCTTACGCCCTGAGCTTAAGTCTCTGCCCACTTCGCACTTTCTCTCTGCAAGTAAAGCCAAGCCCAAATAAAGAAAGGAATTGCTTCAAACTCAAGATCCAAAGGCCCAAGACTTGAAGAGTAAACTAGAAGCTGAGAAGAGTAGTATATATAGGAGTAGCTTTGAATTGTAAAGAAGTTCTAGAGGCTGGGAAAAAGGGAACTACTCTCTGTATTTTACTTTCTTTGCAATTTCTAGTTTTATGATGTATTCTCCATCTTTATTTTCATTTTCAAGAGCTATGAACAACTAAACCCCTTTCATTGGGTTAGGGAGCTCTGTTGTAATTTGATGGATCAATACTAATTTTCATTATTCTTCTTCTATCTTTCCTCTTGATTTTACTTGAAAGCTTTCGATCTTCATCCCATTGAGTAGTTATCTTGGAAGAGAAGCTATTCAAACTTGGATCTCTTTTGAACCTTGAAAGAGGAATGAAGAGATCAAGCTAGAAATGCTTTCTCATGCTGGACCAAATTGGGTTTGGATGGGTATGTGACTATAACCCTCTCAATACTTGGTTTGGGAAATGCATGTGGTATAATCAGTGACCATACTTCATCTCTTCTCATGAGCAATTGACCAAGGAATTGGCTATTGATCAAGATTTGAGAGATTGAATTGCAAGAAATTGTAATTCAATCACTTAAGATTGCCAAGGATATCAATGAGTGCATTGATTGAGGAAGAGATGAAAATGAACTTGATCCGGAGAATTGCAACATCTCCTAAGCCCAATGAACTCCCCATCTCTGATCTTACCCATTCTCTTTAATTTCTGTCATTTACTTTTATGAGCAAATCCCTCATTCCCATTTACAATTCTGCAATTTATTTCCAGTCATTTACGTCCAGTCCTTTAATTCTAGCATTTACTTTTCTGTTATTTACATTCCCGCCATTTTAATTTCTGCAACTCTCAACCCAAATTCTGGATTCGCTCAACTAGAACATTCTTCTAATTAAAGTTGCTTGATCAATCAATCCCTGTGGGATTCGACCTCACTCTATTGTGAGTTTTTACTTGACGACAACTTCGGTACACTTGCCGAAGGGAGATTTGTTGAGAGACAAGTTTTCCGTGCATCATCGGCTACTAGTTTTCTGAAGCCTACATCTGTGAATTGGGTGCCATTGTCTGTGGTTATTGAATATGGAACCCCGAATCTTGTGACAATGTTTCGATATAAGAATTTCCGGCTTCTTTGAGCGGTGGCATTGGCTAGGGGCTCTGCCTCGATCCACTTTGTAAAGTAATCTACTCCCACTATGAGAAATTTAACTTGTCCTGATCCCTGTCGTGACAATGTCTTCATGTTGAGTATAGCTTGACAATTGTTTGGATTTGCTTCAATTCCCCTTTGTGTGAGCATGAAACCCAAGAATTTGCCTACTTCGACTGCGAAGGTGCATTTTGCGGGGTTGAGTCGCATGTTATGCTTCCTTATAGTGTCAAACACTTGAGCCAGGTCGGACAATAATGTATCTTCTCTTTGTGTTTTTATCAACATGTCGTCAACATAGACTTCCATGTTTTTTCCGATGTGATCTGAGAAGACTTTATTCATTAGCCTTTGATAAGTAGCTCCCGCGTTCTTGAGACCGAAAGGCATCACGATGTAGCAGTAGTTTGCCTTTGGTGTTAAGAACGAGGTCTTTTCTTGATCTGGTGGATGCATGGGGATTTGGTTGTATCCCGAATAGGCGTCCATAAACGAGAGGTATCTATATCCGGAGGAAGCATCTACCAGAGCGTCAATACTTGGGAGTGGGTATGGATCTTTTGGGCAGGCTCTGTTGAGATCGGTATAATCGGTACACATGCGCCACTTCCCGTTTGATTTTTTCATCAAGACGACGTTGGCTAGCCATAGTGGGTACTTGACTTCTCTTATGAATCCTGCCTCCAGTAACGTTTGTACTTGTTCTTCCACAGCTTGGGATCGTTCTGGTCCGAATTTTCTTCGCTTCTGCTGCACCGGCCGAGATCCTGGATAGACCGCCAACTTGTGGTACATTAGCTTAGGGTCTATGCCTGGCATGTCTGCGGCTTTCCATGCGAAGAGGTCGACATTATCTCGTAAGAATTGTATCAGTAATTCCTTTGAATCTCTTCTTAGGACCGTGCCGATATTAGTCGTTTTGTCCGAGGTGTCTCCAATCTGAACCTTCTCTACCTCACCTTCTGGGTGCGGACGGAGTTCTTCTCGACGCTGAGCTCCGCCAAGCTCAATTGTATGAAACTCTTCTCCTCTGCCTTTGAGGTTTAAGCTCTCGTTATAACAGCAACGTGCCATCTTTTGATCTGCTTTTATCGTGGCTATCCCCTCTGCCGTTGGGAATTTCATGCATAGATGCGGAGTCGAGACTATTGCGCCGAGTTGATTGAGTGTTGTCCGACCTATGAGAGCATTGTAGGCCGAACTTACGTCGACCACAATGTAGTCTATTTTGAGGGTCCTAGATTGGTTCCCTTTTCCAAAAGTAGTGTGTAGCGATACGTATCCCATCGGTTGTATCGGAGTGTCTCCTAGTCCAAACAGATTGTTTGGGTATGCTCTAAGTTCCTTTTCGTCTAAACCAAGCTTGTCGAAGGCTGTTTTGAATAAGATGTCGGCAGAATTCCCTTGGTCTACTAGTGTGCGGTGTAGATTGGCGTTTGCCAGTATAATAGTGATGACCATGGGATCGTCGTGTCCCGAGATGATGCCGGATGCGTCCTCTTTAGTAAATATTATCGCCGGGATATCGGGTGCTTCCTCCTTTTCCTCAACATGATATACTTCTTTGAGATATCTCTTTCCGGATGATTTGGAGATCCTACCTCCTGCGAATCCGCCGTGTATCATGTGGACGTGTCTTTCTGGTGTCCGAGGTGACCGTTCAGCTCGTCCATCATCTTCGTCTCTCCGTCTTTTTCTTTGGTCATCATCCCGGGTGGCCAGAAATCGATCTAATTTTCCTTCTCTTACCAATTTTTCTATGATATTTTTTAAGTCGAAGCACTCGTTGGTAGAGTGCCCTCGAATTCGATGGTATTCACAATATTCCTTCCAGTTTCCTCCTCCCCTTTTACCTTTGAGTGGCCGCGCTGGGGGGATTTTTTCTGTATGGCAGACTTCTTTGTACACGTCGACCATGGATGTTTTGAGAGGAGTGTAGTTGTTGTATTTTTTGATTTTCTCACCCTGTCGATCTTCTTTCCTTTTGGGGTCCTTGTCTTTGTCTCGGTAGGAGGCCCCAGATTTTGAGATTTCTCCCAGCCGAGCATTCTCTTCCATGTTGATGTATTTTTCTGCTCGCTCCTGGACTTCGTCTAAGGAGGTAGGATACTTTTTTGATATAGATTGGCTGAAAGGTCCCTCTCGTAAGCCATTGATAAGCCCCATGATGGCGGCCTCTGTTGGTAAACTTTGTATGTCCATGCATGTTTTGTTGAATCTTTCCATGTAGTTGCGGAGGCTCTCCCGATCTCCTTGCTTGATCCCTAGTAAGCTGGGTGCGTGCTTGGCCTTATCTTTCTGGATGGAGAATCTGGCCAGGAACTTTTTGGCCAGGTTGTCAAAGTTTGAGATGGACTTCGGAGGTAAGTTGTTGAACCATCTGATCGCCGTTTTCGTGAGAGTTGTTGGAAAAGCTTTGCAGCGAACGGCATCTGAGGCATCGGTAAGGTACATTCTGCTTCTGAAATTGCTGAGATGATGGTTGGGATCTGTAGTGCCATCATACAAAACCATATCCGGGAGCTTGAAATCCTTTGGGATTTTGGTCTTCATGATTTCCCTGGTGAATGGATCCTGTTCTTTGCATGAATTTTCCTCAGGAGTGATCCGAGGAGCTTTTGATTTGAGGTCGGCCTCCAATTGCTGTAGTTTTCTTCTAGTTCTCGACATCGCCGTACCTCTCTTTGTAGATCCTTTCTGATCTCCCGTTGTTGTTGGGTTTCTTTCTCGAGTTGCTTTAAGCGATCTTGAAGTGCTTCCATGGCTCCCGGATTTGGTAAGTTTTTGTCCCCGTTGGATTCCGGAGTATCCTTTAGCGTAGTGTCCGCGTTCTTGTGCGGTGTTCTGTTCTCCAGATCCGAGTCGTGGTCGTTGTCATGGCCGTCCGCCATGGTTTTGGGATGACTTTCAGGTTCCCCAGCAACGGCGCCAATGTTCCGAGGGTTACCTGAAACTAGAGGTCGATCTTGGATGAGATCTTCCGTACTGGTCGGAGATGACGTGTCCGGCTGGCTGGTGACGGCCGGAGCTGTTGTGTCCGACTTATTGGACTTGCTGCACCGCTGATCCTTGGCCACCGGAAGGTGGAGGGTACCTGCAAGAGACTCCGATGCTTAAGTTAGCATGGGTATTAAGCAGGTTTTATGTCGAATCAGAGTATGCGTTATACCTGGGTGCTCCAGTGTATTTATAGTAGTAT
Organism: Arachis ipaensis; assembly: GCF_059453495.1. Classification (NCBI taxonomy): domain Eukaryota; kingdom Viridiplantae; phylum Streptophyta; class Magnoliopsida; order Fabales; family Fabaceae; genus Arachis; species Arachis ipaensis. The sequence continues at coordinate 139,230,003 of NC_142444.1, forward strand.
GGGCTGACCTTTCTGATAAGATAAGTTAGTTATCTTATCTTATCTTATCTTTATCTTGAGTGAAGTCAGCTTATCTTTAAGGGAACCGCCTTTATCTCTGTAGGTTTGAACTGCCTTTGGATTTGGGTCGTGTTCCTCCATTTGGGCCCTTTACTGGGCTCTCCTGTCGATTTGGCCGATCTCTTTAAGAAGAGGTCGGATAGTCGGACCTGAAGAGGTTAGTCGTTTTGCCACCAATCATCCCGGGTCGGACAGTTCGACCCAGGGTATGAACAGGTTCTGTTCATACCCTAGGTCGAGCTGTCCGACCCGGGATGTTTAGCGACAAGGCGACCGACCTCTTCAGGTCAGACTATCTGACCTCTCCTCAAAGAGCTCGGCCAAATTGCCAGAAAAGCCCAAAGAGGGCCCAGATAGAGGAATACGACACAAATCCAAAGGCAGCCTAAGCCTATAGAGATAAAGGCGGTTCCCTTGAAAATAAGATGACTTCACTCAAAGATAAGTTAAGTTAAGATAACTATCTTATCCCCGTAAAGGTCATCCTCTACTATTATAAATACACTGGAGCACCCAGGTATAACTCATACTCTGATTCTACAAAAAAACGTGCTCAATACCTTGCTAACTTAAGCATCGGAGTCCCTTGTTGGTACCACCACCCTCCGATAACAAAGGATCAGCAGCATTGCCAGTCCAACAAGTCAGACACGACAGCTCCGGCCACCACCCACCAGTCAGACACGTCATCTTCGACCAGCACAGAAGATCTCGTCCGAGATTGACCCACAGTTTCAGGTAACCCTCGGAACTTTGGTGCCATTGCCGGGGAACCTGGAAGTTATCCCATCATCATGGCGGACAACCTTGACAACAACCACGACTCTGACGTAGAAGACAGGACGCCGTACAAAAACACAGACACTACACCAAAAGATACTCCTCAACCTAATAAAGGCAAGAATTTGCTAAATACGGAAGCTATGGAAGCACTTCAAGACCGCCTAAATCAACTCGAAAAAGAGGTGGAGCATCAACGAAAAGCTGAGAGAGACCTCCGAAGGGAAGTTAGGCGATGCCGCGAGTTAGAGGACAAGCTCCTAAAACTCGAAGCAGATCTCAAGACTAAAACTACTCGATCCAGTCACGAAGATAGCTCCCGTAAGGATCAAAACCCATTCACCAAAGAGATCATGAGGACCAAAATCCCAAAAGACTTCAAACTTCCCGACATGACTTTATACGATGGCACAGCAGATCCCAGCCATCATCTCAGTAATTTCAGAAGTAGAACGTACCTCACTGATGCCTCAGGTGCGGTCCGCTGCAAAGCCTTTCCAACCACTTTAACAAACAGCAATTAAATGGTTCGACAATTTACCCCCTAGGTCCATCTCAAGCTTCGATGACTTAGCCAAGAAGTTTCTGGCCAGAGTCTCCATCCAAAGAGACAAAGCTAAGCACGCCCCAAGTCTATTAGGAATTGTTCCGAGGGTTACCTGAAACTGGAGGTCGATCTCGGATGAGATCTTCTATACTGGTCGGAGATGGCGTGTCCGGCTGCCTGGTGGCGGCCGGAGCTGTTGTGTCCGACTTGTTGGACTTGCTGCACTGCTGATCCTTGATCACCGGAGGGTGGGGCGTACCTGTAAGAGACTCTGATGCTTAAGTTAGCATGGGTATTAAACAGGTTTTATGTAGAATCAGAGTATGAGTTATACATGGGTGCTCCAGTGTATTTATAGTGGTTGTAGAGTGACCTTTCTAGATAAGATAAGTTAGTTATCTTATCTTATCTTTTCTTCTGGTGAGGTCAGCTTATCTTCAATGGAACCGCCTTTATCTCTATAGGCTTGGATTGCCTTTGAATTTGGGTCGTGTTCCTCTATTTGGGCCCTCTATTGGGCTCTCTTGTTGATTTGGCCGACCTCTTTGAGAAGAGGTCGGGTAGCCTGACCTGAAGAGGTCGGTCGCTTTGTCGCCAATCATCCCAGGTCGGGTAGCTCGACCCAGGGTATGAACAGTGCCCCTGCTTGAGCTTGGTCTTTTTGTTGAGGTCGAGTCTTTGACTTCGGTCCTTCTCTGACGAAGCTGAACTCAAGCATTTTGTCGATTTCTTCCTTTTGTAGAATCTATTGAATGTAGAATGTTTTCCTCTAAAAGCGCGCGCTTTTATATCAGCGCTTTGTTCTTGGGAACGTGAGAGGGTTTAATACCTTCATTAATTGGTATTAATTGCCCCGTTTTCTCTTGGCTTTTTATTTTGAATTTCTTAATAAAAAATGGTTTCTCTTATTCGCTCTTCTTCGTAACTTCTCCCTTTACTCTCTCATTTTCTGTTTCTTGCCTGGAGTTCGTAGTTCCTTCCCGCAACGTCTGTTCTGCTACTGCTTTCTGTGGAAGAGGGGTGATTTCCAGATTTCTCCTTCCATCTTCGCAGTTTTCTGCTTCGAGGGATGGCTTTGTGCTTATGCTCTTCAGCTTTCTTTCGAGGTTTTCTTCTATTCTCCAGGTTCGATTTTTCTTCCTCTGTTTCTTTATATGTCTGTTTTTAGAAAGTTTGATTTTTGCTCAGAGAAAGTTTGGATCTTTCTGCTTTTACTGTGCCTGATTGTTGCGTGTTCTGGAATTTCTTCGTTTTTGGTGCCAATCTTTTTGCTTTTCTTGTTGCTTGAATCTTTTTTAGGGCTTTTGCATGTTGTCGCCATTTCTGCTTGCACCTTCGATGATGGTTTTTGCTTGATTCTGAAAAAGGTTGCGTCTTTGATGATTTTCTGCTTGGCATTTTTGATGTTTGACAATGCTTTTTTGCTGATAGACTGTAGAAAGGTAGTGACTTAGATGACTTTGTGTTTTTACTTCCTTTGTTTCATTTGAAACCTTATTTTCTTGTTTGATGAGTGCCGGGACGTAAGCTGTAGAAATTTCCTGAAACCTTGCTTTGTTACTGCCTCCAAAGGATGCCCCAGGACTTTGGTTTGAGTCTTGGGGTTTTCCTTTTCTGTTTGTTCGCCTGTATCATATTGGTCGAATTGTTTTGCCCCTCGTCCGAGATGTTTTTGGTAATCCTGTCTTCTTTTTTTATTGTAGGATTAGTTGGTCTCATGTCTTCTCGCAATAACGTTGTAGAGATGTCTTCCCAGGTTTCCGAGGGCATGGCCGATTGGATGGACTCAATGGTTCTTATGTGTGTCTCTTTGGTTGATTCCGGGTTTTGTGCGCAGCTTAGGCAGTTTCATAGGGTCTGTAGTAATACTGGTAATGAGAAGAATTATGAACTTGTTCCTCCCTCTTCTGAAGAGAGAGTTTGTTTCTCTACTCGGGTTGTTAGAGATCACCCTTTTTTCTATGCTTATGACTTCTTCTTTGGTCAGCTGGGTATCACCCTTCCTTTCACTGAATTTGAGATCAACCTGTTATGGTCCTGTAATGTTGCTCCCTCTCAACTTCACCCTAATTCCTGGGGTTTCATAAAAATTTTTCAATTGTTGTGTCATGGTTTCGGTATTCCTACCTCGTAATCTCTCTTTTTCTATCTATTTGTCTTGACGAAGCCTGGAGTGGTAAAAAAGAAGGCAGCTTGGGTCTCCTTTCGATCTTCCCAGAGAAAAAAAGGTCTTTTCCATGTTTGACGAATCGTTTCGTGATTTTTAAAACTACTTTTTCAAGGTCCAAGCTGTTGAAGGAGCTCGACCCTTTTTTCTGGATGAAAATGATGAGCCCGCCTTTCCCTTGGAATGACAAAAAGATGTGAGAGTGTCCAGATACACGTGGGAAATGTTGGATGAGGCTGTGCGGGCTTTTGTGACTGTCTTGGAAGAACACTGGGGGCAACCTCCCCATCTTGATACAAAGAAATTTTTAACCAATCCCTCTCTTCTTCAAACTGAGCTGGGTATTTTGTGTTCCCTTTATTATCTGTTTATATTGCTCATAAATACCTTTCTGACTTGCAGCTTAATTTCTTACTATTGTGTTTTATTTGCAGAGGCAATGAAGAATAATGAATCCATGAAGGCTTTTAAAAGAGCACAGAAGGCGACTGCTGCTAAAAACATCTCAGCCAAGGCGGCCGGAGAGGGATCTTCCCAAGTGCGTGTGAAGCCGTCCATGCCGAGTTCTCCTGGGGCGAGGAAGGTGATCCCCACTCCCCGAGTTCGTCTGGCTGACCCTCACCCAACTTCTGGCGCTCCTTCTGGCGCTCCTCCCAATAAGAAACAAAAAATAGCTGAGCCTTTCAACCTTGATGCTCCCGACTTTAATGCAATTGAATTTGTGGATCAGTAAATCGGTCCCTATGGTGCCCTTTCCATGGACGATGTGTCCATCCTTCATAATCTGGAATTTATGACCCGAAACAGCGTTAAGATGGCGTATATGGGGGCCGATCTGTACCGAACTGCTCAGAATCTTCCTCTCCATGCCACTAAGGAATTTATGGAAGAGGCTAAACAGGAGTTCGACCGGATGAAGGGCCTGAAGGAAGAGCTTGAGGTAAAGGTAGTCAAGTTGGAGAAGGATCTGGAGAATGAGAAGGCGAGTTCCCTTTCTCTGGCGGCTTCGGTGAGGCTAGCCGAGGATACGGCTATGAGACATAAGGACAGTTATGTGACATCTTATCGGGAGGTTGTGCGCCTGAGGGAGGAGTTGGAGAATGCCCGAGCTGATTACTCCGAGCTTCAAGGTCATCTTGTTGGCAGCGTGACTGGTGCTTATGAGAACCTGAAGGAACAAGTTCAGGTTATTGCTCCCGAGGCCGACCTTACCCTCTTCAGCCTGGATAACGTTGTCAGGGATGGCAAGATTATCCCTGATGACGAGGATGATGATGTTGAACCTTCCCCTGTGTCCTCTGTCAAAGTGTCGACTTCTTCAGCTCCTCCGGTTGTAGCCAATCCGGATTGCCAGATTCTGAACTGGGAGGATGGAACTGTGGATGCTGTGCCTATTCAGACTCGCCCTCTTTCTCCTTGTCCTGATGCTGCCAAGAAGTTTCCTAATGTTTGATGATCTCTCTCTGGATATTTATGCAGCGGGCCCAGCTTGTGGGCTTTTAAACTTTGTTTTGTTAATTGCTGACATTTTCTAGTTTCTTGCCTAGCAACTTTTACTTTGAAAAACAAAAGTAGCTTGCTAGCCTTTTTAGGTAAATTTTGGTGGCCTCTGAAGCTTTATACCTTTGTAGATTATATCATGTTTTTTTTTTTTTTGCGCTTGACTTGGTATCTCTTCTGTTTTCTGAGAGTGTTGGAACCTTGCGGCTTGACTTCTTTGGATTGCTTTGTACTTTATTGTTTGTAGCTTGGATCCTTTGAGGTTGTGGGTCCAACATGCTTTTTCGGTTTTCTCACTCTTGCTTGTGTTTTTGGCTTCATAACCGATTTCTTTACGTTGGTCCTCTTTCCAATTATTTCTTATAATCCTCTTTCTTGGACCTTTGTCTGGTCTTTTTCAGGGATTACTTTTATAACTTGGTTTTTGTAGGAGGCCAACTTCATTAGGTCGATCTTTCCTAAGTTATTTTTTGTAATCCTCTTTCTTGGACCTTTGTCAGGTCTCTTTCAAGGATTACTACTATAACTTTTGTTGTAGGAGACCGACTTCGTTATATCGATCTCTTCTAAGTTATTTTTGTAATCCTCTTTCTTGGATCTTTGTCAGATCTCTTTCAGGGATTACTTTTATAACTTGTTTGTTGTAGGAGACCGACTTCGTTATATCGATCTCTTCTAAGTTATTTTTGTAATCCTCTTTCTTGAATCTTTGTCAGATCTCTTTCAGGGATTACTTTTATAACTTGTTTGTAGGAGGTCGACTTCTTTGCGTCGACCTCTTTTTAAGTTATTTTTGTAGTCCTCTTTTTTGGACCTTTGTCAGGTCTCTTTCAGGGATTACTTTTGTAACTTTTCATTTTGGGCTGACTTTGTTATGTTGGGCCCTTCTAAGTTAAATTAATCCTCTTTAATAGGGTTGGCCAGACCTCTTTCCAGGGTTTACTTATAACTTGGGTTGACTTGGTCCGACTTCTTAACGTTGGCCAGTCTTTAAGTTATTATTTAGCAATCCATAAGACCTCGTCAGGTTCTTTTTTGGATCACTTTCGATAACTTCTTACATTATTCTGTGTTCATCTTTGCCGATTTGTAGAAGGTGGTTGCTATCTTTAGATCGTCTTTTGGGTGAATCGCATTTTCACCTTTATCGGACGATTGTCTTTATCGTGATCGTGCAGTGAAATTGTTATTCACTTTCTGCCGATCTGTTGCTTTATAATCAGACGATGAATGCTTCATATTAATGCGTCTTGAAAATTTGTAGAATATCTAAAATATATATTTTATTCAAAGGAAAGTGCAAATATATACATGTGGGAATTTTTCATCCCTTTAAGTCGAATAGTGTCTGAGTCTCAACTTGGTGCCTCATTAAAAAACCTTTTCAGGAAAAATAGTGCATCCAATAGTGAGATCTTTTACTTTTTCTAGCTGTAGTACCTTCTTAGGTTGCAGGCGTGCCATGATCTGGGAAGCTCTCGTCCATCGAGTTCGGACAGTCTGTAGTAGCCCTTCCCAAGTACTTCTACAACTCGATAGGGTCCTTTCCAGTTTGCTGCCAACTTTCCTTCTCCTGGTCGAGTTGTTCCAATATCATTTCGGATTAGGATGAGATCGTTCTCCGCGAAACTTCTCGGCACTACCCTTTGATTATATCTGGAAGCCATTCGACATTTTAGTGCTTCTTCCCTGATCCGAGCTCGTTCTTGGATTTCAGGTAGTAGGTCGAGCTATTCCCTCTGAAGTTGGGAGTTTGCTCCCTCATTGTAATGAACCACTCTAGGCGATCCTTCCTCAATCTCTACTGGAATCATCGTCTCTATTCCGTATACTAACCGGAAGGGGGATTCCTTTGTGGTGGAGTGTGGCGTCGTTCGATATGCCCATAGAACTTGTGAAAGCTCTTCTGCCCAAGCTCCATTTGTGTCTTGTAATCTCCGTTTTAACCCGACCAATATGACTTTGTTGGCAGCTTTAGCCTGTCCATTGGCTTGCGGATGTTCCACGGAGGTGTACTGGTGCTTTATGTTCAAGTCGGCCACTAATTTTATGAAGCCTGCATCTGTGAATTGAGTGCCATTGTCTGTGGTGATGGAGTGTGGAACCCCAAACCTTGTGACAATGTTTCTATATAGGAATTTCCGGCTTCTTTGAGCAGTGGTGTTGGCTAGGGGTTCTGCCTCGATCTATTTTGTGAAATAGTCTACCCCTACTATAAGGAATTTAACTTGTCCTGATCCCTGGGGGAAGGGTCTGAGAAGATCAAGTCTCCATTTTGCAAACGGCCAAGGCGAAGTTACGCTGATGAGCTCTTCTGGCGGGGCGATGTGAAAGTTGGCATGTTTCTGACATGGTGGACATGTCTTTACAAATTCTGTAGCTTCTTTCTGTAGAGTTGGCTAATAAAATCCCGCCCGGAGTACTTTTTTGGCAAGAGCTCGTGCTCTAAGATGGTTGCCGCAAATGCCGCCGTGTACTTCTTCTAGCACTTCCTTTGTGTTGTTGGTCGGCACACATTTTAGTAATGGTATTGAGATCCCTCTTTTGTACAGGATGTTGTTTATAATAGTGTAGTACTGTGCCTCCTTTTCTTCTGTGGGGAGTGTTTCTGCTTTGAGGTAGTTAATTATAGGGGTCATCCATCCTTGGTCCTGACTTGTTATGGCTAGGACTTTTTCCTCTTCCGAGATTGAAGGATTTTGTAGCATTTCCTGGATGAGGCTTCTATTGTTGCCCCCTGGTTTGGTGCTGGCTAGTTTTGAGAGTGCGTCAGCTCGGGCGTTTAGTTCGCGGGGTATGTGGCAGATCTTATATTCCCCGAGTTGTCCGAGCTGTTCCTTGGTTTTATCCAAATACTTTTTCATGGTGGGATATTTGGCTTGATAGCTCCCTGTTATCTGTGAGGTGACTACTTGTGAATCGCTGTAAATGTTGAGTTTTTGAGCTCCAACCTCTTTAGCCAGCTTCAAACCGGCTAATAACGCATCATATTCTGCCTGGTTGTTTGAGGCCGGGAACCCGAACTTGAGGGAGAGCTCAACTTGGGTTCCTTGGTTGCTTTCTATTATCACGCCTGCGCCGCTTCCAGTCTTATTTGAAGAACCGTCCACGTAGAGATTTCATTCTATGGGGGTTTCCAAGGCATTTGTGAATTCTGCGATAAAGTCGGCCAGATACTGTGATTTAATGGCCGTCCGAGTTTCATATTGGAGGTCAAATTCTGATAACTCGACTGCCCATTGTAAAATTTTGCCTGCTAAATCTGTTTTCTGCAATATTCCTTTTATGGGCTGGTTGGTTCGAACCTTGATGGTGTGAGCCTGGAAGTACGGGCGAAGTCGTCAAGATGTTAGAATGAGAGTATAGGCAAACTTTTCTATTTTCTGTAGTTCAGCTCGGATCCCTGTAGCGCTTTGCTAATGAAGTAGACGGGTTGTTGCCCACTTTCGTCTTCTCTGACTAGTGCTAAGGCTATTGCCCGGCTTCCTACTGCAAGATATAATATGAGTGGTTATCCTTCTCGTGGTCGAGATAAGATAGGCGGCCGTCCTAAGAATTCCTTGAAGTCTTGGAAGGCTTGTTCACATTCTGTCGTCCATTCGAACTGCTTTTCCTTCCTTAAAGTAGCATAGAAGGGGAGAGATCTTATCGCTGCCCCTGCTAAGAATCTGGATAGGGCGGCCAATCTCCCGTTGAGTTGCTGTACTTCTTTGACACAGGTGGGGCTCTTCATGTTGAGTATGGCTTGACATTTATCCGGGTTTGCTTCAATTCCTCTTTGTGTGAGCATGAAACCTAGGAATTTGCCTGCTTCTACCACAAAGGTGCATTTTGCGGGATTGAGTCGCATGTCGTGCTTCCTTATAGTGTCGAACACTTGAGCCAGGTCGGACAATAATGTATCTTCGCTTTGTGTCTTTATCAACATGTCGTCCACATAGACTTCCATGATCTTTCCGATGTGATCTAAGAAGACTTTATTCATCAGCCTTTGATAAGTAGCTCCCGCGTTCTTGAGACTGAAGGGCATCACGATGTAGCAGTAATTTGCTTTCGGTGTTAAAAACGAGGTCTTTTCTTGATCTGGTGGATACATGGGGATTTGGTTGTATCCCGAGTATGCGTCCATAAACGAGAGGTATCTACCAGAGCGTCGATACTTGGGAGTGGGTAAGGATCTTTTGGGCAGGCTTTGTTGAGATCGGTGTAATCGGTACACATTCGCCACTTCCCATTTGATTTTTTCACCAAGACGACGTTGGCTAGCCATAGTGGGTACTTGACTTCTCTTATGAATCCTGCCTCTAGTAGTGCTTGTACCTGCTCTTCCACAGCTTGGGATCGCTCTGGCCCAAGTTTTCTTCATCTCTGCTGCACCGGCCGAGATCCTAGATAGACTGCCAACTTGTGGCACATTAGCTTGGGGTCTATGCCCGGCATGTCTGCAGCTTTCCATGCGAAGAGATCGACATTATCACGTAAGAATTGTATCAGTAATTTTTTTGAGTCTCCTCTTAGGATCGTTCCGATATTAGTTGTTTTGTTCGAGGTGTCTCCGATCTGAACCTTCTCTATCTCGCCTTCTGGCTGCGGACGGAGTTCTTCTCGTCGATGAACTCCGCCAAGCTCAATTGTATGAAACTCTTCTCCTTTGCCTCTGAGGTTTAGACTGTCGTTATAACAGCGGCGCGCCATCTTTTGATCTGCTTTTATTGTAGCTATCCCTTCCGTAGTTGGGAATTTCATGCATAGATGCGGGGTCGAGACTATTGCGCCAAGTTAATTTAGTGTGGTCCGGCCTATTAGGGCATTGTAGGCTGAACTCACGTCGACCACAATGTAGTCTATCTTGAGGGTCTTGGATTGGTTCCCTTTTCCAAAGGTTGTGTGTAGTGATACGTATCCCAGTGGTTGTACTGGGGTATCTCTCAGTCCGAACAAGCTGTTTGGGTATGCCTGATGAGCGGATAATTTATACGCTTTTTGGCATTATTTTTAGTATGTTTTTAGTAGGATCTAGTTACTTTTAGGGATGTTTTCATTAGTTTTTATGTTAAATTCACATTTCTGGACTTTACTATGAGTTTGTGTGTTTTTCTGTGATTTCAGGTATTTTCTGGCTGAAATTGAGGGACTTGAGCAGAAATCAGATTCAGAGGTTGAAGAAGGACTGCTGATGCTGTTGGATTCTGACCTCCCTGCACTCAAAATAGATTTTCTGGAGCTAAAGAACTCAAAATGGCGCGCTTTCAATTGCGTTGGAAAGTAGACATCCAGGGCTTTCCAGCAATATATAATAGTCCATACTTTGGCCAAGAATAAACGACGCAAACTAGCGTTCAACGCCAGCTCTCTGCCCAATTCTGGCGTCCAGCGCCAGAAAAGGATCCAAAACCAGAGTTGAACGCCCAAACTGGCACAAATACTGGCGTTCAACTCCACAAATGGCCTCTACACGTGCAACACTCAAGCTCAGCTCAAGCACACACCAAGTGGGCCCCGGAAGTGGATTTATACATCAATTACTCACTTATGTATTTTCAACGGTAGAGTTTCTGCACTCCATAGATTAAGGTGTGGAGCTCTGCTGTTCCTCAAAGATTAATGCAAAATACTACTGTTTTCTATTCAATTCATCTTATTTCGCTTCTAAGATATTCATTCGCACTTCAACCTGAATGTGATGAACGTGACAATCATCATCATTCCCTATGAACGCGTGCCTGACAACCACTTCCGTTCTACCTTCGACTGAATGAGTATCTCTTAGATCTCTTAATCGGAATCTTCGTGGTGTAAGCTAGAATGATGGCGGCATTCAAGAGAATCCGGAAGGTCTAAACCTTGTCTGTGGTATTCCGAGTAGGATTCAATGATTGAATGACTGTGACGAGCTTCAAACTCGCGATTGCCGGGCGTAGTGACAGACGCAAAAGGATAGTAAATCCTATTCCAGCATGATCGAGAACTGACAGATGAATAGCCATGCCGTGACAGGGTACGTTGTCCATTTTCACTGAGAGGATAAGATGAAACCATTGACAAGGGTGATGCCTCCAGACGATTAGCCGTGCCGTGACAGGGCATTTGGATCATTTTCCCGAGAGAAGACCGAAAGTAGCCATTGACAATGGTGATGTATCACATAAAGCCTGCCATGGAAAGGAGTAAGACTGATTGGATGAAGATAGCAGGAAAGCAGAAGTTCAGAGGAACGAAAGCATCTCTATTCGCTTATCTGAAATTCTCACCAATAAATTACATAAGTATTTCTATCTTTTATTATTTATCTTTTAATTATCTAATCCAATCACATTTAACCCTGCCTGACTGAGATTTGCAAGGTGACCATAGCTTGCTTCATACCAACAATCTCCGTGGGATTCGACCCTTACTCACGTAAGGTATTACTTGGATGACCCAGTGCACTTGCTGGTTAGTTGTGCGAAGTTGTGAACCATGGTATTGGCATCATGTTTTTGGCGCCATTACCAGGGAAAGAAAGAGTGATGAATTTTACATAATCAAAGTGTAATCACAATTTCTGCGCACCAAGTTTTTGGCGCCGTTGTCGGGGATTGTTCGAGTTTGGACAACTGACGGTTCATCTTGTTGCTCAGATTAGGTAATTTTCTTTTTGTTTTATTTTCAAAAATTTTTTCAAAAATATTTCAAAATTTTCTCACCTGTTTTCGAAAAAAAAATATTTATTCAAAATTTTTAAAGAATGAATTCTAGTGTTTCATGAAGCATGTGAAGCCTGGCTGGCTGTAAAGCCATGTCTAAATTCATTTGGACTGAGGCTTGCAATTTGTTATCAAGAGCAAGCTAGTTGTTGCTAATCCACCTGCTGCTGTTCCTGATTTACATGCTGAAGCTTGGCTGGCCATTGGCCATGTCTAGTGTTTTGGACCGGAGCTTTCATTGAAAGCTTGGCCGGCTAGTGAGCCATGTCTAATTCCTGGACTGAAGCTTTAGACTAAGAATGCAAGATTCCTAGAATTCATATTAAAAATTTTGGAATCCTTATTTTTATTTTTCACAAAAACTTTCGAAAAAAAATACAAAAAAAAAAAATTTTAGAAAATCATAAAAATCAAAAATATTTTTCTGTTTCTTGTTTGAGTCTTGAGTCATGTTATAAGTTTGGTGTCAATTGCATGTGCATCTTGCATTTTTCGAAAATTCATGCATTCATAGTGTTCTTCATGATCTTCAAGTTGTTCTTGGTAAGTCTTCTTTTTTGATCTTTGCATTTGCATGTTTTGTGTCTTTTCTTGTTTTTCATATGCATTCTTGAATTCTTAGTATCTAAGCATTAAAGAATTCTAAGTTTGGTGTCTTGCATGTTTTCCTTGCATTAAAAATTTTTCAAAAATATGTTCTTGGTATTCATCTTGACATTCAAAGTGTTCTTGGTGTTCATCTTGACATTCATAGCATTCTTGCATGCATTCATTGTTTTAATCTAAAAATTTCATGCATTGCATCATTTTTCTTGTTTTTCTCTCTCATCATTAAAAATTCAAAAATAAAAAAAAATATCTTTCCCTTTTTCTCTCTTAAAATTTCGAAAATTGGATTTGACTTTTTCAAAAATTTAAAAAAAAAATCTAGTTGTTTTTATGAGTCAAATCAAGTTTTCAATTTGAAAATCTTATCTTTTTCAAAATCTTTTTCAAAAATCAAATCTTTTTCAAATTTCTTAGTTATTTTCGAAAATTCCAAAAATATTTTTCAAAAATCTTTTTCTTATTTTTATATCAAATTTTCGAAAATAACATAATCAATTAATGTTTTGATTCAAAAATTTCAAGTTTGTTACTTACTTGTTAAGAAAGATTCAAACTTTAAGTTCTAGAATCATATCTTGTGATTTCTTGTGAATCAAGTCATTAATTGAGATTTTAAAAATAAAATCTTTTTCAAAAACTAATTTCAATCATATCTTTTCAAAAAATATCTTCTTATCTTATCTTTTTCAAAAATTTGATTTCAAAATATCTTTTCTAACTTCCTATCTTCTTATCTTTTCAAAATTGATTTTCAAAATTTGTTTCAACTAACTAACTAACTTTTTGTTTGTTTCTTATCTTTTTCAAAACCACCTAACTAACTCTCTCTCTCTAATTTTCGAAAATATCTCCCCCCTTTTTCAAAAATTTCCTTTTAATTAACTAATAATTTTTTTTATTTGAATTTTCGAAAAAACTACTAACCTTTTTCGAAACTATTTTCGAAAATCACTAACTCTTTTTCAAAAATTATTTTCGAAAATCCTTCTCCCTCATCTCCTTCTATTTATTTATTCATCTACTAACATCTCTTCCTCACATCACCAAAAATCCGAACCCTCTCTCTCTCTCTCTGAGTTCAGATTTTCTTCTTCTTTTCTTCTACTAACAATAAGGAACCTCTTTACTGTGACATAGAGGATTCCTCTTCTTTTCTTTTTCTCTTCTCTTTCTTATGAGCAGGGACAGAGAAAAAGGCATTCTTGTTGAAGCTGATCCAGAACCTGAAAGGACTCTGAAGAGGAAACTAAGAGAAGCCAAATTACAACAATCCAGAGACAACTTGATTGAAAATTTCGAATAAGTAAAGGAGATGGCAGCCGAACCCAACAACAATGCAAGGAGAATGCTTGGTGACTTTACTGCACCAAATTCCAATTTACATGGAAGAAGCATCTCCATTCCTTCCATTGGAGCAAACAACTTTGAGCTGAAACCTCAATTAGTTTCTCTGATGCAGCAGAACTGCAAGTTTCATGGACTTCCATCTGAAGATCCTTTTCAGTTCTTAACTGAATTCTTGCAGATATGTGATACTGTTAAGACTAATGGAGTAGATCCTGAAGTCTACAGGCTCATGCTTTTCCCTTTTGCTGTAAGAGACAGAGCTAGAATATGGTTGGACTCTCAACCTAAAGACAGCCTGAACTCTTGGGATAAGCTGGTCACGGCTTTCTTAGCCAAGTTCTTTCCTCCTCAAAAGCTGAGCAAGCTTAGAGTGGATGTTCAAACCTTCAAACAAAAAGATGGTGAATCCCTCTATGAAGCTTGGGAAAGATACAAACAGCTGACCAAAAAGTGTCCTTCTGACATGCTTTCAGAATGGACCATCCTGGATATATTCTATGATGGTTTATCTGAGTTATCAAAGATGTCATTGGATACTTCTGCAGATGGATCCATTCACCTAAAGAAAACGCCTGCAGAAGCTCAAGAACTCATTGAAATTGTTGCTAATAACCAGTTCATGTACACTTCTGAGAGGAATCCTGTGAGTAATGGGACGCCTATGAAGAAGGGAGTTCTTGAAGTTGATACTCTGAATGCCATATTGGCTCAGAACAAAATATTGACTCAGCAAGTCAATATGATTCTCAGAGTCTGAATGGAATGCAAGCTGCATCCAACAGTACTCAAGAGGCTTCTTATGCAGAAGAAGCTTATGATCCTGAGAACCCTGCAATAGCAGAGGTGAATTACTTAGGTGAACCTTATGGAAACACCTATAACTCATCATGAAGAAATCATCCAAATTTCTCATGGAAGGATCAAAAGCCTCAACAAGGCTTTAATAATGGTGGAAGAAACAGGTTTAGCAATAGCAAGCCTTTTCCATCATCCACTCAGCAACAGACAGAGAATTCTGAACAGAATCCATCTAGCTTAGCAAACTTAGTCTCTAATCTATCTAAGGCCACTGTGAGTTTTATGAATGAAACAAGGTCTTCCATTAGAAATTTGGAAGCACAAGTGGGCCAGCTGAGTAAAAGTATCACTGAAATCCCTCCTAGTACTCTCCCAAGCAATACAGAAGAGAATCCAAAAGGAGAGTGCAAGGCCATTGACATAAGCATCATGGCCGAACCTGTAAGGGAAGGAGAGGACGTAAATCCCAAGGAGGAAGACCTCCTGGGACGTCCAGTGATCAATAAGGAGCTTCCCTCTGAGGAACCAAAGGACTCTGAGGCTCACCTAGAGACCATAGAGATTCCATTGAACCTCCTTATGCCATTCATGAGCTCTGATGAGTATTCCTCTTCTGAAGAGAATGAGGATGTTACTGAAGAGCAAACTGCCAAGTTTCTTGGTGCAATCATGAAGCTGAATGCCAAATTATTTGGTATTGAAACTTGGGAAGATGAACCTCCCTTGTTCATCAATGAACTAAGTGATTTGGATCAACTAACATTGCCTCAAAAGAGACAGGATCCTGGAAAGTTCATAATACCTTGTACCATAGGCACCATGATCTTTAAGGCTCTGTGTGACCTTGGTTCAGGAATAAACCTCATGCCCCTCTCTGTAATAGAGAAACTGGGAATCTATGGGGTGCAAGCTGCTAGAATCTCATTAGAGATGGCAGACAACTCAAGAAAACAGGCTTATGGACAAGTAAAGGACGTGTTAGTAAAGGTTGAAGGCCTTTACATCCCTGCTGATTTCATAGTCCTGGATACTGGAAAGGAAGAGGATGAATCCATCATCCTAGGAAGACCTTTCCTCGCCACAGCAAGAGCTGTGATTGATGTGGATAGAGGAGAATTAATCCTTCAATTGAATGAGGACAACCTTGTGTTTACAACTCAAGGATCTCTCTCTGCATCCATGGAGAGGAAGCATAAAAAGCTTCTCTCAAAGCAGAGTCAAACAAAGCCCCTACAGTCAAACTCTAAGTTTGGTGTTGGGAGGTCACAACCAAACTCTAAGTTTGGTGTTGAACTCTCATATCCAAACTCTAAGTTTGGTGTTGGAGAGTCTCAACAATACTCTGAACATCTGTGAGGCTCCATGAGAGCCCACTGTCAAGCTATTGACATTAAAGAAGCGCTTGTTGGGAGGCAACCCAATTTTTATTTATCTAACTATATTTTTCTTAGTTATATGTCTTTATAGGTTCATGATCATGTGAAGTCACAAAATAAACAAAAAATCAAAAACAGAATCAAAAACAGCAGAAGAAAAATCACACCCTGGAGGAGCACCTGCCTGGCGTTCAACGCCAGAACAGAGCATGGTTCTGGCGCTGAACGCCCAAAATGGGCAGCATCCTGGCGCTGAACGCCCAGAACAAGCATGGTTCTGGCGTTCAACGACAGAAATGGCCAACAAATGGGCGTTGAACGCCCAAATTGGGCACCAACCCGGCGCTGAACGCCCAAAGTTGTGTGCAAGGGCATTTTACATGCCTAATTTGGTGCAAGGTTGTAAATCCTTGAACACCTCAGGATCTGTGGACCCCACAGGATCCCCACCTACCTCCACTCACTTCTTCTCACCCCTCTTTCACACAATCCCATAAACACTCTTCCCCAAAACCCTTCACCAATCACTTCAATCCCTCTTCCCCATCACCTCTTCACCACTCACATCCATCCACTCTTCCCCATAAACCTACCTCAAAAACTCCACCTACCTTCAAAATTCAAAATCAATTTCCCACCCAAACCCACCCATATGGCCGAAACCTTCCCCCCTCCCTTCCCTATATAAAGCCCTCCATTCTTCCTCAAATTCACACAACACAACCCCTCTATACCCTTCTTGGCCGAAACACAACACCTTCTCCCTCTCCTCCATATCTTCTTCTTCTTCCTCTATTCTTTTTTTTATTGCTCGAGGGCGAGCAATATTTTAAGTTTGGTGTGGTAAAAGCATAAGCTTTTTGTTTTTCCATTACCATTGATGGCACCTAAGACCGGAGAATCCTCTAGAAAGGGGAAAGGGAAGACAAAAGCTTCCACCTCTGAGTCATGAGAGATGGAAAGGTTCATCTCCAAAGCCCATCAAGACCACTTCTATGATGTTGTGGCCAAGAAGAAGGTGATCCCCAAGGTCCCTTTCAAACTCAAAAGAAATGAGTATCCGGAGATCCGACATGAAATTCAAAGAAGAGGTTGGGAAGTTCTAACAAATCCCATCCAACAAGTCGGTATCCTAATGGTTCAAGAGTTCTATGCCAATGCATGGATCACCAAGAACCATGATCAAGGTAAGAACCCGGATCCAAAGAACTACGTTACAATGGTTCAGGGGAAATACTTAGATTTTAGTCCGGAGAATGTGAGGTTGGCGTTTAACTTGCCCATGATGCAAGAAGATGAACGCCCCTACACTAGAAGGGTCAACTTTAATCAAAGGTTGGACCAAGTCCTTATGGACATATGTGTGGAAGGAGCTCAATGGAAGATTGACTCCAAAGGCAAGCCGGTTCAACTAAGAAGATTGGACCTCAAGCCTGTGGCTAGAGGATGGTTGGAGTTCATTCAATGCTCAATCATTCCCACTAGCAACCGATCTGAAGTTACTGTGGATCGGGCCATCATGATTCATAGCATCATGATTGGAGAGGAAATAGAAGTTCATGAAGTCATCTCTAATGAACTCTACAAAATAGCCGAAAAGTCATCCCCCATGGCAAAGCTAGCTTTTCCTCATCTTATCTGCCATCTATGTTACTCAGCTGGAGCTTTCATAGAAGGAGACATTCCTATTAAGGAAGAGAAGCCCATCACTAAGAAAAAGATGGAGCAAGCAAGAGAGCCCATTCATGGAGCTCAAGAGGCGTATGAAGCTCATCACCATGAGATCCCGGAGATGCCTCAAATGCACTTTCCTCCACAAAACTATTGGGAGCAAATCAACACCTCCCTAGGAGAATTGAGTTCCAATATGGGACAACTAAGGGTGGAACATCAAGAGCACTCCATCATGCTCCATGAAATAAGAGAAGATCAAAAAGCAATGAGGGAGGAGCAACAAAGACAAGGAAGAGACATAGAAGAGCTCAAGGACATCATTGGTTCCTCAAGAAGGAAACGCCACCATCACTAAGGTGGATTCATTCCTTGTTCTTATTTCTTCTGTTTTTCGTTTTCTATGTTATGTGCTTATCTATGTTTGTGTCTTCATTACATGATCATTAGTAGTTAGTAACTATGTCTTAAAGTTATGAATGTCCTATGAATCCATCACCTCTCTTAAATGAAAAATGTTTTAATTCAAAAGAACAAGAAGTACATGAGTTTCGAATTTATCCTTGAACTTAGTTTAATTATATTGATGTGGTGACAATGCTTCTTGTTTTCTGAATGTATGCTTGAACAGTGCATATGTCTTTTGAAGTTGTTGTTCATGAATGTTAAATATGTTGGCTCTTGAAAGAATTATGACAAGGAGACATGTTATTTGATAATCTAAAAAATCATAAAAATGATTCTTGAAGCAAGAAAAAGCAGCAAAGAACGAAGCTTGCAGAAAAAAAAAATATAGGCGAAAAAAAATAGAAAGAAGAAGCAAGCAGAAAAAGCCAATAACCCTTAAAACCAAAAGGCAAGGGCAAATAAAAAGGATCCCAAGGCTTTGAGCATCAGTGGATAGGAGGGCCTAAAGGAATAAAATCCCGGTCTAAGCGGCTAAACCAAGCTGTCCCTAACCATGTGCTTGTGGCGTGTAGGTGTCAAGTGAAAACTTGAGACTGGGCGGTTAAAGTCAAGGTCCAAAGCAAAAAGAAGAGTGTGCTTAAGAACCCTAGACACCTCTGATTGGGGACTTTAGCAAAGCTGAGTCACAATCTGAAAAGGTTCACCCAATTATGTGTCTGTGGCATTTATGTATCCGGTGGTAATACTGGAAAACAAAGTGCTTAGGGCCACGGCCAAGACTCATAAAATAGCTGTGTTCAAGAATCATCATACTGAACTAGGAGAGTCAATAACACTATCTGAACTCTGAGTTCCTATAGATGCCAATCATTCTGAACCTCAATGGATAAAGTGAGATGCCAAAACTATTCAAGAGGCAAAAAGCTATAAGTCCCGCTCATATGATTGGAGCCATGTTTCATTGGTAGTTTGGAATTTATAGTATATTCTCTTCTTTTTATCCTATTTGATTTTCAGTTGCTTGGGGACAAGCAACAATTTAAGTTTGGTGTTGTGATGAGCGGATAATTTATACGCTTTTTGGCATTGTTTTTAGTATGTTTTTAGTAGGATCTAGTTACTTTTAGGGATGTTTTCATTATTTTTTATGTTAAATTTACATTTCTGGACTTTACTATGAGTTTGTGTGTTTTTCTTTGATTTCAGGTATTTTCTGGCTGAAATTGAGGGACTTGAGCAGAAATCAGATTCAGAGGTTGAAGAAGGACTCCTGATGCTGTTGGATTCTGACCTCCCTGCACTCAAAATGGATTTTCTGGAGCTACAGAACTCAAAATGGCGCGCTTCCAATTGAGTTGGAAAGTAGACATCTAGGGCTTTCCAGCAATATATAATAGTCCATATTTTGGCCAAGAATAGATGACGCAAACTGGCATTCAACGCCAGCTCTCTGCCCAATTCTGGCGTCCAGCGCTAGAAAAGGATCTAAAACCAGAGTTGAACGCCCAAACTGGCACAAATACTGGCGTTCAACTCCACAAATGGCCTCTACACGTGCAACACTCAAGCTCAGCCCAAGCACACACCAAGTGGGCCCCAGAAGTGGATTTATACATCAATTACTTACTTCTGTAAACCCTAGTAGCTAGTTTATTATAAATAGGACCTTTTACTATTGTATTAGATATCCTGGATTGTATTCTGATCCTGAGTTTTATCTTTGGATCATAGTAGTCTTGGTTACTCCGGTTCCCCTCTGGGGCCGAGACCAATGAACTCCATTATCACTTATGTATTTTCAACGGTAGAGTTTCTGCACTCCATAGATTAAGGTGTGGAGCTCTGCTGTTCCTCAAAGATTAATGCAAAATACTACTGTTTTCTATTCAATTCATCTTATTTCGCTTCTAAGATATTCATTCGCACTTCAACCTGAATGTGATGAACGTGACAATCATCATCATTCCCTATGAACGCGTGCCTGACAACCATTTCCGTTCTACCTTCGACTGAATGAGTATCTCTTAGATCTCTTAATCGGAATCTTCGTGGTGTAAGCTAGAATAATGGCGGCATTCAAGAGAATCCGGAAGGTCTAAACCTTGTCTGTGGTATTCCGAGTAGGATTCAATGATTGAATGACTGTGACGAGCTTCAAACTCGCGATTGCCGGGCGTAGTGACAGACGCAAAAGGATAGTAAATCCTATTCCAGCATGATCAAGAACCGACAGATGAATAGCCATGCCGTGACAGGGTGCGTTGACCATTTTCACTGAGAGGATAAGATGAAACCATTGACAAGGGTGATGCCTCCAGACGATTAGCCGTGCCGTGACAGGGCATTTGGATCATTTTCCCGAGAGAAGACCGAAAGTAGCCATTGACAATGGTGATGTATCACATAAAGCCTGCCATGGAAAGGAGTAAGACTGATTGGATGAAGATAGCAGGAAAGCAGAAGTTCAGAGGAACGAAAGCATCTCTATTCGCTTATCTGAAATTCTCACCAATAAATTACATAAGTATTTCTATCCTTTATTATTTATCTTTTAATTATCTAATCCAATCACATTTAACCCTGCCTGACTGAGATTTGCAAGGTGACCATAGCTTGCTTCATACCAACAATCTCCGTGGGATTCGACCCTTACTCACGTAAGGTATTACTTGGACGACCCAGTGCACTTGCTGGTTAGTTGTGCGAAGTTGTGAACCATGGTATTGGCATCATGTTTTTGGCGCCATTACCAGGGAAAGAAAGAGTGATGAATTTTACATAATCAAAGTTTAATCACAATTTCTGCGTACCAATGCCTTAAGCTCCCTTTCTTCCAAGCCGAGCTTATCGAAGGCCATTTTAAATAAGATGTCGGCGGAGCTCCCTTGGTCTATTAATGTGCGTTGTAGATTAGCGTTTGCCAGTATAATAGTGATGACCATGGGATCATCGTGTCCCGGGATGATGCCGGATGCGTCCTCTTTAGTGAATGTTATCGCAGGGATGTCGGGTGCTTCCTCCTTTCCCTGGACATGATATACTTCTTTGAGATATCTTTTGCGACATGATTTGGAGATCCCACCTCCTGCGAATCCGCCGTGTATCATGTGGACGTGTCTCTCTGGTGTCAGAGGTGATCGTTCAGTTCGTCTGGCATCTTCGTCCCTTCGTCTCTTTCTTTGGTCATCATCTCGGGTGGCCAGAAATCGATCTAATTTTCCTTCTCTCACCAATTTTTCTATGATATTTTTTAAGTCGAAGCACTTGTTGGTGGAGTGCCCTCGGACCCGATGGTATTCACAGTATTCCTTCCGGTTTCCTCCTCCCTTTTTGCCTTTGAGTGGCCGCGCTGGGGGGATTTTCTCTGTATGGCAGACTTCTTTATATACGTCGACCAGGGATGCCCTGAGAGGAGTGTAATTATGGTATTTTTTGATTTTCTCCCCTTGTCGATCTTCTTTCCTTTTGGATTCCTTGTCTTTATCTCGGTAGGGGGCCCCAAATTTTGAGGTTTCTCCCAACCGAGCGTTTTCTTCCATGTTGATATATTTTTCTGCTCGCTCCTGTACTTTGTCTAAGGAGGTAGGGTACTTCTTTGATATAGATTGGCTAAAAGGTCCCTCTCGTAGGCCATTGATGAGTCCCATGATGGCAGCCTCTGTTGGTAAGCTTTGTATATCCATGCATGTTTTATTGAATCTTTCTATGTAGTTGCGGAGGCTCTCCCGATCTCCTTGCTTGATCCCTAGTAAACTGGGGGCGTGCTTGGCCTTATCTTTCTGGATGGAGAATCTGGCTAGGAATTTTTTGGCCAGGTCGTCAAAGTTTGAGATGGACTTTGGAGGTAGGTTGTCGAACCATCTGATTGCTGTCTTCGTGAGAGTTGTTGGAAAGGCTTTACAGCGAACGGCATCTGAGGCATCGGTGAGGTACATTCTGCTTCTGAAATTGCTGAGATGGTGGTTGGGATCTGTGGTGCCATCATACAAAGTCATATCCGGGAGTTTGAAGTCTTTTGGAATTTTGGTTTTCATAATTTTCCTGGTGAATGGGTCTTGCTCTTTGCGTGAATTTTTGTCTGGGGTGGTCCGGGGAGCTTTTGATTTGATATCGGCTTCTAATTGCTGTAGTTTTTCTTCCAATTCTCGACGTCGCCGTACCTCTCTTTGTAGATCCTTTCCGATCTCTCGTTGTTGTTGGGTTTCTTTTTCAAGTTGATTTAAGTGATCTTGAAGCGCTTCTATTGCTCCCGGATTTGGTGAGTTTTTGTCCCCATTGGATTCCGGGGTATCTTTCAGTGTAGTGTCTGCGTTTTTGTGCGGCGTTCTATCTTCTAGATCTGAATCGTGGTCATTGTCATGGTCGTCCGCCATGGTGATGGGATGACTTCCAGGTTCCCCGGCAACGGCGCTAATGTTCCGAGGGTTACCTGAAATTGGAGGTCGATCTCGGATGAGATCTTCTATACTGGTCGGAGATGGCGTGTCCGGATGGCTGGTGGCGGCCGGAGCTGTTGTGTCCAAATTGTTGGACTTGCTGCACTGCTGATCCTTGATCACCAGAGGGTGGGGGGTACCTGCAAGAGACTCCGATGCTTAAGTTAGCATGGGTATTAAACAGGTTTTATGTAGAATCAGAGTATGAGTTATACTTGGGTGCTCTAGTGTATTTATAGTGGTTGTAGAGTGACCTTTCTAGATAAGATAAGTTAGTTATCTTATCTTATCTTATCTTCTAGTGAGGTCAGCTTATCTTCAATGGAATCGCCTTTATCTCTATAGGCTTGGATTGCCTTTGGATTTGGGTCGTGTTCCTCTATTTGGGCCCTTTATTGGGCTCTCCTGTTGATTTGGCCGACCTCTTTAAGAAGAGGTCGGGTAGCCTGACCTGAAGAGGTCGGTCGCTTTGTCGCCAATCATCCCAGGTCGGGTAGCTCGACCCAGGGTATAAACAGGAATCAAGGAAGGAGATCGGGAAAATCTCCGCAGCTACATGGAAAGATTCAACAAAGTATTTCTGGACATACAAAGTTTACCAACAGAAGCCGCCATTATGGGTCTCATCAATGGCTTGCGAGAGGGACCTTTTAGCCACTCTATATCGAAAAAACATCCCACATCTCTGAATGAAGTGCAAGAACGAGCTGAGAGAATACATCAACATGGAGGAAAACTCTCGACTAGGAGAGACCTCAAAATCTGGATTCTCCTACTCCTCTCGAGATAAGGATAAAGAGTCCAAGAAGAAAGAAGATCAACATGGAGAAAAGATAAAAAATACCACAATTACACCCCCTCTTCGGGTGTCCCTTGTGGATGTCTACAGAGAAGTTTGTCATACTGAAAAAATACCCCAGCTCGACCACTCAAAAGCAAAAAAGGAGGAGGAAATCAGACTGAATATTGCGAATATCATCGAATCTATGGACATTCCACCAACGAATGCTTCGACCTAAAAAATATCATAGAAAAATTGGTAAGAGAAGAAAAGTGAGATCGGTACTTAGCCAGTCGAGCAGATGATCCAAGAAAAAGAAGAAGGGACGAAGATGTCGGACGAGCTGAACGACCACCTCGTACACCTGAGAGACATGTCCACATGATACACGGAGGATTTGCTGGAGGAGGAATCTCCAAATTATCCCGCAAAAGATATCTTAAAGAAGTATATCATGTTGAGGGAGGAGAAGAAGCACCCGACATCCCCACTATCACTTTTACTAAAGAGGACGCAGCTGAAATTATCTCGGGACATGACGACCCCATGGTCATCACTATCATATTAGCCAACACAAATCTCCATCATACATTGGTAGACAAGGGAAACTCGGCCGACATCTTGTTCAAAACTGCCTTCGACAAACTCGGCTTGGAAGAAAAAGAACTCAGAGCATATCCGAACAGCCTGCTCGGGCTGGGAGACACTCCAATCCAACCACTTGGGTACATCTCACTACACACGACATTTGGAAAAGGAAACCGGTCAAGGACACTCAACATAGACTACATTGTGGTTGACGTGAGTTTAGCCTACAATGCCCTAATAGGTCGGACAACGTTAAATAAGCTCGGCGTAGTAGTCTCGACTACATACCTGTGCATGAAGTTCCCAACCACAGAAGGAATAGCTACGATAAAAGCAGATCAGAAGATGGTGCGTCGCTGCCACAATGAAAGTCTAAACCTTAGAGGTAGAGGAGAAGAAGTCCACACCATCGAACTCGGGGGAATCCAAGGACGGGAAGAATCTCGTCCACAACCCAAAGGCAAAATAGAAAAAGTCCAGATTGGAGATGTCCCAGACAAAACAACCAATATTGGCACAATCCTAAAAGGAGACATAAAAGAATCACTCATACAGTTCTTACGAGACAATGTCGACCTCTTTGCATAGAAGGCCACAGACATGCCGGGCATAGACCCTAAATTAATATGCCACAAACTGGCAGTTTACCCAGGATCTCAGCCAGTACAGCAGAGACGTAGAAAGCTCAGACCAGAACGATCCCAAGCTGTGGAAGATCAAGTACAAGCTCTAATGGAGGCAGGATTCATAAGAGAAGTTAAGTACCCACTATGTTTAACTAACGTCGTCTTGGAGAAAAAATCAAATGGGAAGTGGCGGATGTGCACCGACTACACTGATCTCAACAAAGCCTGCCCAAAAGATCCTTATCCACTCTCAAGTATCGACGCTCTGGTGGATACCTCCTCCGGATACAAATACCTCTCGTTTATGGACGCCTATTCGGGATACAATCAAATCCCGATGTACCCACCCGATCAAGAAAAAACTTCATTCTTAACCCCAAAAGCAAACTACTGCTACATCGTCATGCCTTTCGGATTCAAAAATGTAGGAGCCACTTCTCAAAGATTAATGAATAAGGTCTTTGCAGACCATATTGGGAAAATTATGGAGGTCTACGTGGACGACATGTTAATAAAGACACAAAGTGAAGAGTCGTTACTGTCCGACCTCACCCAAGTATTCGACACTATAAGAAGGCATGGCATGCGACTTAACCCTGCAAAATGCACCTTCGCAGTAGAAGCAGGCAAATTCTTGGGTTTTATGCTCACACAAAGAAGAATCAAGGCAAATCCAGATAAATGCCGGGCCATACTCGACATGAAAAGTCCGACTTGTGTCAAAGAGGTACAACAACTTAATGGAAGATTAGCAGCCTTGTCCAGATTTCTAGCTGGATCGGCAATAAGATCTTTACCCTTTTACGCTACTCTAAGGAAGGGAAAGAAGTTTGAATGGACAACAGAATGCGAGCAAGCCTTCTAGAATTTCAAAAGGTTTCTGGGACGACCACCTATCCTAACCCGGCCACGGGAAGGAGAACCACTCGTATTATACCTCGCGGTGGGAAATTAGGCAATAGCTTCAGCACTGGTCTGAGAATATGACAATGGATAACAACCTATATACTTCATCAGCAAAGCATTACAAGGGTTCGAATTGAACTATCAAAAGATAGAAAAATTCGCTTATGCTCTCATATTAACATCTCGACGACTTCGCCCATATTTCCAAGCCCACATCATCAAGGTTCGGACCAACCAGCCCATAAAAGGTATTCTGCAGAAAACAGATCTAGCAGGAAGAATTTTGCAATGGACAGTCGAGTTGTCTGAATTTGAACTCTAGTATGAAGCTCGGACAGCCATCAAATCACTGTACTTGGCCGACTTCATTGCAAAGTTTACAGACACCCCAGAAATTGCTACAAAATGGAATCTCTATGTAGATGGTTCCTCAAACAAAACTGGAAGCAGCGCGGGTGTGATAATTGAAAGCGACCAAGGAACCCAGATCGAACTTTCCCTCAAATTTAGGTTCCCTGTCTCAAACAACCAAGCTGAGTATGAGGCACTACTAGCTGGTTTGAAGCTGGCTAAGGAGGTTGGAGCTCAAAAGCTCATCATCTTCAGCGACTCACAGGTGGTCATTTCACAAATAGCAGGGAGTTACCAAGCTAAGGATCCCACCATGAAAAGGTACTTGGACAAAACCAAGGAACAGCTCGGACAACTCGGGGAATATGAGGTCTACCACATACCCCGAGAATAGAATGCCCGAGCTGATGCACTCTCAAAACTAGCGAGCACCAAACCAGAGGGCAACAATAGAATCCTCATCCAAGAGATGCTGCAGAACCCGTCAATCTCGGAAGAAGAAAAGATCCTAGCCATAACAGGTCTGGATCAAGGATGGATGACTCCCATAATTAATTACCTCAAAACAGAAACACTCCCTACAGATAAGAAGGAGGCAAAGAGGTTAAAACAGGAAGCACAATACTACACTATCATAAATAATACCCTATACAAGAGAGGAATTTCAACACCACTATTAAAGTGCATGCCGACTTTCAATACAAAGGAAGTTTTAGAAGAAGTACATAGTGGCATCTGTGGTAACCATCTCAGGGCACAAGCACTCACCAAGAAAGTACTCCGAGCTGGATTTTATTGGCCGACCTTACAAAAAGAAGAACCAGAATTCGTAAAGGCATGTCCACCATGTCAGAAACATGCCAATTTTCACATCGCCCCGCCAGAGGAACTCATCAGTGTAACCTCACCTTGGCCATTCGCAAAATGGGGACTCGACCTTCTCGGACCTTTCCCTCAGGGATCAGGACAAGTCAAATTCCTCATAGTGGTGGTAGACTATTTCACAAAATGGATCGAGGCAGAACCCCTAGCTAACGCCACTGCTCAAAGAAGTCGAAAATTTCTATATAGAAACATTGTCACAAGGTTTGGGGTCCCATACTCCATCACCACAGACAATGGCACCCAATTCACAGATACAGGCTTCAGAAAGCTAGTGGCTGACTTGAACATAAAACACCAATTCACTTCCGTAGAACATCCCCAGGCCAATGGACAAGCCGAAGCTGCCAATAAAGTCATATTGGATGGGCTAAAACGGAGATTGCAGGACGCAAAGGGAGCTTGGGCTGAAGAGCTCCCACAAGTCCTATGGGCATATCGGACAACACCACATTCCACCACAAAGGAATCACCTTTCCGATTAGCCTATGGAACAGAGACAATGATCCCAGTGGAGGTCAAAGAAGGGTCGCCCAGAGTGATCCACTACAATGAAGAAGCCAACTCCCAACTTCAAAGGGAAGAGCTCGACCTACTTCCAGAAATCCGAGAAAGAGCTCGGATCAGGGAAGAGGCACTAAAACGTCGAATGGCTTCAAGATACAATCGAAAGGTAGTGCCATGAGGTTTCACCGAGAACGACCTCATCCTAATTCGAAATGATATCGGAACAACTCGACCTAGAGAAGAAAAGTTGGCAGCAAACTAGAAAGGACCCTACCGAGTCATAGAAGTACTTAGAAAGGGCTACTACAGACTGTCCGAACTCGAAGGGCGAGAGCTTCCAAGGTCATGGCATGCCTGCAACCTACGAAGGTATTATAATTAGAGGTAATAAGGATCTTAGGACAAGGTGCACTCTTTTTCGTGAAAAGGTTTTTTAACGAGGCACCGAGCCAAGACTCGTGAACTACCTAACTTAGAATGCCCACATGTATATATTTCCATTTTCTTTATTTTAAATAAAGTTTTCAAATTTTCTATAAATCCTCAAGACGCATTAATCTGAAACGCAAAAATTCATCACCCGATTATAAAGCTACAGATCAGCAGAAAGTGAAAATCAAATTCATTGCTCGATCACGATAAAGACCAACAAAGATGAAAATCAAATTCATCAAAAGGTCAACCAAACGAGAATCAAACCTAAATTCTACGAAATTGGCAAAGATGAAAAAGTGACAAAAATAGAATAATGCAAGAAGTTATCGAAAGTGATCCATAGAAAGGACCTGACGAGGTCTTAATAAAATGGGTTGCTAAAAATAACTTAAAGACTGGTTGACGTATAGAAGTCAGACCAGTCAACCACAATAACCAAATTTATAAAAAGTAAATCCCTGGAAAGAGGCCTGGCCAGCCCTAAAAAAGAGGATTACTAGAAATAACTTAGAAAGGACTGACGTAAAGAAGTCGGCCTAAAACCAAAAAAGTTATAAAAAAGTGATCCCTGAAAGAGACCTGACAAAGGTCCAAGAAAGAGGATTACTAGAAATAACTTAGAAAGGACCAACATAAAGAAGTCGGCCCAAAACCAAAAAGTTATAAAAAAGTGATCCCTGAAAGAGACCTGACAAAGGTCCAAGAAAGAGGATTACTAGAAATAACTTGGAAAGGACCGACGTAAAGAAGTCGGCCTAAAACCAAAAAAGTTATAAAAAAAGCGATCCCTGAATAAGACCTGACAAAGGTCCAAAAAAGAGGATTACTAAAATAACTTAGAAGGGACCGACATGATGAAGTCATCCCAACAAAGCCACAAAGTTATAAAAGTAATCCATAAAAAGAGATATGAAAAAAGATCCAAAAATAGATTGCTAGAAATAACTTAGAAGAGACTGACATGATGAAGTCATCCCAACAAAGCCACAAAGTTATAAAAGTAATCCATAAAAAGAGATCTGACAAAAGATCCAAAACTGGATTGCTAGAAATAACTCAGAAGAGGACGACGCAACAAAGTCGACTTGGCAAACTGCCAAAAATTATAATCCACAGGAAAAGACCTACCAAGGTCCAAGTGGAAGCAAAAATGCAACCAAGTATAAGAAGTCAGACGCTATAAGGGACCCAAGACGGACCCAGAAAGCCATGACCTCACAAAAATCAAATTACGGACATCATATCAGAGAGCACAAAGAAGACTAGCCGCACAAGGCTAGCTTCAACCTAGATGGAAAACAAAACACAAAGGCAATCAAAAGAGATTGGACAACAGGACTCCAACACTCTCAAGATTCCCTAAGTTTTCAGAAAAATGCAGAAAAATATATCTCAAAGAGAAACAAGGTTGTTATAAGAGGCCACCTAAAGTCGACCCCAAAAGACTTGAAAAATTACCTTTTGTTTTTAAAGTTGCTAAAAAAGCAACTAAAAGTATCCAGAAGTTAAGAGCATAAACTACAAAATAAAAAGAGTTCGAGGCCCACAGGCCGGGCAATACACAAATACATCAGAAACAATCAAAGAGAATCCACAGACTTCCCAACAGCTGCATCCCGAGGTGAAGGAGGACGAGTCTGAAGAGGCACTGTATCTACCGTCCCATAAGCTCGGTTCAAGATCTGACAGTCAGGATCTGACTCGATAGGACCATCTGCATGAGTTGAGGAAGTCGGTGCAACAGAAACTTTGGCAATAGGCACAGGAGGGGGCTCGACATTGTCATCATCATCTGGAACATCAGGGACAATTTTACCCTCCTTCACAATGTTGTCCAAAATGAAGAGCGTAAGATCAAGCTCAGGCGCAAGAAACAGAGAATAGAAAATTAAGAAGAAGCAGATAGCACATAGCAGAAAGGATGAACAGTAAATAATTACAATCAAATGCGCAAACAATTTATGATGCATGCATGTACCTAGTGTTGGCCATGAGCTCATGCGTCGGTTGTCAACCCGCAACCCGACGTTACTCGGGGTGAACCCCGAATATGGTTTCTTTACCATGTCAGTCAAGCATAATTATCATCATGGGTATGTCAGTTAGGATATCTTGGCATCACGGTAGAACAAACTATCAGTTAGGCGAACATTTTCGCATTAGCAATCTCAGACTATCAGTTAGGCAGACCCTTTCGCAGTAGCGATTTGGCACAAGGCCCATTCAACATACATTATGCTATCAGTTAGGCGGACATTCCCGCATTAGCAACCTTAGGCTATCAGTCAGACGGACACTTCCGCATTAGCACTTTGGCACAAAGGCCCATTCAAACAAACAATACTCATGAACCATTATCCATTCATGGTTTCTCATTTTTTTTTCTTTTCATCATGCCTCCGCATCACCTTATAAATACACATACCTCCGCATCATCATATAACTAATCATACCTCTGCATCACCATATTACTAAACATACCTCCGCATCCCCATTTAAATTTAAGTCTTCCTATGGATAACTTACATTCTTACTCATTTTCCCAACTTGTCTAGCCTATTACCTTCTTGGCGACCAGTCTTTTATTTAATAATTAATATAAGAAACAGACTTAGATTTGTGCAAACTTTATGTCCATGCATTCGTATTGAACTTATGTTTCATTTGGTTTAAATTTTAGAGTATTCTCATTTCTAGAACAAAAGTTATACCTATTCTGTTTTGAAAGGTTTCTATTTGGTTAACTGGTGAACCGGTTAACTTTTAAAGTTCATAACTAATTTTCTAAGATAGCCAATGCTCTGAAATTTAAACTGAATGAAGTAGACACCATATGGTTTCATTTGGTTTTGGTTTCATTACAAAAGGTTTTCTACATTAGGAAATATTCATCCAGGAAATCACTACTCTAACTTTGTAAATCCTGTTTAGCCATTAGTGAGCAGTAAAGTGTTAAAGCCTGTAACTTTTAATCCATAGCTTCTAAAATTTTTAACTTTTGAGAAAATAAAATATACATCATGAGTATTCTATCAAAACTGGTTTCACTCAATTTGGTGTTTAATATCAATACTAGTAACTCAAACATTTCACAGAAATTACCAAACGAGTTTTAGAATCACATGTCAATAAAACAGTGAACCTTCTATTTTGTAAATTCTGTATTTAATTATATAAAAATGGAATTACTCCAAAATTTGGATACACTATTCTTCAAATATCAAAATTTCTACTCTCTTATGTTCCAACTCAAAACCTCATCAGAACTAAACGTTGTGTTGGTTGAAATTTGCTACTGGATTTATTCAAGAACATATTTTTCATCAGAAGCCATTTACGTTCAAACATTTTTATCTTTCAACCACCTCATCAGAAAATTCTAAAATTTTGAGAGGATGATCTTAACCTCATCAAGAATTTCTAGAAAATTATTACACTATTTTTTAGAGGCTAGATTTTTCCCATAATTTTGCGCAATTCACTGCCTAATTTTAGTAACCATATCGGCAGAATTTGGCTTGGGTTCCAACTAACCTTTTCAGTTTCCTAAGCTTCTCATCACCTCTTAATCATCTTCTTATCTTTATCATGCATAATTTAACATCATAACTAGGAGCAATTACTCATAACATCATCAACAATCATCATTTACATAAATACAAACATAGAATTACACTAGCATAACCCCTACCTCAATGGAGTTCACCCTTGTTCAAGAAATCGGTTCTATCTTTCCCTTCCTCCTTCGGTCAACTTTACTTCAAACTTTGGCTAGTCCCTCCTTCAATTTCTCTTGATCTCCTTACTTAGCTTGATCATCTCCATGAAGGTGTATAGCTAGAGACTGGAGGAATCATGTGAAAGTGATGGTGAAGATCGAAAGAACTCCCTTAGCTTCTCTTCCTCGGTTCACTCTAACTCTCAGACTTCTCTCTTTCTCTAACTCCCTTCTCATCTCTTCTTCTTGTTTTTTTTCACACTTAATACTAACATGACTTATGTGAAGAATGACCTGATGATAAAGGATTGGGTGATCAAAAAGAGGTGTGGTTTGGTGATAATAATTAAGGGAAGACACTTGTCTAAGTGCATGTGTTCCATCATTAATTACTTCCTATAATTCATCACCCTTGGCTGATATATGGAGGAGGTTCAGCCAACAAGAAGAAAAGAGAGATAGTGTGGTTTAATTGTGATTATGTGGCTTAATCTAGAGAGTGGTTTGGTTAAGAAAAATTGGTTCGGTTTAAGTTCGGTTAGATTTTAATTAAGCTAGGTATTTCGGTTCTTTATTTTTCTTCTAGATAATCCTTCTAGTGGCTTCATGAATTTAGATTGAAGATAGCTTCCTTGATGCTTTGGAAAAATTCCCAAAGAGAGGAAAGGAAACGGTTCAATAACTAAACTGTAAGATTATCGTTTTAAACCATATCGGTTTAAATAACCCGCAATTCAGAAATCAGCGGCAGATAGTATCTCAACTTTGAATCAAATTTAGAATATTCTACTAAGCTAAAATTGTTAAGAATATCTAGTAGTAAATATTCCATATATGAATTTAACTCGACGGTCAAATTCATCGTTATCGGTATGGTTTTTGGCTTAGGACACACTTTTATCTCTCATGGCATTTCTATTCTTTTCAATTATCAAGTCAAAATATGCCTTATTATTTTATGATGAGGTGATTCTCAGATATTTATCAAATTTTTCATCACAGAATTTCTGAGATTAACTCTGTGGAGAATCTGCGTGTTATATCCCACCCACCTTATAAAAAGTTTCGTCTTTGAAACTTCGAGTATATCCTAAAGGTTATAAAACCATAAAAGATCCTATATTAACTATTCCAACAACTATCTTACGCAAGAAATGGTTTGATCCTAAAGTTATTCGCAAATGAAGTCGATGAAAGCTCTCCACATTCGTATCTCATTTCACCATGCTTCCATTACGCATCATTCACATCGGGCCGTCTTGGATTCATCGTTGCCATTCTCGTACTATTCCAATCCCAACGTCTAACAGTCAACTGTACTTCTAAGTACAGCAACTACATCCTACACAAATATGGTCATCGGCATTTAAAAGTTTTCTGATGGCGGTCTATCTGATTATCGCAGGTGTGCGAGAAATCCTATATCGATAAATTTGTCTACTCATAGTCATTGAGGTCTTATTCATTCCAAACAATCAACATCAAGGTGATCAGACTTAACATATTAATTCAAGTGTGAATAATTTCCGAACAGGCGCTCGTATACGATCATGCTAAATGTATCAATAAAGATACCCCAACAGCATGAAAAAACAAAAAGCAAAGTATGCAACGAAGAATAGTCAATTCATTCCCAGGCTCTATTAGGAACGAACTGCACTGATACCAAGTTGTAATGACCCAATTATTGGCAGGTCCGAATCACTGCCAGTCGTCAGGTGTTACTTCCTAGTAACCCTATAATACTCTAGACTCGGTAATACTTACTACATATGAGCCTTTCGTACTACCAGAATCGCATATGTTAGCTTATTTTTATCATATGTCTTTCTTAACAAACCTATTAGCAATCTTCAGAGATATATAATATAAAATAAACACCAAACTAATAGAAAAATTAAATTAGTAACGAGATTACAAAAAACTCTCATGCATGTATACATCTCAGGTTAGTTCATACAAAATAGACATATATATATATATATCAAGTCCTATCCCTCAAAAAAGCTACAGAAGTGAGAGAAAGCAAAGTCTAAGGAACGAATACCATCTACGTACATTCTTTCTACCATCGAGGGACAAGTCTGCAACCATCAGCTCAAGACTAGTTTCGAGCATCTTCTGTAGGGTCCAACAACACGTGCTCCTCTGGTACCTCTCTGAATATAACTCCAGTGGCGGCGATCAAGTTTGGAACTTCCATCTGTGAGGGAAGGGAAAAGGAAGGGTGAGAACCTATATGGTTCCCAATAAGGTGACATTGTGAAAACACATCTCTCTCGTGAAACCTAGAGTTTTGGCTCTATCATAATAAATCGCTTACTAAGTCTCTCGGCTACTTCCGTATCGTGGGCTCTGACATAACTCTTTCTTGGCATCTTTTTTTAGGATCAATGCTGTTCTCAAGCTATTCTCTATGACTATTATTCCTAACTTTATTATCTTGTTCAAAGCTTTGGAGAAAGTTAAATCATATAATTTTGAAAATACAAATAAGAAACAGAGAATAGAAAATTAACAAGATACTGATATCACATAGCAGAAAGAATGAACAGTAAACAATCACAATCAAATGCGCAAACAATTTATCATGCATGCCTGTACCTAGTGCAGGGCATGAGCTCATGCATCGGTTGTCTACCCGCAACCCGATGTTACTCGGGGTGAACGCCGAATATGGTTTCTTTTCCGTGTCAGTCAGGCACAATTAACATCATGAGTATGTCAGTTAGGATATCTTGGCATCACAGTAGAAACAAGTTATCAATTAGGCGAACATTTCCGCATTAGCAATCTCAGGCTATCAGTTAGACGGACCCTTTCGCAGCAACAATTTGGCACAAGGTCTATTCAACATACATTATGCTATCAGTTAGGCGGACATTCTCGCATTAGCAACCTTAGGCTATCAGTCAAACGGGCATTTCTGCATTAGTACTTTGGCACAAAGGCCCATTCAAACAAACAACAGTCATGAATCATTATCCATTTATGGTTTCTCGTTTCCTATTTTTTCATCATGCCTCCGCATTACCTTATAAATACACATACCTCCACATCACTATATAACTAAGCATACCTCCGCATCACCATATTACTAAACATACCTCCACATCCCCTTTTAACTTTAAGTCTTCCTTTGGACAACTTACATTCTTACTCATTTTTCCGACTTGTCTAGCCTATTACCTTCTTGGCGACCAGTCTTCTATTTAATAATTAATATAACAAATGAACTCAGATTCATACAAACTTTATGTCCACGTGTTTGTATTGAACTTTAAGTTTCATTTGGTTTAAATTTCAGAGCATTCTCATTTCCAAAACAAAAGTTATGCCTATTCTATTTTGAGAGGTTTCTATTTGGTTAACCGGTTGAACCGGCTTCTCTCTTGAATCTCTCTTCCATTGAGTGCCCTCTTCACAAATATCTATGAGGACTTGGTCCAACCTTTTATCAAAGTTGACCCTTCTAGTGTAGGGGCGTGCATCTCCTTGCATCATGGGCAAGTTGAATGCCAACCTCACATTTTTCGAACTAAAATCTAAGCATTTCCCCCGGACCATTGTAAGCCAATTCTTTGGGTCCGGGTTCACACTTTGATCATGGTTCTTGGTGATCCATGCATTGGCATAAAACTCTTAAACCATTAAGATTCTGACTTGTTGAATGGGGTTGGTGAGAACTTCCCAACGTCTTCTTCGAATCTCATGTCGGATCTCCGGATATTCACCCTTTTTGAGTTTGAAAGGGACCTCGGAGATCACCTTCTTCTTGGCCACAACTTCATAGAAGTGGTCTTGATGGATCTTTGAGATGAATCTCTCCATCTCCCATGACTCGGAGGCAAAAGCTTTTGCCTTCCCTTTCCTCTTTCTAGAGGTTTCTCCGGCATTAGGTGCCATAAATGGTTATGGAAAAATAAAAAAGATTTAGCTTTTACCACACCAAACTTAGAAGGTTTGCTCGTCCTCGAGAAAAAGAAGAAAAAAAAGAGTAGAAGAAGAAAATAGAGGAGATAGAGGGGGTTTTGTGGTTCGGCCAAGGGGAAGAAGTAGTGTGTATGATGTGTGAAAATGAATGAGTGAAGATGGGTTTATATAGGAGTGGAGAGAGGGATAGGGTTTGGGAGGAAAAGTGGTTTGAATTTGAATGGTGAGGTAGGTTGGATTTTATGATGGATGGATGTGGATTGGTGAAGAGATTATGGAGAAGAGGGTAGGATGTGATAGGTGAGGGGTTTTGGGGAAGAGGTATTGAGGTGATTGGTGAAGGGTATTTGGGGAAGGGTGTTATGGGAAGGTGTGAAGAAGAGAGAGAGAGAAGAGGTAGGTGGGGATCCTGTGGGGTCCACAGATCTTGAGGTGTCAAGGATTTCTCATCCCTGCACCATATTAGCGTGTAAACGCCCCCTTGATTGTCAATCCTAGCGTTAAACGCCAGGTTCCTGCCCATTTTTGGCGTTTAACGCCAACTTTTCTCCCTTTTCTGGCCTTTAAACGCCAGCTCTGTGCCTATTTCTGGCGTTAAACGTCAGTCTGGTGCCCATTTCTGGCGTTTAACACCCAGAATGGTGCCAGACTGTGCGTTTAACGCCTATTCTGCTACCCTTACTGGCGTTTAAACGCCAATAAGCTTCTCCTCCAGGGTGTGCTATTTTTAATACTATTTTTCATTCTGTTTTTGCTTTTTCAGTTGTTTTTGTGGCTTCACATGATCATCAACCTACAGAAAATATAAAATAACAATGGAAAATAAATAGATATAATAAAATTGGATTGCCTCCCAACAAGCACTTCTTTAATGTCAATAGCTTGACAGTGGGCTCTCATGGAGCCTCACAGATACTCAGAGCATGATGATGGCCTCCCAACACCAAACTTAGAGTTTGAATGTGGGGGCTCTATTTGACTCTGTATTGAGAGAAGCATTTCATGCTTACTCTCTATGACTACAGAGGGAGATCCTTAAGCTTTAAACACAAGGAAGTCCTCATTCACTTGAAGGACCAATTCTCCTCTGTCAACATCAATCACAGCTTTTGCTGTGGCTAGAAAGGGTCTGCCAAGGATGATGGATTCATCCATACACTTCCCAGTGTCTAGGATTATGAAATCAGCAGGGATGCAGTGGCCTTCAACTTTTACCAAAACATCCTCTACAAGTCCATAAGCCTGTTTCTTTGAATTGTCTGCCATCTCCAGTGAGATTCTTGCAGCTTGTACCTCAAGAATCCCTAGCTTCTCCATTACAGAGAGAGGCATGAGGTTTATACTTGACTCTAGGTCATACAGAGCCTTCTCAAAGGTCATGGTGCTTATGGTACAAGGTATTGAGAACTTTCCAGGATCCTATCTCTTCTGAGGTAATCTCTGCCTAGTCAAGTCATCCAGTTCTTTGGTGAGCAAGGGGGGTTCATCCTCCCAGGTCTCATTACTAAATAACTTGGTATTTAGCTTCATGATTGCTCTTAGATACTTAGCAACTTGCTCTTCAATGATGTCTTCATCCTCTTCAGAGGAAGAATATTCATCAGAGCTCATGAATGGCAGAAGAAAGTTTAATGGAATCTCTATGGTCTCTGTATGAGCCTCAGATTCCTTTTATTCCTCAAAGGGAAACTCCTTTTTGTCCAGAGGAAATCCCATGAGGCTTTTCTCACTGGAACTCACGTCCTCCTCACTCTCTCCAGGTTCGGCCATGTTGGTCATGGTTATGGCTTTGCACTCTCTCTTGGGATTTTCTTCTCTATTGCTTGGGAGAGTACTAGGAGGAGTTTCAGTAATCTTCTTACTCAGCTGACCCACCTGTGCCTCCAAATTTCTAATGGAGGACCTTGTTTCATTCATGAAACTTAATGTGGTCTTATATAGATCAGAGACTATGGTTGCCAGGCCAGAATGGCTCTGTTCAGAATTTTCTGTTTGTTGCTAAGAAGATGATGGACAAGGCTTGCTATTGCTAAACCTATTTCTTCCACCATTATTATTGAAGCCTTGTTGAGGCTTCTGTTGGTCTTTCCATGAGAAATTTGGATGATTTCTCCATGAAGGATTATAGGTGTTTCCATAGGGTTCTCCCATGTAATTCACCTCTGCCATTGCAGGATTTCAGGATCATAAGCTTCTTCTTCAAATGATGCTTCTTTAGTACTGTTGGATGCATCTTGCAATTCATTCAGACTCTGAGAAATCACATTGACTTACTGAGTCAATATTTTGTTTCGAGCCAATATGGCATTCAGAGTATCAATTTCAAGAACTCCCTTCTTCTGAGGCGTCCCATTGTTCACAGGATTCCTCTCAGAGGTGTACATGAACTGGTTATTTGCAACCATTTCAATGAGTTCCTGAGCTTCTACAGGGGTTTTCAGATGAAGAGATCCTCCTGCAGAATGGTCCAATGACATTTTTGACAACTCAGACAGACCATCATAGAATATACATATGATGCTCCATTCTGGAAGCATGTCAGTAGGACACCTTTTGATCAATTGCTTATATATTTTTCCAAGCTTCATAAAGGGACTCACCTTCCTTCTGTCTGAAGGTTTGGATTTCCACTCTAAGCTTGCTCATCTTTTGAGGTGAAAAAAATTTGGCCAGGAAAGTATTGACCAGCTTTTTCCAAGAGTTCATGCTGTCCTTAGGTTGTGAGTCCAACCATGTCCTAGCTCTGTCTCTTACAACAAAAAGGAAAGCATAAGTTTGTAGATCTCAGGGTCAACCCCATTGGTCTTGACAGTGTCACAGATTTGCAAGAATTCAGCTAAGAACTGATGAGGATCTTCTAATGAAAGTCCATGAAACTTGCAATTCTGTTGCATTAGAGAAACTAATTGAGGCTTCAGCTCAGTTGTTTGCTCCAATGGCAGGGATAGAGATGCTTCTCCCATAGAAGTCGGGAGTAGGTGCAGTAAAGTCACCAAGCACCTTCCTTGCATTGTTGGCATTGTTGTTGTTTTCGGC
The DNA here is from genome assembly GCF_059453495.1 of Arachis ipaensis. Taxonomy (NCBI): domain Eukaryota; kingdom Viridiplantae; phylum Streptophyta; class Magnoliopsida; order Fabales; family Fabaceae; genus Arachis; species Arachis ipaensis. Next base: position 139,268,151 of record NC_142444.1, read on the forward strand.
TGCCATGGCTTCTTCTTGTTTGAAAATTTCTATTAGGTCCTCTCCAGAGAGTTGTGCTTTAGCTTCTCTTAGCTTTCTCTTCAAGGTCCATTCAGGTTCAGGATCATCTTCAACAAGAATGCCTTTGTCTTTGCTCCTGCTCATACGAAAGAGAGAAGAAGAAATTATAGAATCCTCTATGTCACAGTATAGAGATTCCTTGAGATGTCGGAGGAAAAGAAGAATAGAAGGAGGGGGTAGAGAGGAGAGAATTCGAACTTATACAGAGAGGGAGTCCGAATTGCACATTGAGGAGGAGTGTTAGTCCCTTAAATAGAAGAAGGTGAGGAGGGGGGAAGAATTTTCGAAATTAAATTTAAAAAAAATTTTGAATTAATTAAAAAAAATTTTGAAAAATTGGTTGATGATTTTCGAAAATTAAAATGGAGAAAGTAGTTAAGTGATTTTGAAAAAGATTTTGAAATTAGGAATCAAAAAGATATGATTGAAAGTCATTTTTGAAAAAGATGTGGTTGAGAAGATATGATTGAGAAAATATGGTTTTAAAAAGATATGATTGACAAAAAATTAAAAAATATTTGATTTTTTAAAATTAATGTCTTGGCTAACAAGAAATTTAAAAGATATGATTCTAAAATTCAATTATTGAACCTTTCTTAACAAGGAAAAAATTTTGAATCAAATTACTAATTGTTAGCAAGGATTTTCGAAAATACTAAAAAAGATTTGATTTTGAAAAGATATGATTGAAAAGATATGATTTGAAAAAGATTTGATTTTGAAAAATTATGAAAATTTGAAAAAGATTTGAATTAAAAATAAAATCTTCCCTCTTGTGCCATCCTAGCGTTTATCCATTCTGGCGTTTAACGCCCAAAATACTACCCTTTTGGGCATTTAACGCCCAGTCAGATACCCTGACTGGCGTTTAAACGCCAGTTTTCCTTCCTCACTGGGCGTTTTGAATGCCCAGCTTTTTTTCTGTAATTCTTCTGCTGTATGTTCTGAATCTTCAATTCTCTGTATTATTAACTTGAAAAGACATAATTTTGAAAAATTTTTTTAAAATTTTTAATGATGAGAAACAACAAAATGAAACTAATCATGTAAAACTAAGATCAAATAAATAATGCATGCAAGACACCAAACTTAAAAATTTTCATATTAGAGACACTAACAAATTGAGAATGCATATGAAAATCAACAAAACACACAAAACAAGAGAATTTAAAGATCAGAGCAAGGAAATCATCAAGAACAACTTGAAGATTAATGAAGAACATAATTCATACATTCAAAAAATGCAAGAAGAATAAAGATATGCAATTGACCCCAAACTTAAAATTAGACACTAGACTCAAACAGGAAAATATAAATTATTTTTGGTTTTTATGATTTTATAAATTTTTTGTAATTTTTTGAAAATTATTTGGAAAAGAAAATAAATATTTCAAAATTCTTAATAAGAATTCCAGGAATCATTCAATGTTAGTCTAAAGCTTCAGCAGGACATTACATACAACAGCCAAATTGATGAGAATCAATAAGCTTTTGTGATGATAAAAACATCATCTAAAACTCTAGAATTCATTCTCAAAAATTCTAAAAAATAAAATAAAGTTACCTAATCTAAGTAACAAGATGAACCGTCAGTTGTCCAAACTCGAACAATCCCCGGCACGGCGCCAAAAACTTGGTTGCACGGGGATTGTTTGTTCCCCGGCAACGGCGCCAAAAACTTGGTTCACGAAATTGTGATCATCAATGGCGCCAATAACTTGGTACGCACAATTATAATCTCAACTCTTTGTCACAACTCCGCACAACTAACCAGCAAGTGTACTGGGTCGTCCAAGTAATAAACCTTATGTGAGTAAGGGTCGATCCTACGGAGATTGTCGGCTTGAAGCAAGCTATGGTCATCTTGTAAATCTCAATCAGGCGGATTCAAATGGTTATGGAGAATTGATAATTAAAAGATGACTAAAATATAAAATAAGATAGAGATACTTATGTAATTCATTGGTGAGAATTTCAGATAAGCGTATGAAGATGCTTTATTCCTCCTGAACTTCTGCTTTCCTATTGTCTTCATCCAATCATTCATACTCCTTTCCATGGCAAGTTGTATGTTGGGTTTCACCGTTGTTAATGGCTACCTCCCATCCTCTCAGTGAAAATGGTCCAAATACGCTGTCACCGCACGACTAATCATCTGTCGGTTCTCGATCATGTTGGAATAGGATCCATTGATCCTTTTGCGTCTGTCACTACGCCCAACACTCACGAGTTTGAAGCTCGTCACAGTCATTCCTTCCCAGATCCTACTCGGAATACCACAGACAAGGTTTAGACTTTTCGGATCTCAGGAATGGCTGCCAATAATTCTAGCCTATACCACGAAGGTTTTAATCTGAGATTAGAAACCCAAGAGATACACATTCAAGCTTGTTTGCATGTAGAACGGAGGTGGTTGTCAAGCACGCGTTCATAGGTGAGAATGATGATGAGTATCATGGATCATCACATTCATCAAGTTGAAGAACGAGTGTATATCTTAGAGAAGAAGTAGGTGTGAATTGAACAGAAAATAGTAGTACTTTGCATTAATTCATGAAGAACAGCAGAGCTCCACACCTTAATCTATGGTGTGTAGAAACTCCACCATTGAAAATACATAAATAAAAGAAGAGCTAGGCATGGCCGAATGGCCAGCCTCCCAAAGCGTGATCAAGAGATCAAAAGATGAACTAAAGATTCCAAGATGAAAAAGTGTGAAAATACAATAGCAAAAGGTCCTATTTATAGAAAACTAGTAGCCTAGGGCTACAGAAATAAATAATTAATGCAGAAATCTACTTCTGGGCCCACTTGGTATGTGCTTGGGCTGAGCATTGAAGCTTTCACATGTAGAGACTTTTCTTGGAGTTAAACGCCAGCTTTTGTGCCAGTTTGGGCGTTTAACTCCAGCTTTTATGCCAGTTCTGGCGTTTTGACGCCAGAATTTTTATGCTGACTTGGAACGCCGGTTTGGGCCATCAAATCTCGGGCAAAGTATGGACTATTATATATTGCTTGAAAGCCCAGGATGTCTACTTTCCAACACAATTGAGAGCGCGCCAATTGGGCTTTTGTAGCTCCAAAAAATCCGCTTCGAGTGCAGGGAGGTCAGAATCCAACAACATCTGCAGTCCTTTTTCAGCCTCTGAATCAGATTTTTGCTCAGGTCCCTCAATTTCAGCCAGAAAATACCTGAAATCACAGAAAAATACACAAACTCATAGTAAAGTCCAGAAATGTGATTTTTATTTAAAAACTAATTAAAATATAATAAAAACTAACTAAAACATACTAAAAACTACCTAAAAACAATGCCAAAAAGCGTATAAATTATCCGCTCATCAGAGCTATTGTTACATTTGATTTATTCTAATACAATTTGTGTTTTCTATGTTTATTGTTACTCTCTTTAATTGTTAGTCATTGATGCTTGTAATCGGTTGTTTAGATTTATTTTCCTTATTAGTTTTTTATGCTTTTATTTTATGCCTTCCAAGTGTTTGATAAAATGCTTGGTTGGGTTTTAAATTAGATTTTTATGTTCTTAACTTGGATTAATCAATTAGAGACCCTTGAGTTATCAAAACTCATTTGTTGATTGGTAATTGAAGATTGCCGATTAGCTTGAACTTCACCAAAGCTAGTCTCTCACTTTGAGTTGACTAGGACTTGTGAACTCAAGTTAATTGTATGCACTTGACCTTCCTCCATTGGTTAGAGGTTAACTAAGTGAAGGCAACTCGCATTTACCATCACAAAAAAATTGACAATGATAATGAGGATAGAACTTCTAATTATCAATCCTTGCTAAGAGCTTTCTTAGTTACTAATTTATTTTCTTATTATTTACATTCCTTGTTTATTAAACTCAAAACCTAAAAACATACAACCTCATAACCAATAATAAATTACACTTCCCTGTAATTCCTTGAGAGATGACCCGAGGTTTAAATACTTTGGTTAATTTTATTGGGTTTGCTTAAGTGACAAACAATTTAAATTTGATTGAGGTTTAATTGTCGGTTTAGAACTATACTTACAACGCGCTTATTTTTGTAAAAATCTTTACCAACATTTCCCCCATCACCCGGTCCATTCTTTCAGTTGCCGAGCCTTCGGGATCACACCTCTGGCTGCCATCTACTGATAGACCTCTACTATTAGGGTGGTGAGGGGCTGTAGTTTGTGAACCTTCCAATTCTTGGTGGTCGGGGGGCTTGTTTGTTTGCTCCTTGGCTCCTTCCTAAGCAGCATGGAAAGAGCCGTTTTGCCAATTAGATGGGTTAGTCGTGCCTCGTTTATTAGCTGCCACAACATGACTTACGTCCTTATCGTTTATGTATTCCCTAGTCACCGTTTGGATTTCATGCATGGTCCAGACGGGATTTGTGGTAAGGTGCTTACGGAAGTCTTCATTAGTGACGTCGTTGGTCAGGCAAAGGCTTGCTACTGAATCCGTAAGACTGTCAATTTCTAGGCATTCATTGTTGAATCGGTCCAGGTACTTTCTTGTGGGTTCGTCATCTCGTTGAGTCACCACAAGAAGGTTCATGGGTGTTTTGCTTTGGCGATCCGAGTAGTAAATTGGGCTAAGAATTTCTGGGAGATGTGTGAGATGAACCTGATAAACCCTTGGGGAAGCGAGTTGAAGCACTTGATCTCTGGCCTTGCGAGTGTTACCAGAAATGCCAGACATCGCACCGCGTCGGGAACTCCTTCTAAGTTCATCCGCGCCTCAAAGGTTGTTAAATGCTTCTTAGGGTCTTTGGTCCCATTGTAGCGCATGTCCGTTGTAACACCCTAACTTTTAGCACCTCATGATTGTAGTAAAAGCCCAGGCGTTACTTACATCTAAACCTTTTTATTCTATACTATTTTTATTTAATATTGAGCCTTCACGAATACGAACCAAAACTTTTACCAAGAAAATGAAGAGTTGGTACTTTAAATCATTTAATCACAAAATTATATATAATCACGTAGCATTATATACATAGACTTATTCAAAGATCCTCAAATACAATTCCTACCCCTCTAAAAACCAAAGCAGTAAATGACAAAAGGAAAATAAAATCTAACAACTCAACTTGTAAACAGAATCTTCTATGTTCTTGTAGTTCCGCACTAAGCCTTCGTACCTGTAGCTGAAAAGGGTGGAAATATGGGGTAAGAAATGCGGAGTTCTTAGTAGGGTCGGGGTTAGAAATTAAGTACATTTTATATATACTTGGTCAGCAATAACAGTCAACAAGGTATCATCTAATTCAACATCTAAAGAACACAAAATTCAAACAGTCATTTAGCACACCCACAATCACAGAAAATACACTCACAAACAAATATGCGCAAACAAGTATGATGCATATCTAGTCCTATACAGGCCATGTGCTCATGTGTCAGTTTGTTGCCCAATTCCCGACACTGGTCCTGAGATAAGCGTTTCGTACCGCTGTCCTAATCTCAGCCAACGTCCCCTCCATGAGCATTACATATCGCCGTCCTCATGGGAGAATCTTTCTTTCGGTCTCCAGTGAGCATTTCGCATCGCCGTCCTCACTGAGCCGTCCTTATAGTGTCAAGAGAGCGTTACGCATCGCCGTCTGGTGCACAAAATTGTGATCACACTTTTCACAACTCCGCACAACTAACTAGCAAGTGCACTGGGTCGTCCAAGTAATACCTTACGTGAGTAAGGGTCGATCCCATAGAGATTATCGTCTTGAAGCAAGCTATTGTCATCCTGTAAATTTTAGTCAGGCGGATTCAAATGATTATGTGGTTTTGATAATTAAAATATAAATAAAACATAAAATAAAATAAATATACTTATATAATTCATTGGTGGGAATTTCAGATAAGCGTTTGGAGATGCTTTGTTGCTTCTAAACCTCTGTTTTCCTATTGTCTTCTTCCAATCATGCGTGCTCCCTTTCATGGCAAGCTGTATGATCCTCTCGGATGAAAAATACCAGGTACGGTTTCTGCACGGCTAATCAACTGTCAGATTTCTCGTCTCGGATAAAAAATACCAGGCACAGGTATCGCACGTCTAATCATCTGTCGGTTCTCACTAGCGTCAGAATAGGATCTCTCTATCCTTTTGCACACTGTCACTGTGCCCAATATTCGCAAGTTTGAAGCTCGTCATAGTCATCCCTTCCCATATCCTACTCGGAATACCACAGACAAGGTTTAGACTTTTCGGATCTCAGGAATGCTGCCAATTAGTTCTAGCCTATACCACGAAGGTTCTAATCACATATTCGGATGCTTTGTTGTCAGGAGAGGCGATGCGAATCATGAATTAGAGACCCAAGAGAATATACTCCGGCTGTCGTCCAATGACTACGTTGAACATCATGTAGACCGCTTGTGGTTGTCAGGCACGCGGATCTTGGCTAAGCGAGTAACGAAGATAGTGGGTGATTGTCACGGGTCACCCCTTCATTCTGACTTAACTGAATTAAGTACGAGAGTATATCTTGGAGAATAAGTAGGCATGAATTGAAAGAAAAACAATAGTACTTGCATTAATTCATGAAGAACAGCAGAGCTCCATACCTTAATCTATGAGGTGTAGAAACTCCACCGTAGAAAATACATAAGAGAAAAGAGGTCTAGGCATGGCCATGAGGCCAGCCTCCTAACATAACATAAACGTCCAAATATGATCCAAAGATCAAAGTCCTCGAATACAATAGTAAAAATGGCTATTTATACTAAACTAGTTACTAGGGATTACAGAAAATAAGTAACTAAGTGCAGATAGTGCAGAAATCCACTCTCGGGGCCCACTTGGTGTGTGCTTGGGCTGAGCATTGAAGCTTCCACGTGCATATGCCTCATGTTGGAGTTAAATGCCACCCTGGGTGCCAAAATGGGTGTTTAACGCCAAGAAGTGTGCCAGTTCTGGCATTTTACGCCAGAAATTTTCTGGCTGGCGTTTATCGCCAGTTTGGGCCATCAAATCTCGAGTGAAGTATGAACTATTATATATTTCTAGAAAGCCGAAGATGTCTACTTTCTAACACAATTGAGATCACGCTAATTGGGCTTCTGTAGCTCCGGAAAATTCACTTCGAGTGCAGGAGGGTCAAAATCCAACAGCATCTGCAGTCCTTTCTCAGCCTCTGAATCAGACTTTTGCTCAGGTCCTTCAATTTCAGCCAGAAAATATTTGAAATCATAGAAAAACACACAAACTCATAGTAAAGTCCAGAAATATGATTTTTGCATAAAAACTAATAAAATTATAATAAAAAGTAACTAAAACATACTAAAAATTATGTAAAAATTATGCCAAAAGGGTATAAATTATCCGCTCATCACAACACCAAATTTAAATTGTTGCTTGTCCCCAAGCAACTAAAAACAAAATAGGATAAAAAGAAGAGAAAATACAATAAATTTCAAAAATATCAATGAAGATTAGTTTCAATTAGATGAGCGGGACTAGTAGCATTTTGCTTCTGAACAGTTTTGGCATCTCACTTTATCCTTTGAAGTTCAGAATGATTGGCATCCATAGGAACTCAGAATTCAGATAGTGTTATTGATTTTTCTAGTTTAGTATGTTGATTCTTGAACACAGCTACTTTATGAGTCTTGGCCATGACCCTAAGCATTTTATTTTCCAGTATTACCACCGGATACATAAATGCCACAGACACATAACTAGGTGAACCTTTTCAGATTGTGACTCAGCTTTGCTAGAGTCCCCAGTTAGAGGTGCCCAGAGCTCTTAAGCACACTCTTTTTGCTTTGGACCATGACTTTAACCGCTCAATCTCAAGTTTTTCACTTGACACCTTCACGCCACAAGCACATGGTTAGGGGCAGCTTGATTTAGCCGCTTAGGCCAGGATTTTATTCCTTTGGCCCCTCCTATCCATTAATGCTCAAAGCCTTGGATCCTTTTTACCCTTGCCTTTTAGTTTAAAGGGTTATTGGCTTTTTGCTCTTGCCTTTTGGTTTAAAGAGCTATTGGCTTTTTCTGCTTGCTTTTTCTTTTTCTTTCTTTCTTTTTTACAAGCTTTGTGTTTTTCACTGCTTTTTCTTGCTTCAAGAATCAATTTTATGATTTTTCAGATTATCAATAACATTTCTCTTTTTTCCTTATTCTTTCAAGAGCCAACAATTTTAACATTCATAAACTTCACTATAAAAAATATGCACTGTTCAAGCATTCATTTAGAAAACAAAAAGTGTTGCCACCACATCAAAATAATTAAACTATTTTCAAGATAGTTTTTGAAATCATGCCCTTCTTGTTCTTTTGTAAATAAAAACATTTTTCATTTAAGAAAGGTGAGAGATTCATGGAATCATTCATAGCTTTAAGACATAGACACTAAACACTAATGATCATGTAATGAAGACACAAACATAGTCAAAACATAAAGTATAAAAATGAAAAATAGAAAAACAAGAATAAGGAAATTAAAGAACAGATCCACCTTAGTGTTGGTGGCTTCTTCTTCCTCTTGAAGAACCAATGGAGTTCTTGAGCTCCTCTATGTCTCTTTCTTGCCTTTGTTGCTCCTTTTTCATGGCCTCTTGGTCCTCTCTAATTTCATAGAGGATGATGGATGCTCTTGTTGAGGTCCATGAGTGGGCTCTCTTGTTTGCTCCATCATCTTTCTAGTGATGGGCTTTTGAGATGAATCTCTCCATCTCCCATGACTTGGAGTTGGAAGCAACTGCCTTTCCTTTCCACTTCCTAGAGGTTTCTCTGGCCTTAGGTGCCATTAATGGTTATGGAAAAACAAAAAGCAGAGCTTTTTCCACACCAAACTTAAAAGGTTTGCTCGTCCTCGAGCAAAATAAGATAGAAGGGAGTAGAAGAAGAATGATGCAATTAATTTTGAAAATGTATTACTGTATGCAATAAAAATTAAAAAGAGTTGAAAAGAATTTGAAGAGATATGTAAGTTTTAAAAACATTTTGGAAGGAATTGAAAAGAATTGAAAAAGAATTAAAAAGAATTGGAAAGATTATTAATTTTTGAAACTAGAAATTGAAAGATGAATGTTTAACATATGTTTGATGCAAAAAATTATGAATTAAAACATGAAAAATTGAAAAAAATCAAATTGGAAACAAAATTACCTCCCTTGGGTCATCCTGGCGTTAAATGCCCAGAATGCTACCTATTCTGGCGTTTAACGCCCACTTGACTGCCTCTTTGGGCGTTTAACGCCCAGCCAGATACCCTGGCTAGTGTTAAATGCCAGGAATCCTTCTTTAATGGGCATTTTTCTGAACGCCCAGAATGCTGCCATTTCTGGCGTTAAACGCCCAGAATGCTGCCTGCATGGGCGTTAAACGCCCATTCTGCTATCCTTACTGGCGTTTAAATGCCAGTAAGCCTGTCCTCCAGGGTGTGCTATTTTTTATGCTATTTTTTATTCCGCTTTAATTCTGCAGCTATTTTTATGACTCCACATGATCATCAACCTAAAGAAAACATAAAATAGAAAAGGAAAACAAATGAAAAAGTGATTTACATAGATAAATAAGATTGGATTGCCTCCCAATAAGCGCTTTTTTAATGTCAATAGCTTGACAGTGAGCTCTTACAAAGCTTCACAGATACTCAGAGCATGATTGTGGCCTCCCAATATCAAACTTAAAGTTTGAATGTGGGGCTCTGTTTGACTCTGTATTGAGAGAAGCTTTTCATGCTTCCTCTCCATGGTTACAGAGGAAGATCCTTGAGCCTTAAACTCCTTTGGTTCCTCATTAGGGAACTCCTTATTGGTTAGTGGACGTCCAGCAAGGTCTTCCTCACTGGAAATCACTGCCTTTTTACTCTCTTCAGGTTCGGCCACTTTGTATATAGTTATGGCCTTGCACTCTTGATAAACCCCAATTTTGTGATTTATCTTGTGCTTATTTTGGGGGATTTTGTCACCTTTTCTCACATTAATTCAATGAAATAGCATGGTTTCGTAATTCTCCCTTGAATTTTGCTTAAGTGTAAAAACATGCTTTTTAGGCTCTAAATTGGTGATTTTAATTCACTTTAATTCCATTCGATGCCTTGATGTGTTTGATGAGTGATTTCAGGTTCATAAGACAAGTATTGGATGGAAGAAATGAGGAGAAAAGCATACAAAAAGGGAGAATTCATGAAGAAATAAAGATTGGGAATGCACCAAAGGACGCGCACGCACACCAAGCGCGTATGCGCAAAAGTGGTTTCACCAATAGACGCGCACGCGTACACGCCGCATCCGCGCGGGTTGAGAATTTGCCAATCGAACGCACACATGGCGCACACGCGCCGATACTCTCACATGGCCCACTTGAAAGCAAAACGCTGGGGGCGATTTCTGAGCTGCCCAGGCCCAAATCCAACTTGTTTCTGAGTGTATTTCATGCAGAATTGAAGTCCAAGCAAGGGGAGAGCAATTAGGGGAATCCAACATGAACCTTTAGTTAGTTTTCTAGAGAGATAAGCTCTCTCTTCTCTCTAGAATTAGGTTAGGATTAGGTTAGATTATCTTAGATTCATATTTAATTAATTGATCTTATCTTGTTTTCTCTACAATTTCATGTCTCTACTCTTGATTCTCTTAGTTTTTATGTTAATGTCCCATTTTGCTATCTTTTGTGATGATGACTCATGTTGGATTTATTTACATTTAATACAATTTTGATGTTGATGTTTTTTTAATTGATGAATTGAGTTGTGATCTCACTTTTCTTGCAATTAATAGTGGTAGATTTTAGTATTCTTGCAATTTATGATGGTGACTTTTATTAAATTCTAAGTGTTTGATGAAATGCTCTCCTTAATTTTTGAGTAGTTTTGTCAACTCTTGGCCTAAGACAAGGGACTTGAGTGATCTTGAGTTGTTGGACATAATGGAGTTGGTGATTTGAGAACCCTTGGTGGTCAATTTGAAGCCCATTGACGCTAACCCACTACTAAGTCAATTAGTAGGTAGGTTAGGACTTAAGGGTGGATGTGATCAAACCTATTTGACATACTTCAAGTCTAGGAGTAAATGTTACGTACTTAAGACTTCAAGAAGTAGACTTAATGGGTTGGCCTCTCATAATTGTCAATAATTGGTTTGTTAACTAGGATGGTGATCTCAAGTACCCAAGTCTTAGCCAAGAGTTCTTTATTTTGCTTTCTTTACTTACTCACTCAGTTTACTTTCTTGCCATCTCATAACCCAAACCCCCTTTTACCCCATCATAGCCAATACGCATGCACTTCATTGTTTCCTAGGGAGACGACCCGGAGTCCAAATACTTCGGTTAATTTTTATTGGGGTTTGCACTTGTGACAACCTAAATTTTTGCATGAAGGGATTATTGATTGGTTTAGAAACTATACTTTACAACGAGGATTCATTTATGAAATTCTAAACCACACAAGAATCTACGTTCATCAACTCTCTTTTGGGATTCTCTTCTGTACTGCTTGGGAGAGTACTAGGAGGAGTTTCAGTAACCCTTTTACTCAGCTGACCCACTTGTGCCTCCAGATTTCTAATGGAGGACCTTGTTTCAGTCATGAAACTATGAGTGGTCTTAGTTAGATTAGAGACCATGGTTGCTAAGTCAGAGAGGCTCTGCCTAGAATTCTCTGTCTGTTGCTGAGATGATGATGAAAAAGGTTTGCTATTGTCAAACCAAATTCTCCCACCATTATTATTATTATTGAAGCCTTGTTGAGGCTTCTGTTGATTCTTCCATGAGAAATTTGGATGATTTCTCCATAAAGGATTATAGGTGTTTCCATAGGATTTTCCCATGTAATTCACCTCTTCCATTGCAGGATTCTCAGGATCATAAGCTTCTCCTTCAAAGGAGGCTTCTTTAGTACTGCCGGATGCAGCTTGCATTCCAGTCAGATTCTGAGAAATCATATTGACTTGCTGAGTCAATATTTTATTCTGAGCCAATATCGCATTAAGAGTGTCAACCTCAAGAACTCCTTTCTTCTGAGTCATCCTATTATTCACAGGATTTCTTTCAGAAGTATACATGAACTGGTTATTTGCAACCATTTTAATGAGTTCCTGGGCTTCTGCAGGTGTTTTTTTTAGATGAAGAGATCCACTAGCAGAGTGGTCTAATGACATCTTGGACAATTCATATAGACCATCATAGAATATACATAAGATGCTCCATTCTGAAAGCATGTCAGAAGGACACCTTCTGATCAATTGCTTGTATCTTTCCCAAGCTTCATAGAGGGATTTACCTTCCTTCTGTCTGAAGGTTTGGACTTCCACTCTAAGCTTGCTCATCTTTTGAGGTGGAAAGAATTTGGCCAAGAAAGCATTGACCAACTTTTCCCAAGAGTTCAGGCTTTCTTTAGGTTGAGTCCAACCATGTCCTAACTCTGTCTCTTACAGCAAAAGGGAAAAGCATAAGTCTGTAGACCTTGGGATCAACCCCATTGGTCTTAACAGTGTCACAGATTTGCAAGAATTCAACTAAGAACTGATGAGGATCTTCCAATGGAAGTCCATGAAACTTGCAATTCTGCTGCATTAGAGAAACTAATTGAGGCTTAAGCTCAAAGTTGTTTGCTCCAATTGCAGGAATTGAGATGCTTCTTCCATAGAAGTCGGAAGTTGGTGCAGTAAAGTCACCAAGCATCTTCCTTGTATCTCCATCATTGTTGTTGGGTTCGGCTTCCATGTCTGCTTCTTTTTCAAAAATTTCTGTAAGGTCCTCTCCAGAGTGTTGTGCTTTAGCTTCTCTTAGCTTCCTCTTCAGAGTCCTTTCAGGTTCAGGATCAGCTTCAACAAGGATGTCTTTATTCATGTTCTTGCTCATACGAAAAAGAAGAGAAAAGAAAAGAAGAGGAATCCTCTATGTCACAGTATAGAGATTCCTTTATGTGAGTAGAAGAATAGAAGAATAAAAGAATGAGGTAGAGAGAGAATAAGAAGAATTCAAACACAGAGAGAGGGAGAGGGTTCGAATTATGAGTAGAAGAGAAGTGTTAGTAAATAAATAAATAAATAGAAAGAGATGAGAGAGGGAGTATTCAAATATTAATTAGAAGAAAAGAAAAATATTTTTTTTATTTTAATTATTGGTTAGTATTTGAAAATATTAAAAGAAATAAAATAAAATTAGAATTTAAAATAATTAGTTAATTAAAAAGGTTTTTGAAAAAGTGGTTAGTGGTTTTCGAAAATAAGAAGTGAAAAAGTAGTTAGGTGGTTTTGAAAAAGATATGAAATAGTAAACTTTTAAAATCAAACAAAAAGTCAAGTAGTTAATTGAAAAAGATTTGAAAATAAGTTTTGAAAAGATAAGAAGTTAGAAAAAGATTTTGAAATTAAATTTTTAAAAAGATATGATTGAAATTTATTTTGAAAAAAATTTGAAAAAGAAATTAAAAAGATTTGATTTTTTAAAATTAAAGTTGATGACTTGACTAACAAGAAACTAAAAGATATTATTCTAGAATTTAAAGATTGAACTTTTCTTAACAGGAAAGTAACAAACTTGAAATTTTTGAACCAAAGCATTAAATGTTAGCAATAATTTCGAAAATATGAAATAAAATTAAGAAAAAGATTTTGAAAATTTATTTTGAAGAATTTTCGAAAAACATTAAAGAAAAATGAAAAAGATTTGATTTTGAAAAAGATTTGAAAACTTGAAATTTTTTAATCAAAACATTAATTGTTAGCAATGATTTCGAAAATATGAAATAAAAATACGAAAAAGATTTTGAAAATTTATTTAAGAAATTCAAAAACATTAAAAGAAAAATGAAAAAGATTTTGAAAAATTTTAAGAAAGAATTCGAAAATATCAAAAGAAAAATGGAAAAGATTTGATTTTGAAAAAGATTTGAAAAGATAAAGTTTTTAAATTGAAATTTTGACTTGACTAATAAGAAACAACTAAATTTTAAAATTTTTTGACTAAGTCAACCCAAAATTTCGAAATTTATGAGTAAAATAAGGGAAAGATATTATTTTTTATTTTTTTGGATTAATGAAGAAAGAGAAAAACAACAAAATGACACAAGACACAAAAATTTAAGATCAAAACAAGAAAAATATGCAAAAACACTTTGAATGTCAAGATGAACACCAAGAACACTTTGAAGATCAAGATGAACATCAAGAACATATTTTTGAAAATTTTTAAGAAAAGAAAGACATGCAAGACACTAAACTTAGAAATTTTTAATGTTTAGACACTATGAATTCGAAAATGCATATTAAAAACAAGAAAAGACACAAAACAAGAAAATTTAAAGATCAAACAAGAAAAATCATCAAGAACAACTTGAAGATCAATAAAGAACACAATGCATATATTTTCGAAAATTAAAGAAAAATTAAAGCATACAATTGACACCAAACTTAAAATTTGACACTAGACTCAAACAAGAAACACAAAATTTTTTGTTTTTTCTTTATTTTATTAAATTTTTTTGTATTTTTTTTAAATTAAAAATAAAAAGCTTAAACATAAAATAAAATTACCCAATCTAAGCAACAAGATGAACCGTCAGTTGTTCAAACTTGAACAATCCCTGGCAACGGCGCCAAAAACTTGGTGCACGAAATTGTGATCACACTTTTCACAACTCCGCACAACTAATCAGCAAGTGCACTGGGTCGTCCAAGTAATACCTTAGTCAGGCGGATTCAAATGATTATGAGGTTTTGATAATTAAAAGATAAATAAAACATAAAATAAAATAAAGATACTTATATAATTCATTGGTGGAAATTTCAGATAAGTGTTTGGAGATGCTTTGTTGCTTCTGAACCTCTGCTTTCCTATTGTCTTCTTCCAATCGTGCAGGCTCCCTTCCATGGCAAGCTGTATGATCCTCTCGGATGAAAAATACCAGGTACGGTTTCTGCACGGCTAATCAACTGTCAGATTTGAGAACCCTTGGTGGTCAATTTGAAGCCCATTGACGCTAACCCACTACTAAGTCAATTAGTAGGTAGGTTAGGACTTAAGGGTGGATGTGATCAAACCTATTTGACATACTTCAAGTCTAGGAGTAAATGTTACGTACTTAAGACTTCAAGAAGTAGACTTAATGGGTTGGCCTCTCATAATTGTCAATAATTGGTTTGTTAACTAGGATGGTGATCTCAAGTACCCAAGTCTTAGCCAAGAGTTCTTTATTTTGCTTTCTTTACTTACTCACTCAGTTTACTTTCTTGCCATCTCATAACCCAAACCCCCTTTTACCCCATCATAGCCAATACGCATGCACTTCATTGTTTCCTAGGGAGTTGACCCGGAGTCCAAATACTTCGGTTAATTTTCATTGGGGTTTGCACTTGTGACAACCTAAATTTTTGCATGAAGGGATTATTGATTGGTTTAGAAACTATACTTTACAACAAGGATTCATTTATGAAATTCTAAACCACACAAGAATCTACGTTCATCAAAATGGCGCCATTGCCGGGGACACAATGGTGCTATGTTATTGGCTATTGTATATATTGTGAATAGCTTGAATTTTGGTTTGTTTGCTAGTTTTTACTAGTTAGGATTTTATCTTCTTTGTTTTTTATTGCTCTTTGTTTTTATTTTCTCTTTCATTATGAATTCTCATCCTTTTGGCTATGAGCGTAGTTCAAACTATGCATCAAGAATTTGGAAATCAAGGATGGGAGGAACCTCAAGCTTATGAACAACCTTCATGGCAATAACCTCCTACGAACTCCTATGGGTATAACCCTGATCCTAATGTATATCAATCCAATGTATGTGATGACCCTTATTGTAGTTGTCAATCACAATCATCATATGCATATGACTCTATTCCTCAATATAGCCACACACCATACTCACAAGCCTCACATCACCATTCAACTCTATATGACCATAACTCATACACACCATATCAACTACCATCCCAATACCAATACTCCCAAGAACCACAAATTCTATATACACCACCTCAAGAACTCCACCAATATGAACCACCTTCCGATTACAACAATCTTCCCTCAACCAATGAATTCTCTCTTCCACCACCACCTCCCGACGAAGCCTTCATATTAGAACTAAGAGACCTCGAATCTCGCATCTTAAGGCGGTAAGAGGAGGATGAAACTAAGTTTAAGGAGCTAAGAGCAAAGATAGCTAGCATGGTAGAAGCCGTGAATCACCTAACATCCCACCTAAGTTCATGCACCCTAAGTACCTCCATTGTTGAATGTGGAGAAACAATCAAGGAGCTTGGTGAGGAAGTGAACTTGAAGCTCCATGGTGAGGAAGGAGAATTGAAGTAAGAAGGACAACAAGAGGAGAAGATAGAGATTAGCGAATAAAAAGAAGTAGTGGATGGATGTTTAGGATACGTTGAGCACATAAAGGAATCTCGAATTGAAGAACCCTCTTCCAAGAAGTTTGGAGGCGATATTGAAGAGAAGAGTAATGTTGCGGGAGTAGACAAGGAGTCGAAGAAAATTGATCAAGAAGTGGATTCCATCACTATTGATTTTTTGCCCATATCAATCAATCCCTTTGACGATCTTGTTGAACCTTCCCCCAGTGGATTAGAAAGCAAGGTTAAGGAAGATGTGAAACCTCCAAGGCCTATTGAGGGTGAAGAACTGGGAGAAGTATTCCAAGCAACAAGTGCTCCTATCTATGATGATTCCGAATCAACGTATGATCCTTTCAACAAAATGCTTAGACTTGATGATGAGGTCGACTTCACTATACCTCCTATCTATGATGAGAGTGATGGGGAAGAAAGAGAAGAAATTGGTGAAGAAGAATGTGAACTTGAGGAAACTTGGCTTGAGGAGAAACTTGAAGAACCTTGCCAAGTGGTGGAAACCTCTAAAAGAGGATAGACGGGAGTAGAGTACGCTTTATCAAGATCTTTGGGAATCCCTCCACCTAGTTCATCATCCAATCCTTCGCTTGAGTGGGTAAAACTTCTAACTTTCAGATTTATTATCCCACTTGAGTATAGTTTGCTTGAGACGGATGGCCAACTTAGGGCGCTTTGTAGAATTAAGCGAAAGAGGAGGATGTTTAGTGGTTGGCGTTCTAAATCTAGGCTCATTATGGTTGGAAGCTCAAAACCGAAGAGCATGGATTAGTGTAATGCTCAATTAAACGGGTCTAGGAGAGTAGTTTAGTGCTTCCATGAGAATTCTGCTTTCTCGTCGCCCGGACAAAGTCAAGGCAATCAACTGGAAGATAGGTGCGAAGACAAGATATGGGATCCTGGATTATCCTATGATAGTCAATTTCGGGAGCTCGTGTCTTGGAGAGGACCTCACCAAAGCTTAATGAACATGGTTGGAATCTCTGACAACCAATTGGAGGACAAGCACTCTTGGAGGTTCAAGGATGGATACAAGCATAAGCCACCATGACAAGAAGCCTCCCAATGTCCAATTTAAGGACTTAAACTAAAAGTGCTTGGTGGGAGACACCCCACCATGGTAAAATCTTTCCATTCTCTTGTAGATATAACGAATGAATGAATTGAGTTCCACTGTATAGAGTTTCTTTACTTTGTAGTGTATTTGCTTTGATTGCTAAGGTGTCCATACGTCCTATGCTTTAATCAGGGATAATTCTTTAAATTTGAGTTTTTGCTTGAATTGCAAGTTTTCTCAAGTTGTTTGAAAAATCCCCTATGTTTCAAAATGTGCTTAATCTTGCATCTTAGTTAGTTCTAAAGTTCTAGAGAAGGATGAAAAAAAAAAACCAAGCCACGCACAAGCGCAAAGCGCGCGCGCGCGTAGGCTGCTCATTTCAACTATCTGGGCCAAGAACCAGAGAGTTGTGCCACTTTTGGGCCAACTCTGTGTCTCAACCCACGCGAACGCACGTTGTACGCGTCCGCGCCACTCCCTGTTTCTTCGCTTACGCGTTGGCGTACTCCGCGCCTCCGCGCCCATTCTATAAGCTCGTACCATCCATGCGAACGCGCACAGTGCGCGCGCGCGTCGATGCGTTTTAGCATCACCCAGGCCAAAGGACCCGAGAGTTGTGCCAACTCTGGGCCTCTTTTGTGCCTCTGGCCCAGCACATCCACGCAGACGCGCACCGTACGTGTCTGCGCCGATCCCTAACTCTTCCATCTACGCGTAGGCGCGTGTGGCGCCTCCGCGCCACTTCCCTATTTCTATCACCCACGCGGATGCGCACGGTGTGCGCTCGCGTGGATTTAAAAATCCCATTTAACCAGGGACGCGAAGCCCTAGCGCATTCGCGCAACCCCCATTCGTCCCCTTCATCTCCAACATTCCATTTCCCTCCATCTTCAACCTCTCACCTCTGAGCAACCAACCACCGGCTGCCCTCCGGCGAGTGGCCCGCGACCATCGCCACTGCCGTCACCACCCAACCCCCTCTTCCTTACTCCCTCTCTTTCACTCAACCCTCTCTGTCTCTGCTCTCTCTCACAGCCAACCTCAGCGCCGCCCAAGCACCGCCGCGACCCCCATTGTCACCGGCGCGAGCTCAACGGTGAGCTCCACGGTGCCGTCGAACTATCGCTCCACTTCACCTTCCCTTCATTTTTCCCGTTCAGTTTCTGCATTCCAGGTTCTATACCCTCCCCTGTTGTACCTCCTTTTTACTGCTTATTGTTAATTACATTAGTTTTGTTAGATTAGCTTAGTTAGTTAGTTTAGTTTGATTTAGGTGGTTAGTGAATTTGGGCTGAGTAGTGGATTTAGGCTTGTTTGAATTTCTGCTGCTATGTGAAATTGCTCTGTTTTGTTGCATTACTCTGTGTTCATTTAATCTGTTGATGCTGCTTACTTGTGATTGAGTGATGAAAGGAATGCTGATTGAAGCAACTGCTGCTGTTCTTTATGCTGTTTGATTTGCTTTGCTGCTGAACTATTAGCTGTCTGTTACATCTATATGAATTCATATATATGATTTTGTGTTTCTAATTGTTGATGAACTCATATGGAATCTAATTTGACTGTTTGAATTTGGAATATAGCTAATTTGCTGCTGAATTGCTGCTGGATTTTTCTTAACCATAGTACTTGAATTGACATTGTTTGATGGGTGTAACAAACTTCTATTTGATGATTTTTGTGCCAATTAGAATGTTGTTACTTAAATGGTTTTGGAATTTCCTCAAGAACCTGTTTACAAGTTTTGGTCATACTTGTTATAGTCCTTACTTGCTTGCAATGTTAGTCTACTCATACACATTGCATAGTAGAGTAAATTCTTAGATTGATCATAGACTTGGTTTTCACTTGAAGTTAAGCCAAATTTGCTTACCTTCACAAGATTGATGATCTCTTCTACCTATGTGGCAACTGTGATTCAATTCCTCTCTATCCAAATTACCATTGGTCACATGATGCATGAAATTTTTTTCTTTTTCAAATCTCATCTCAATCCTTGTGACTTGCATGCATTGTTAGAATTGGTGTTAAATGTGCTTGATTTACTTGTTTCTCAAGGTCTTGATTTCACTAACACCACTAGTGATCCTTGCATTGATTGATGGTTTGTTCCATATTAGTTGTTTTCTAGCTATATCATATTTCATCATCAATGACTTGATGCATTTCATGATTGTGAACGTGCTTATATCCTTATTTTGTACATTCTCTTTTGAATTGAACTAGTAACCACCATACCACTAATTTCTAAACTGATTTCTAACTTTAATTTGTTTAACCAACTAACTTCTTTTAATTTTCAACCTAACTCTTTTTATCATTATTTTGGATATGGTGTTTCCTAAGCTTGATGAACAAGTAATGTGCAAAATATGCTTTGAATTCTTGGTTTGCAGTTTGGTTTGAATTCTGAATTCTGTTGCTTGCATTCCAAGAAATCTCCTTTCTTTATTCACTTCATGAGTATGCTTTGCTTTGAGTGCTTTATATCTATTTGGCTATCTGCTTATATTGTATCATCTCTGTTTTCAGGATGTCGGATAAAGGAAAAGCTATAGCCACTACTTCCAAGAAGAGGAAGCGCTCTAAAACCTCTACCCCCTCACCATATGCTAACTATGCCAAGAATTCGCTAAATGAAGAAGACAAAGAAAATCAGCTACTCCCACCTACTGATCCGACCGAATTCCCAAACCTCTACTGCGAGCTACGCTTCTCCAGTTATAAGAAGAAAAATCTGAACATTGAGAAGAAGCTAAACCTTCCCAATGAAGTGAGGCGTGCCATAAACACCCGCATCTCGGAGTTGGGATTGGATTTCATTGATAGGGACTTAGGAAGGATTAACATCTCATAGGTTAAAGAGTTTTACTGTAACTTCTTCTGAGCGAACGTGGATTCAGTGCACTTAAGGGGTAAAGAGATTATGATCAATGAGGATGCCATAGGGGATGCACTGCTTTGCAGAGTTGGTACTCCTGACACTTATGCCTACCAGCAAGCAGAGGTAGCTCTTCTCTCCATGACTTTTGACTATGAGGCGCTTAAGCGCGTGATTGCTACACCAGACGCTCCCTGGGTGATGGATTCGAACAACAAGAAGCCTAAGGGGATGCTATCTACATATCTGTCTAAAGATGCTAGGACCTGGCAGCAGATATTTGCCCATTATGTCCTGCCTATCACTCACTTCTCAGAGATTCCGATGGATATGCTAGTTCTGATTGGGTGTGTCATGGAAGGAAAAGAGGTGTATTTTCCCCGACTGATTAGGCATAGCATGTGGAGAGCTCATAATCGTGGCTTGCTACCGTTTTCTACACTGGTTACCAGTTTAGCTGAGCTAGCTGATGTCCTGTGGGAGGACGATGACGTGACACCACCACCCCCAGATGATGACGACAAGGAAGTTACTATTCCATGGGGTGGATGGGTGCATGAGAAGCCCCCGACCAGACGTCGTTCTCGGGTTAGAGCGGTAGTTGAGGCTCCCAGACCCTCACCCTCCACAGCAGCAGCAGAACCCTCTTCCTCCACAGCAGCTGCAGCATCCTTACCACCACCACCACCAGCACCTGAGCCGATTTATCTGTTAGTGCAGCACCTTCTTCGCTTCATGGTACGCTTCGAGCGTCGTGTCATGCGACGTCTTGACCGCATAGACCAAGTATTCAAATCACAGGGCATTGAGCTCCCTCCACTTCCAGACTCTTCCACCTCTGACGAGCAGGATCAAGAGGAGGAGCATAGTGAGGAGCCGACATAGCAGGGGGCACCACCAGAGACGCAGGCCACCACTGAGGTCCAGCAGCATCCTGAGGTCCAGCATGACATTCCTGAGCCACAGCCAGTACCACCTCCAGTCCCACAGCCCGAGCCTGAGCATGAGCCACAGCCTGGTGCAATTGTTGACCCCCATCCCGAGCTTCAGTAGTAGCATCAAGGACGATGCTTGATTCTAAAGTGTGGGAAGGTCACCGTTCGTGACCGGTGTTTACATTTATGTGGTGAACTTTCAGACTTCTATTTTTATTCGCTACTACTTTATTTTGTTTTATTCCGCACTTTATGTTTTAGATCATTTTGGGATTACTGTACATATTTGCTATTGTAGATACTCTTGTTTTGGTTGTTGCACACTTTTAGTATATATATATATATATATATATATATATGTTTTGTATCTTAGTTGTTGATTGTGATTAGAAAATTTCTGGATTGTTAAAAATCTAGTAACCCTTTTCATATAAGAAATGTGTTTTGATTGAAAAAAAAGGGTAAACTAGGAAAATTTTTTAAAATTTTCTAAATCACAACATTGATTAGAATAAGCTTAGTCAATATGACAAAAATTTCCTAGAAACTCATTTTTAGGGCACCACCCAATTGGTTGAAAAATTTTTTTAGAACTTGCTTGAACTATATACTTGTGGATCATGTTTTGAGCAAAGAACACAAGCATGTGAGATTTAAGCCTAATTGTGTGGTTACATCATACATAACCACTTACTTCCATTCTTGTGTGCATCATTCTCTTCCTATGATTGTAATCCTTAATTTGTTTGATTCTTTATGTCCATTATCTTGTGTATACATGCATTTATATGATTGAGGCCATTGTTCAAATAGCTCACTTACCCAAATAAGCCTACCTTTTATCTTCTATTGCTAGCCAATTTTGAGCCTATGTTTAACCCATTTGTTCTTAATTGTAGCACATTACAAGCCTAAGTGAAAAACAATAAATGTCCTTAATTTGGATCTTTGATTAGCTTACACTAGTGAGAGTGTTCATCAATTGATTTTGGGAAATTGGGAACATTGGGTAGAAATAAAAGTGTGCTTGTGTTTTTGTTGAAAAATATTGGGAATTGGGTACATACTCATGTATTAATCATGTGTAAACTATATGCATTGATGTTCTTGTATATATTTTAGTTGAAAAAAAAAAGATAAAAACAAAAAGAAAAAAAAGAATTACAATAAAAAGGGACAAAATGCCCAAAGTGAAGCTCAATAAAAGTCAATGCATATGTGTGGTGATCAAAAAGGGAATACATGAGTGTGTGAAAAAAGTGAAGAATGGGTAGTTAGGATTGGTTAGAATTGTATGGGTTGTCATAGGTTAGGTGGAAAGCTTAAGTTAATCAAAGATTCGAATTTCTAACTCACTTGACCATATGCATCCAACCTTGACCCTAGCCCCATTACAACCTATGGGAAAGACCTCATGATATTTGTATGCATGCATAAATTAATTGTTGATTGTTAGATGAAAAATAAATCTTGGAAAGCATGAGTAGGGGAGAATTAAGTGAATCAATCCCATACGCTTGAGTGCCTAGAGCGGATACACATCCGGCGAGGGTTCGATCGCTCAATTACATGTTTTCACCCTTGATCATCTTTTCTTGCAAGTTTGTGAACTCTTTCAATGATTCAATCCAATTGTGGTTTGCTTGATTGCTAATACCTTGGCCCTTGTGCTTGTATGCGTATTCTTGGAGATTGATTTATTTTGACTAGGCCATTGCATTCGTGTAAATAGATTGTGCATAGATAGATTGCATATAGATAGATTGCATTTAGTAGTTGCATTGAATAAATGTTAATACCCTTTGCTTCTTCTTGATTTTAGCATGAGGACATGCTTAGTTTAAGTGTGGGGAGATTTGATAAACTCCAATTTCGTTATTTATCTTGTGCTTATTTTGGGGGATTTTGTCACCTTTTCTCACATTTATTCAATGAAATAGCATGGTTTCGTAATTCTCCCTTGAATTTTTCTTAAGTGTAAAAACATGCCTTTTAGGCTCTAAATTGGTGATTTTAATTCACTTTAATTCCATTCGATGCCTTGATGTGTTTGATGAGTGATTTCAGGTTCATAAGGCAAGTATTGGATGGAAGAAATGAGGAGAAAAGCATACAAAAAGGGAGAATGCATGAAGAAACAAAGATTGAAAATGCACCAAAGGACGCGCACGCGCACCAAGCACGTACGCGCAAAAGTGGTTTCGCCAATAGACGCGCACGCGTACACGCCGCATCCGCGCAGGTTGAGAATTTTCCAGTAGATGCGCACGCGCACATTGCGCGCACGCGCCGATACTCTCACGTGGCCCACTTGAAAGCAAAACACTGGGGGCAATTTCTGAGCTGTCCAAGCCCAAATCTAACTTGTTTCTGAGTGTATTTCATGTAGAATTGAAGTCCAAGCAAGGGGAGAGCAATTAGGGGAATCCAACATGAACCTTTAGTTAGTTTTCTAGAGAGATAAGCTCTCTCTTATCTCTAGAATTAGGTTAGGATTAGGTTAGATTATCTTAGATTCATATTTAATTAATTGATCTTATCTTGTTTTCTCTACAATTTCATGTCTCTACTCTTGATTCTCTTAGTTTTTATGTTAATGTCCCATTTTGCTATCTTTTGTGATGATGACTCATGTTGGATTTATTTACATTTAATACAATTTTGATGTTGATGTTTTTTTAATTGATGAATTGAGTTGTGATCTCACTTTTCTTGCAATTAATAGTGGTAGATTTTAGTATTCTTGCAATTTATGATGGTGACTTTTATTAAATTCTAAGTGTTTGATGAAATGCTCTCCTTAATTTTTGAGTAGTTTTGTCAACTCTTGGCCTAAGACAAGGGACTTGAGTGATCTTGAGTTGTTGGACATAATGGAGTTGGTGATTTGAGAACCCTTGGTGGTCAATTTGAAGCCCATTGACGCTAACCCACTACTAAGTCAATTAGTAGGTAGGTTAGGACTTAAGGGTGGATGTGATCAAACCTATTTGACATACTTCAAGTCTAGGAGTAAATGTTACGTACTTAAGACTTCAAGAAGTAGACTTAATGGGTTGGCCTCTCATAATTGTCAATAATTGATTTGTTAACTAGGATGGTGATCTCAAGTACCCAAGTCTTAGCCAAGAGTTCTTTATTTTGCTTTCTTTACTTACTCACTCAGTTTACTTTCTTGCCATCTCATAACCCAAACCCCCTTTTACCCCATCATAGCCAATACGCATGCACTTCATTGTTTCCTAGGGAGACGACCCGGAGTCCAAATACTTCGGTTAATTTTTATTGGGGTTTGCACTTGTGACAACCTAAATTTTTGCATGAAGGGATTATTGATTGGTTTAGAAACTATACTTTACAACGAGAATTCATTTATGAAATTCTAAACCACACAAAAATCTACGTTCATCAACTCTCTTTTGGGATTCTCTTCTGTACTGCTTGGGAAAGTACTAGGAGGAGTTTCAGTAACCCTTTTACTCAGCTGACCCACTTGTGCCTCCAGATTTCTAATGGAGGACCTTGTTTCAGTCATGAAACTGTGAGTGGTCTTAGTTAGATTAGAGACCATGGTTGCTAAGTCAGAGAGGCTCTGCCTAGAATTCTCTGTCTGTTGCTGAGATGATGATGAAAAAGGTTTGCTATTGTCAAACCAAATTCTCCCACCATTATTATTATTATTGAAGCCTTGTTGAGGCTTCTGTTGATTCTTCCATGAGAAATTTGGATGATTTCTCCATAAAGGATTATAGGTGTTTCCATAGGATTTTCCCATGTAATTCACCTCTTCCATTGTAGGATTCTCAGGATCATAAGCTTCTCCTTCAAAGGAGGCTTCTTTAGTACTGCCGGATGCAGCTTGCATTCCAGTCAGATTCTGAGAAATCATATTGACTTGCTGAGTCAATATTTTATTCTGAGCCAATATCGCATTAAGAGTGTCAACCTCAAGAACTCCTTTCTTCTGAGTCATCCTATTATTCACAGGATTTCTTTCAGAAGTATACATGAACTGGTTATTTGCAACCATTTTAATGAGTTCCTGGGCTTCTGCAGGTGTTTTCTTCAGATGAAGAGATCCACTAGCAGAGTGGTCTAATGACATCTTGGACAATTCATATAGACCATCATAGAATATACATAAGATGCTCCATTCTGAAAGCATGTCAGAAGGACACCTTCTGATCAATTGCTTGTATCTTTCCCAAGCTTCATAGAGGGATTTACCTTCCTTCTGTCTGAAGGTTTGGACTTCCACTCTAAGCTTGCTCATCTTTTGAGGTGGAAAGAATTTGGCCAAGAAAGCATTGACCAACTTTTCCCAAGAGTTCAGGCTTTCTTTAGGTTGAGTCCAACCATGTCCTAACTCTGTCTCTTACAGCAAAAGGGAAAAGCATAAGTCTGTAGACCTTGGGATCAACCCCATTGGTCTTAACAGTGTCACAGATTTGCAAGAATTCAACTAAGAACTGATGAGGATCTTCCAATGGAAGTCCATGAAACTTGCAATTCTGCTACATTAGAGAAACTAATTAAGGCTTAAGCTCAAAGTTGTTTGCTCCAATTGCAGGAATTGAGATGCTTCTTCCATAGAAGTCGGAAGTTGGTGCAGTAAAGTCACCAAGCATCTTCCTTGTATCTCCATCATTGTTGTTGGGTTCGGCTTCCATGTCTGCTTCTTTTTCGAAAATTTCTGTAAGGTCCTCTCCAGAGTGTTGTGCTTTAGCTTCTCTTAGCTTCCTCTTCAGAGTCCTTTCAGGTTCAGGATCAGCTTCAACAAGGATTTCTTTATTCATGTTCTTGCTCATATGAAAAAGAAGAGAAAAGAAAAGAAGAGGAATCCTCTATGTCACAGTATAGAGATTCCTTTATGTGAGTAGAAGAATAGAAGAATAAAAGAATGAGGTAGAGAGAGAATAAGAAGAATTCAAACACAGAGAGAGGGAGAGGGTTCGAATTATGAGTAGAAGAGAAGTGTTAGTAAATAAATAAATAAATAGAAAGAGATGAGAGAGGGAGTATTCAAATATTAATTAGAAGAAAAGAAAAATATTTTTTTTATTTTAATTATTGGTTAGTATTTGAAAATATTAAAAGAAATAAAATAAAATTAGAATTTAAAATAATTAGTTAATTAAAAAGGTTTTTGAAAAAGTGGTTAGTGGTTTTCGAAAATAAGAAGTGAAAAAGTAGTTAGGTGGTTTTGAAAAAGATATGAAATAGTAAACTTTTAAAATCAAACAAAAAGTCAAGTAGTTAATTGAAAAAGATTTGAAAATAAGTTTTGAAAAGATAAGAAGTTAGAAAAAGATTTTGAAATTAAATTTTTAAAAAGATATGATTGAAATTTATTTTGAAAAAAATTTGAAAAAGAAATTAAAAAGATTTGATTTTTTAAAATTAAAGTTGATGACTTGACTAACAAGAAACTAAAAGATATTATTCTAGAATTTAAAGATTGAACTTTTCTTAACAGGAAAGTAACAAACTTGAAATTTTTGAACCAAAGCATTAAATGTTAGCAATAATTTCGAAAATATGAAATAAAATTAAGAAAAAGATTTTGAAAATTTATTTTGAAGAATTTTCGAAAAACATTAAAGAAAAATGAAAAAGATTTGATTTTGAAAAAGATTTGAAAACTTGAAATTTTTTAATCAAAACATTAATTGTTAGCAATGATTTCGAAAATATGAAATAAAAATACGAAAAAGATTTTGAAAATTTATTTAAGAAATTCGAAAACATTAAAAGAAAAATGAAAAAGATTTTGAAAAATTTTAAGAAAGAATTCGAAAATATCAAAAGACAAATGGAAAATATTTGATTTTGAAAAAGATTTGAAAAGATAAAGTTTTTAAATTGAAATTTTGACTTGACTAATAAGAAACAACTAAATTTTAAAATTTTTTGACTAAGTCAACCCAAAATTTCGAAATTTATGAGTAAAATAAGGGAAAGATATTATTTTTTATTTTTTTGGATTAATGAAGAAAGAGAAAAACAACAAAATGACACAAGACACAAAAATTTAAGATCAAAACAAGAAAAATATGCAAAAACACTTTGAATGTCAAGATGAACACCAAGAACACTTTGAAGATCAAGATGAACATCAAGAACATATTTTTGAAAATTTTTAAGAAAAGAAAGACATGCAAGACACCAAACTTAGAAATTTTTAATGTTTAGACACTATGAATTCGAAAATACATATTAAAAACAAGAAAAGACACAAAACAAGAAAATTTAAAGATCAAACAAGAAAAATCATCAAGAACAACTTGAAGATCAATAAAGAACACAATGCATATATTTTCGAAAATTAAAGAAAAATTAAAGCATGCAATTGACACCAAACTTAAAATTTGACACTAGACTCAAACAAGAAACACAAAATTTTTTGTTTTTTCTTTATTTTATTAAATTTTTTTGTATTTTTTTTAAATTAAAAATAAAAAGCTTAAACATAAAATAAAATTACCCAATCTAAGCAACAAGATGAACCGTCAGTTGTTCAAACTTGAACAATCCCTGGCAACGGCGCCAAAAACTTGGTGCACGAAATTGTGATCACACTTTTCACAACTCCGCACAACTAATCAGCAAGTGCACTGGGTCGTCCAAGTAATACCTTAGTCAGGCGGATTCAAATGATTATGAGGTTTTGATAATTAAAAGATAAATAAAACATAAAATAAAATAAAGATACTTATGTAATTCATTGGTGGAAATTTCAGATAAGTGTTTGGAGATGCTTTGTTGCTTCTGAACCTCTGCTTTCCTATTGTCTTCTTCCAATCGTGCGGGCTCCCTTCCATGGCAAGCTGTATGATCCTCTCGGATGAAAAATACCAGGTACGGTTTCTGCACGGCTAATCAACTGTCAGATTTCTCGTCTCGGATGAAAATACCAGGCACAGCTACCGCACGGCTAATCATCTGTCGGTTCTCACTAGCGTCAGAATAGAATCTCTCTATCCTTTTGCACACTGTCACTATGTCCAACATTCGCAAGTTTGAAGCTCGTCACATTCATCCCTTCCCAGATCCTACTCGGAATACCATAGACAAGGTTTAAACTTTCTAGATCTCAAGAATGCTGCTAATTGGTTCTAGCCTATACCACGAAGGTTCTAATCACGGATTCAGATGCTCTGTTGTCAGGAGAGGCGATGCGAATCGTGAATTAGAGACCCAAGAGAATATACTCCGGCTGTCATCCAATGACTACGTTGAACATCATGTAGACCGCTTGTGGTTGTCAGGCACGCGGATCTTGCCTAAGCGAGTAACGAAGATAGTGGGTGATTGTCACGGGTCACCCCTTCATTATGACTTAACTGAATTAAGTACGAGAGTATATCTTGGAGAAGAAGTAAGCATGAATTGAAAGAAAAATAATAGTACTTGCATTAATTCATGAAGAACAGCAGAGCTCCACACCTCAATCTATGAGGTGTAGAAACTCCACTGTAGAAAATACAAAAGAGAAAAGAGGTCTAGGCATGGCCGTGAGGCCAACCTTCCAACGTAACATAAACGTCCAAATATGATCCAAAGATCAAAGTCCTCGAATACAATAGTAAAAATGCTATTTATACTAAACTAGTTACTAGGGATTACATAAAATAAGTAACTAAGTGCAGATAGTGCAGAAATCTACTCCCGAGGCCCACTTGGTGTGTGCTTGGGCTGAGCATTGAAGCTTCCACGTGCATATGCCTCATATTGGAGTTAAACACCACCCTGGGTGCCAAAATGGGCGTTTAACGCCAAGAAGTGTGCCAGTTCTGGCGTTTTACGCCAGAAAGTTTCTGGCTGGCGTTTATCGCCAGTTTAGGGCATCAAATCTCGAGCAAAGTATGGACTATTATATATTGCTGGAAAACCCAAGATGTCTACTTTCAAACGCAATTGAGAGCGCGCCAATTGGATTTCTGTAGCTCCAGAAAATACACTTCGAATGCAGGAAGGTCAGAATCCAACAGCATCTGCAGTCCTTTCTCAGCCTCTGAATCAGACTTTTGCTCAGGTCCCTCAATTTCAGCCAGAAAAACCTAAAATCACAGAAAAATACACAAACTCATAGTAAAGTTCAGAAATATAATTTTTTATAAAAACTAATATAAATATAATAAAAAGTAACTAAAACATACTAAAAACTATGTAAAAACAATGCCAAAAAGGGTATAAATTATCCGCTCATCACCGTCCCCACTAAGGCCCAAACATCACTCAATTTCTTTTAATATTTGTTCTTTACTCTCTTGTGGCAGAGATTTCTTTAATTAATACTTTCTTTTCTATCTGCTCTATTGTGGCAGACGTTCATCAAACTCTTTTCAGTCACTGCTCTCTGCTCTTCTGTGGTAGAGATCCTTTTACTTAATATATCCTTTATCTTCTTGTTCTTTTTCTTTTCATCTTTCTCTTTTATTTTCTCTCTCTCTTATTTTCTTCAATCTTTTAATTCTTTATCATAATTCAACTTCACATTCTTCCCTCGCCTTTTCCTAATGTCTTATGAAAAAGAATCATAAAATTCTTAAATCAACTGCGTCTTCTAAAACTTTTAAGAGTTCTTCTATTTGCTCTTTTCTAACTTAAATATTCTTAATAAAATGATAACAATAATATAAATAATATAATTTAAATGTTAAATAAATAATATATATATATATATATATATATTTTCTTAAAACTTAGTTTATAAAACTTTATTTTTATTTTTTAAACTTTTATTAACTACTTTCTAAATCATGAACTTTTTAATATTCTATTTTTAATCTTAATATTTTATAAAATTATATTTTGAACTCTCACATATTTTCATATTTATAAAAATAACTCTGAACTTTTAAAAAATATCCATTTTACCCCGTACTTTATTTATTACTCAAAATACCCAAAAACTTATATAATTATAAATTTAACCCAGATCTTTTATCAAATTACATTTTTATATTCAAAAATAATAGTTGTGTTGGTGAACAATATTCTTTTCTAGAATAAAACCCCCTCTTGTGATCTTTCCAAAATATATACTTGATTTTAAATTCTTTTTCGGTTACGAATTTTTTATAGCTTTTAATTTTAATCTTTCAACCAACAAATCTCATCAATGTTCTCAATATTCAAGCTTAAAAACAACTCTCAAATACATCAAAAATAATTCAGTCCTTATCGGATCTATAATGGTCGAACTTTAAAGCATCAAAATCAACGAGATTCAACAAAATTTCAAGCACAAAATCACTCAAATTCAAGCAATAATTATCAAACCAACAATCACACATCAAGAATATATTTAATTCATATTAAAATTACCAAAAATCTACCTCCGTACGAAATCAAAACAACAAAAGCTTCGGAAAAGTTTTTTCATTGAGTTTCTGAAGAGAAAAACGTCAGAAATAGTCTATGCCTCCTAAAATTTCAATTGGCCGAACTCAAGACGAAGGGGAGCTATGTCACCATCAACTTCTACCAAATAAAAGTGATGCCAATACATAGAGGAGAAAGATATGAACACTTTTATCGGATTATATTTTTTATTGGAGTTACAGGTCGTAAGAAATTGAACGCCGAAAGTTCGATGTTCATGAAGAACACGTTCACTTTCTCTCTCGGCATTCTTTCTTTCCTTTTTCCCAAATGTTTCGGCTGAATAAATGAAGTGAATGATATTTAATTGGTGGCAATGATGATTATGTGTAAAAGAGGGGTATGCGTCGCGTATTAGGGCTGCTGAGTCAGCGATTCAAGTTATAAATATCTTAAACGGATAATTATAAAAGTTTGATATATTAAAACACAAGTAATAATATATATTAGTTATTAATATAAATGACATTAGCAACATAACAATAAAATATATACGGTGAAGCATTAGCAAAGTTACATTCACTAAGAAGTACCGATATTTACTCATATCGGCGGATATCGAACTCGATAATAATATTATTAACCAAATTTTATTTTTAAATTAAAAATATCAATTACTTAAATTAATATATATAATTTTCATTATTTATAAATTAATAAAATTATATTTTTAATTATGTAAAATACTTTATCATAATAAAAATATATATAAGAATCTGAAATTAATTAAACTTAATTAGTTATAAAATTAATTTAATTACTTGTAATAAAATAATTTTTAAAAATAAAAAACTTCAATTTATAAAATACATTATAACTTATTTTTATTTATATTTTCAAAAATGTGGGTCATTACATCTTACCCACCTTAGAAAAATTTTCGCCCTAAAAAATTGATACAATAAAATAAATTCAAAATCTATGAAAAAGAAACTAGATTCACGAGAGAGATACAAGCAACGTCAAGGATGAATATTCGAAAAGATTCAAGTGAACAAATAGGATCACAATTAGGCAAAGATATACGTGAACAATAAGGTATGACTGAAAGAAGCATTCAAATCGCATTTTAAGGAAGGAATCTGAAACAAAGAATTCCAATGAAAACAATAAAAGAAGAGATGACACCAAGTCACATTAGCACGAATAGAGAGTATACGTCGAATCGAATCCAACCCATAAAACATAACTTCTAACGGAACCAAACTCCATGATTCGCATAAACCTATTATTTTTATTTCGTCCAAGACAACCCATTAGTGTTCCCACATACATAAGTCATAAGTATTAAGTTGGCCAAACTTATTACAATGAGAAATACAACGGTCGACTAACAGTATTAATCAATAGACAGTCATGCATCTGAAACTCAAACTCCTGTCATTAGGACAAGTCCTACTACATGACAGACACTTAGAGTATGCAGTGAAGCATAGTCAGTTCATTCCCAAGACTCTAACAGGAACTAACTGCTCTGATACCAAAATGTAACACCCTAACTTTTAGCACCTCATGATCGTACTAAAAGCTCAGGCGTTACTTACCTCTAAACCTTTTTATTCTATACTATTTTTATTTAATATTGAGCCTTCACGAATACGAACCGAAACTTTCAGCAAGAAAATGAAGAGTCGGTACTTTAAATCATTTAATCACAAAATTATATATATCCACGTAGCATTATATATATAAACTTACTCAAAGATCCTCAAATACAATTCCTACCCCTCTAAAAACCAAAACAGTAAATGACAAGGGAAAAATAAAATCTAACAACTCAACTTGTAAACAAAATCTTCTATGTTCTTGTAGTTCCACACTAAACCTTCGCACCTGTAGCTGATAGGGGGTGAAAATAGGGGGTAAGAAATGGGGAGTTCTTAGTAGGGTCAGGTTAGAAGTTAACTTCATTTTATATATACTAGGTCAGCAAAAACAGTCAACAAGATACCATCTAATTCAACAATTAAAGAACACAGAATTCAAACAGTCATTTAGCATAATCACAATCACAGAAAATATACTCACAAACAAATATGTACAAATAAGTATGATGCATATCTAGTCCTATATAGGCCATGAGCTCATGTGTCAGTTTGTTGCCCGATTCCCGACACTGGTCCTGAGATAAGCGTTTTGTACCACCGTCCTTATCTCAGCCAATGTCCCCTCCATGAGCGTTACGTATCGCCGTCCTCATGGGGGAACCTTTCTTTTGATCTCTAGTGAGCGTTACGCATCGCCGTCCTCACTGAGCCATCCTTATAGTGTCAAGTGAGCGTTACGCATTGCCGTCCCCACTAGACACTTGGCACTAAGGCCCAAACGTCATTCAATTTCTTTTAATCTTTGTTCTCTACTCTCCTGTGGCAGAGATCCCTTTAATTAATACTTTTTTTCTATCTGCTCTACTGTGGCAGACGTTCATCAAATTCTTTTCAATCACTGCTCTCTGCTCTTTTGTAGCAGAGATCTTTTTACTTAATATATCCTTATTTTGCTCTTTTTTTTTCTTTTCTTTTTCATCTTTCTCTTTTATTTTCTTTCTCTCTTATTTTCTTCAATCTTGTAATTCTTTATCATAATTCAACTTCACATTCTTCCCTCGCCTTTTCCTAATGTCTTATGAAAAAGAATCATAAAATTCTTAAATCAACTGTGTCATGTAAAGCTTTTAAGAGTTCTTCTATTTGCTCTTTTCTAACTTAAATATTCTTAATAAAATGATAACAATAATATAAATAAGATCATTTAAATAGTAAATAATATATATATATCTTTTCTTAAAATTTAATTTATAAAATCTTATTTTTATTTTTTAAACTTTTATTAATTACTTTCTAAATCACGAACTTTTTACTATTCTATTTTTAACCTTAATATTTTATAAAATTATATTTGGAACCCTCACTTATTTTCGTATTTATAAAAATAACCCTGAAATTTTAGAAAATACCCATTTTTATCCCCGTACTTTATTTATTACCCAAAATATCTAAAAACTTATATAATTATAAATTTAACCCAGATCTTTTATCAAATTATATTTTCATATTCTAAAATAATATTTGTGTTGGTGAAAAATATTCTTTTCCAAAATAAAACCCCCTGTTATGATCTTTCCAAAATATATACTTGATTTTAAATCCTTTTTCGTTTATGAATTTTTCACGGCTTTTAATTTTAATCTTTCAACTACTAAATCTCATCAACTTTCTCAATATTCAAGCTTAACAACAGCTCTCAAATACATAAAAAATAATTCAGTCCTTTATCAGATCTATAATGGCCGAACTTTAAAGCATCAAAATCAACAAGATTCAACAAAATTTCAAGCACAAAATCACTCAAATTCAAGCAATAATCATCAAACCAACAATCACGCATCAAGAATATATTTAATTCATATTAAAATTTACCAAAATCCTACCTCCATACGAAATCAAAACAACGAAAGTTTCGGAGAAGCTTTTTGACCGAGGTGCTGAAGAGGAAAACGTCAGAAACCATTTGTGCCTCCTAGAACTCCAATTGGCTGAACTCAAGGGGAAGGAGCGCTATGTCACCGTCAAATTCTACCCAACAAAAGTGATGCCAACACGTAGAGGAATAAGATACGAACATTTTTACCAGATTAAATTTTTTATTAGAGTTACGGATCGCAAAATATCAAAGGCCAGAAGCTCGGTGTTCATGAAAAACACGTTCACTTTCTCTCTCGGCCTTCTTTCTTTCCTTTTTCCCAAATGTTTCTGCTGAATGAACGAAGTGAATGATAATTAATTGGTAGCAATGATGATTATGTGTAAAAGAGGGGTATGTGTTGCGTATTAGGGCTGCTAAGTCAGCAATTCAAGTTATAAATATCTTAAAAGGATAATTATGAAAGCTGGATATATTAAAATACAAGTAATAATATATATGAGTTATTAATATAAATAACATTAGTAACATAACAATAAAAGATATACGGTGAAGCATTAGCAAAGCTACGTTCACCAAGAAGTACCGATATTTACTCATACCGGTAGATATGAAACTCGATAATAATATTATTAACTAAACTTTATTTTTAAATTAAAAATATCAATTACTTAAATTAATACATATATATAATTTTTATTATTTATAAATTAATAAAATTATATTTTTAATTATGTAAAATATTTTATCATAATAAAAATATATATAAGAATCTGAATTTAATTGAACTCAAATAGTTATAAAATTAATTTAATTACTTGTAATAAAAGAATTTCTAAAAATAAGAAACTCCAATTTATAAAATACATTATAACTTATTTATATTTTAAAAAATGTGGGTCGTTACATCCGTTGGCTTATCGAAGTGCTTAAGCAAGTAAACTCGAAGGACTCTTTTGTTGAAAGGAGTTACCCCTAGGATAATAGGTTCATCATGTAGCCTTCTCTTTCCCATGGGAGATTGGTTGTTCTCGCTTTAACAGGAGTCAAGCTGGATTTGTGTCCCCGATTTATGACTATGCTGTCATCCCAGTCCTATCGTCCTCTATTTCGCCATTCTAGCGAACGGGAGCAATGCCTCTCTTGGGGTTGCGTCCTTCAATGTGTCTTAGAGCTAGGAGCTAGATGATAGCACTCCCAGGATGCCACTTCCCTCTCTAGGTTCTGCAACCTATGATGCAATTTCTGGATGATCTAGGTGCTGTTATACCCCGTTCCGCCAAAAGGGTGGAAAAATAACTCGGGTGCGAGTTCCGGTTGTCCTGTGGATGAAGACTGGGTGTCACCGCCGTGTGTACCATGCTCGGAATTCTAACCCCATTTGGCGCATGATGATTCTCTAGGGAGTTATACTCTCTGTTCTCTGCAAATGAGTGTTGGTTATCCATTGAACGAGGATTGCTGACTCTTTCCTTGCTGAGGGGGTCCCCACAGACGATGCTAGTGTTCACGAGTTACCTTAAACTATGGGATCTTCAATCTAGCAAGGTGACGAGTTTCGTGATGTCCGATTCGATGGTGTGAATGAAGGACGGGAGATAACCTGCAAAGTCACTTCAACGCTCAAGTTAGAATGGATCTAAGAGGTGAGGTTCTAGGATTAATGTCTCCTCCGTGTGGTAAGATATGACTCGTATATGGTTTT
The DNA here is from genome assembly GCF_059453495.1 of Arachis ipaensis. Classification (NCBI taxonomy): domain Eukaryota; kingdom Viridiplantae; phylum Streptophyta; class Magnoliopsida; order Fabales; family Fabaceae; genus Arachis; species Arachis ipaensis. The sequence continues at coordinate 139,303,912 of NC_142444.1, forward strand.
AAATATCGGAGAAGAATTAGCAGCTATTTGGCCAATCTTTGATCCTTGGGTCGAGGTGGCCTAAATGGGATCGGGAGCTCAATTGTTGTTGGGTCGTTATGGCCAGGCCCGAGTCCGCAATACTTTTCTTAACATAATAAATATTGAAAATATTAAATTTTTTTAATACAAATATTTTTATTTTTAAAAACAATTTTTGTGAAAAAAATTAAAATTATTTCAATTCATGTTTATTGCACTATCTAGTTATTCTAAATTAAAGTACTCTGTGTAAGATTTTTTTTCTAAAATAATGATATTTGGACATGTTAAAAATTAGAAAGAAATAATATCAAGAATGTCTTGAGAGAAAAAGAATTCTAAATTATTGTGAGAGTTGAGACTCAAATTGAGTTCACATATAACATTCGTTTTTTATACATGAGAAAATAGTAAAGACTGTTGTGAGATTACGAGGTAAAAATTTATATGAAAATGATATCAATGCTATTCTCATTATATAATACTTAGATAAATATAACATAATTAATCTAAGATTTGCGCAGTACAAAAGAGTTAAATTGATTATATATTATAAATTTAAAAGTGTTATATTGTTTAAAAATTAATTAGATATTATATAAATTACTGTTAAACTTAAAGACTTGTTGTAAAACATATTTGTAAATTGTATAAAATTTAATATAATTATTCAAAAAAAAATATAAACAACAACAAAGTCTTGTGAAATTTTCATCTCCTTAAACATTGGTTTGTGTGTGTTTTTTTAGCATATTTATATAATTAAAATTTTCATATATATTTTATCCTATAATATAATCACTTCTAGTAATAAATATATTAAAAATATTTAATAGAATAAATAGTATATATTTTAAATATTACAATTGAAAAGTATTATTATTATAGTTTAATTGTAGACATTAATAATTATATTTAACCATTATTATTTATATTGTAAAATTATAAATTGTCATTTATGCAAAATTGCAGACATGACACCAGCCATCACAAAAATTAATATGACATAAATTTATTCCCAAATTTTATATAGTAAAAAAGTAATATTTAGAAAACCAATTTTTTCCTATCAATATTAGTTAATTTTTTAAATTATTTTATTTATATTAAATTTTACATCAAAAATTATAAATTTTAAATTTTAAATTCTAAATTTTTCAATGAAAATGTTTAGAATTAAAAATATTAACTAATGTTATTTAACTAAAAGTTGGTTCTACGTGTTTTTTATAATAAAAATAGATAGATAGATAAATAAATAGATAGATAGATTTTTCTATATTATGATATTTATTATATTGCATAAGAACTAATTCACTAACAAAGCTATGTAGCAAACAGTTTGTTATTCTATGCTTGTAGTGCCTCGATGTCTCTCTGTGGTTTTTATAAACAAGAGTAAAGTATTGTTTTTGTCTCCAACGTTTGGGGTAAATCTTATTTGTATCTCTAACGTTTAAATCGTCCTATTTATATCCCTAACGTTTGTAAAAGTGATTCAATATTATCCTGCTATCAATTACACATCATGAACGCTTTAATTTGAGTTTTAAAAATCTCTTCTTGAAGTTAGAATACAAATGTCTAGGATAGAATCGATGATCTACTCCAAAAAATAGCTCATCAAATGTTGAAACTAATTCATACAATATTTACATAATTCACTTTTCTAGGGACATAATTGAATCTAAAAACAAATAGTGGGTATAATATTAAAATCGATCACATCCAAGTGAGACCTAATTGATAATGAATACATCCAAGTGAGAATAATTGAAAAATATAATCTGATTTGTTAGTATAATTGATAGTAGGATAACATTGAATCACTTTTATAAACGTTAAGGATACAAATAGGACAATTTAAAGGTTATGGACACAAATAGGACTTACCCCAAACGTTGGGGACAAAAATAATACTTTACTCTATAAACAATTACGTTAGATAGATAACGAAAGTTATAAATAACATAAATAATGAGCTATACTCGTAGGTTTAATAATACCTTTACTTATGTTTATCTTTACCTATCTTAAACCCTAGTTTTACTATAACCATTCTACCGTTGCAGTCCCTTTTATCGCTGCATTTCTTGTGATGCCGCTCACTGTTGTCGGCACGAAACTTTTCAGCACCGCATTCGCCTACTGCCATCGCAACGAAACCAACGTCTTCTTTTCTGTTCCACTATTGTCCCGACACACCTTTGTCCAGCATCCTACCCAACGCCGTGTTCCTACCCAGCATGGTTGCTGCTGCAGCCACGAACTAGCACCGATCGTTCTCCCTGTCGCGCGTCTTCAACGGCCAAGCCCGACACGATCTATCACTGCGCCACCATCCTCCCTACCGTGATTCCCTTGTATTTTTATCGTGTTCGTACCTGTTTTTTTTTTTTTCAAACCATATATTAGAGGGAGAAGAAATTGAGGATTTTCTTTGAGTGGTGTTTACTTATAGAAAAGAACCATCCGCATACATAATAAATGAACATCCTGCAAAATGTGCATGTAGAATCAAGCAAATCAAGTAAAATACCAATGGTATATCCAAATAAACATCCATTTTAGAATAAAAAGAACTATCTGCATCATAGTAAAATGGACATCCGACTTAGTTGATAAGAAATAAGTAACGAAACAGCAGCTGCGGGGTCACTGGAGTTGCAATACATCAGCGGCGGTGGCACAAAATTGCAAGAGAATGATTGCGAAAAAATAAAAAAAAAAATCAAAATTATGATTAAACCTAATTAATTTAAAATTTGATTTTTAAAATTAAGATTAATTTTCTTTTTTTAACCTATTGTTTGTAGGATTTTTTTTAAATAAAAAATTTAATTATTTTATTTAGCAAAATATGTCCTTTGTAGCATATTTACCACTTCACATTACGTTGATTTATCTCGTTTACAGTATAAACGAGATAATTAAAATTAGATAATTTACTAGAGATGAAAAATTATGTGTAAAAATTGAAACAATGAGTATGTGAGAGAATTTTAGGGATGAGAAGTTACATGTTCATGTTCCATGCATGATGAGAGAATATTACAATGAAAAGTTACGTGTTCTAAATTCATGATGAGAAGAAATGCATATATATCCCACTCTTTTTTCTGTTTTATCTACTCCATCAACTTCACGCTTCTTTTAATATAATAATTGTCTATCCTTGATATTCTCTCACGTACTAAACGATTCAATTACCGTATTTTTTTTCATTATGGAATCTGAACACGTACAACCTTTTTCTCAAATTTAAATAAATTCAATTTGATCTATTTTTTATGTAATCTTTTTGAGTACTAATTCAAATGGCTGGTTTGTAAGAAAACAATTTACCTGTATCTTTTTTTAAACCATATATTAGAGGAAAGGAAATTGAGGATTTTTTTAGTGGTGTTTAATAATGAACATTCATATCTTAGTAAAAAAATCATCTGCGTACATAGTAAAATGAACATTACGTAGAATATGGGCTTGCAGAATTAAGCAAATCAAGTAAAATACTAACGGTATACTCAAATAAATATCCACTTTAGAATGAAAAGAACCATCCAAATATATAGTAAAATGAACATCTGACTTAGTTAAAAAGAAATAAGTAACGAGACAACAGCTGTGAAGGCACCGGAGTTGTGATATAGCGGCAGCCACGGCACAAGATTGCAAGAGAGCGGTTGCAACAAAAATAAAAAAGGATTCAAAATTATAATTAAAACTAATTAATTCAAACTTTGATTTTAAAATTAAAATTAACTTTTTTTATCATGATTAAATCTAATTAATTCAAAATTTAATTTTAAAATTAAAATTAATTTTTTTAACTTATTGTTTCCAATTTTTTTAAATAAATAATTTAATTATTTTATTTTCCAAAATATATAATTTGTAGCGTATGTACTAATTCACATCACATTGATTTATCTCGTTTATAAATGAGATAATTGAAACGAGACAATTTACGAAGAAAGAAAAATTACATGTAAAAATTGAAACAATAAGTACATGAGAGAATATTAGGGATGAGAAGTTACGTGTTCAGGTTATATGATGAGAGAATGTTAGGGATGAAAAATTACGTGTTCTGATTTTATGATGAGAAGAAATGCAGTTATTTCTCCTACTTTTTTTTTCTGTTTTATATACCTATCAAATTCACGCTTCTTTTAATATAATAATTTTCTATTCTTGATATTCTCTCACGTACTAAATGATTGAATTACTGCGTTTCTTTTCGTTATGGAACCTAAACTTATAACCTTTTCTTTTTAAATTTAAATCAATCAAATTCGATCTATTTTTGTATGTACTCTTTTTGAGTACTAATTCAAATGTTTAGTTTTTAAGAAAATAATGTACCTGTTTCTTTTTTTTAAATCATATATTGGAGGGAGAAGAAATTGAAAATTTTCTTTGAGTGATGTTTAATAATGAACATCCACATCCTAGTAAAAAGAACCATCTACATACATTGTAAAATGAACATTCTCCCAAACATGAGCACACAAAATTAAGCGAATCAAGTAAAATACCAATAGAGTCGCGATACAGCAGCGGCAGTGGCACAGGATTGCAAGAGAGTAGTTGCAACAAAAATATAAAAAGATTCAAAATTATGATTAAACCTAATTAATTTAAAATTTGATTTTTAAAATTAAAATTAACTTTTCTTTTATTATGATTATATCTAATTAATTTAAAATTTAATTTTAAAATTAAAATTAATTTTTTTACTTATTGTTTAAGGATTTTTTAAAATAAATAATTTAGTTATTTTATTTACTAAAATATGTAATTTGTAACATATTTACAAATTTTTATTCCTAGTAAATTATCTCGTTTCAATTATATTGAAAGCGGGACAAATATGTAAATTGATAAATACATTGTGAATTACATATTTCAGTAAATAAAATAATTAAATTATTTATTTAAAAAATTTATTATTTACGTTCTTAAGAAAAAATATTATTGGCTATACTTTCTCTCTTGCAAAATTGTATCAAACAATAATAAACTATTCATGACCTAACCCGAAAATATATTATGGAGCTCTTTTTAATGCTCCAGTAATGAGTGGCAGGACATTCATACTAAGGCTTAGTTTGGTAAAGTTTTTTGAAGAGGTGCTTGTTGTCAGGGTAAATTTTAGAAGGTTAAATTTAACAGTGTTTGTATAGTTTTCTAGAGTGTTTGAAAATGCTCTAGATGGTTCCGAAACATTGTAGAATGTCCTAAAAGGTCCTGGAATACTTTGGAAGGTTCTAGAAGAGTCTGGAAGGTCATAGAGTAATGGATGTATATAGAAGTATGAAGAATAGTATGGAATAATCTAGAAGTATTTAGAAAGTTCTGGTAGGATAGATATTTGTAATGAAGGTTCTAGATGATTAATCTGGACCGTTGATTAGATTTAATCCTAACTGTTCCGAGGGTTACCTGAAACTGTAGGTCGATCTCGGACGATATCTTCTGTACTGGTCGGAGATGACGTGTCCGGCTGGTAGGTGGCGGCCGGAGCTGTCGTGTCCGACTTGTTGGACTGGCTGCGCTGCTGATCCTTTGTCACCGGAGGGTGGTGGTACCTGCAAGGGACTCCGATGCTTAAGTTAGCAAGGGTATTAAGCAGGTTTTTTGTAGAATCAGAGTATGAGTTATACCTGGGTGCTCCAGTGTATTTATAATGCTGTAGAGTGACCTTCTTAGAAAAGATAAGTTAGTTATCTTTATCTTATCTTATCTTATCTTATCTTTGGGTGAGGTCAGCTTAACTTCAAGGGAACCGCCTTTATCTCTAACGGCTTGGACTGCCTTTGGATTTGGGTTGTGTTCCTCTATTTGGGCCCTTTACTGGGCTTTCCTGTCGATTTGGTCGAGCTCTTTGAGAAGAGGTCGGATAGCCTGACCTCAAGAGGTCGGTCGCTTTGTTACTGAACATCCCGGGTCGGATAGCTCGACCCAGGGTGTGAACAGTGCCCCTGCTCGAGCTTGGTCTTTCTTTTTGAGGTCGAGTCTTAGTTCTTTAAGGCTTCGATCCTTCTCTGATGAAGCCGAACTCGAGCATTTGTCGACTTCTTTCTTTGTAGAATTTTCCTTTTTTGAATGTGGAACGTTTTCTTCTGAAAACGTGCGCTTTTGTATTAGTGCTCTGTTCTTGGAACGTGCGAGGGTTTAATACCTTCATTAATTGTTTTTTAATGCTCCGTTTCCCTTGGCCCATTTATTTTGAATTTCACACACACGAACGGTTTCTCTTCTTTGTTTTTCTTTGTAACTTCCCCTTTTACTCTCTCACTTTCTGTTTTCGCCTAAATTTTGCATTTTTGCGTTGCGGCGTCATTCGGCGATTTTCTGAGCGATTCCGTCTTTCCATCTTCAATCTCCTTCGAAGCTTTTTCCTTTGTTCAGGTTGGTTTTTCTTTCTTTGTGCTTCTTTCGTCGTTTTGCTTTCGGCTTTTAATAGGGTTTCGATTTTTCTCTTGAAGTCTGAGTCTTTTCGTATCACTGTGCGCTTACTTGTTTACTGTTTGAGGGTTCTTGCTTTTGAAATGGTCCTTTTGCTCACATTGCTTGTTTTCTCGAAAGATTGTTCCTTTTTGTCATGCTGATAACTATTGCTGATGAATTCTGTGAAAGATAACGATTATTTCTTCGTGTTATTTTGCTTATTCTGAGGGATTTTTATTTCTCCAAAAAAGGTGGCGTCTTTGATGACTTCTTCTTGATATGTTTTGCTATTTTGCTTGCTGATAAGCTAAGACTGCGAATTTGGAAGGTAGCTATTTCGGTTTTGTCTAATTCGTAGCTTTCTGGGATGCTGCTTTCTTTTTCACTTTAGAAAGGGTTTCGCTCTGCGTTAGTTTTGTAGGTTTTCCTGAATCCTTGTTCCCTGACTGCCTCCAAAAGATGCCCCTGGACCTTCTGTGTGGGTCCTGGGGTTTTTTTTTGTTGTTTGTGCCATCTGAATTATACTAGCCGAGTTGTTTTGTCCTTCATCCGAGATGTTTTTTAGTAATCCGATCTTCTTTTCTTGTTGTAGGATTAGTTGGCCTCATGTCTTCTCGCAAAAATATTGTTGAGACGTCTTCCCAAGTCCCTGAGGGCATGGCTGATTGGGTGAATTCTATGGTTCTTCTGTGTGTTTCGTTGGTTGACTCTGAGTTCTGTCAGCAACTTGGGCAATTTCATAAGATCTGTGGTAATGTTGGTGATGAAAAGAACTATGAGCTTGTATCTCCGAGTTCTAAGGAGAGGGTCTATTTCTCTATCCGAATTGCTGGAGAGCGCCCTTTGTTCTATGCCTACGACTTCTTTTTTAGTCAAATGAATATCACTCTTCCTTTTACCGATTTTGAGACCAACCTGTTATGGTTCTGTAATGTTGCTCCGTCCCAACTTCACCCCAATTCCTGGGGTTTCATAAAAATCTTTCAATTGTTGTGTCATGGATTCGGTATTCCTGCTTCACAATCCTTTTTCTTTTATCTCTTTGTTTTGACAAAGTCTGGGGTAGTTAAGAAGAAAGCCGCTTGGGTTTCTTTCCGAGCTTCCCAGGGAAAAAAGGTTTTCTCCATGTTTGATGAATCTTTCCGTGACTTTAAAAATTACTTTTTTAAGGTCCGAGCTGTTGAAGGAGCTCGGCTCTTTTTTCTAGATGAAAATGACGAGCCCGCCTTTCCCTTGGAATGGCAAAAGGATGTGGGGGTATCTAGATATACATGGAAAATGTTGGATGAGGCTGAGCAAGCTTTCGTGACTATTCTGGAAGAAAACTGGGGGCAGCCTCCCCATCTCGACACAAAAAAATTTTTAACCAACCCCTCTCTCCTCCGAACTGAGTTGGGTAGTGGTCAATTTTTTTATTCTCCTCTTTTGTCTACTCCCATATTTTTTTGCAAGCTCTTTTCTGATTTGTGACTTGGTTCCTTACTGTTGTGTTTTGCTTGCAGAGATGATTAAAAATAATGAATCTATGAAGGCCTTCTTCAAAAGGGCAAGGAAGGCTTCTGCAGCCCAAAACGTCTCGGCCAAGGCGGCCAGGGAGGGGTCGTCCCAGGTTCAGTTGAAGCCGGCCGTACCGAGCTCACCGGGGGCGAGAAAGGTAATCCCTACTCCCCGGGTTCGTTTGGTCGATCCTCCACAAGCTTCTGTGGCTACTTCTGGTGCTCCTCCAAACAAAAAATAGAAGACAACTGAGCCTTTTAACCTCGACGCCCCTGATTTTGATGCGGTTGAGTTTGTTGATCAGCAGATTGGTCCTTATGGTACCATCCCTACTGACGACGTCTTTCTTCTTCGCCGTTTAGACTTCATAACTCGGAGCAGCATAAAAATGGCACATATGGGAGCTACTATGTACCGTACTGTCCAAGATCTTCCCCTTCATGCTACTAAGGCCTTTATGGAAGAGGCTAAGCGGGAGTTTAATAGAATGAAAGGTTTGAAGGAGGAGCTTCAAGTGAAGGTGGCCAAGCTAGAGAAGGAGTTGGAGGGCGAGAAGGCAAGTTCTGTTGCTTTGGTGGCTTCTGTGAGGTTGGCTGAAGACACGGCATTGAGGCACAAGGACAGCTATGTCACATCCTACCGTGAGGTAATACGTCTCAGGGAAGAGTTGGAGTCTGCCCGGATTGACTATGCCGAGCTCCAGGGTCACCTTGTGGGCAGCGTAAATGCTGCTTATGAGAATCTGAAGGAGCAAGTTCGAGTTCTTGCTTGCGAGGTCGACCTTACTCTCTTTAGTCTGGATAATGTTGTAAAGGAGGGCAAGATTTTCCCTGACGACCTTGATGACGACAATGTTGAACCTCTGTCTGTGCCGGTTGCCAAAGCCACTGTTGTGCCGACTTCTTCAACTCCTCCTGCTGGGGTTAGTCATCCCGAGCCCGAGCCGAATTGTCAGATATTAAATCGAGACGACGGGACGGTGGATGCTGTGCCCCTCCAGACTCGTCCTCCTTCGCCCCATGTTGATGCAGCTTCTGGGAAACCTCTAGATCCTCTTTAGTTATTCTTGGTATATTTGTGTATGGCCCTGTCTGTGGGCTTTTGAACTGTTTATTTTTTTTAAATGGTATTTTGCTGACTATTGACATTCTTTTGGTTGCTTGTTTAGCAACTTTATTTTGAAAAACAAAGCGGTTTCCCAGCTTTTGGGATTGATTTTGGTCGCCTCTGAAGCTTGCCGTTATTATAGCTAGCAGTTTTTATATCACGGCCAAGACTCATAAAGTAGCTGTGTTCAAGAATCAACATACTGAACTAGGAGAATCAATAACACTATCTGAACTCTGAGTTCCTATAGATGCCAATCATTCTGAACCTCAATGGATAAAGTGAGATGCCAAAACTATTCAAGAGGCAAAAAGCTACAAGTCCCACTCATCTGATTGGAGCTATGTTTCATTGATAGTTTGGAATTTATAGTATATTCTCTTCTTTTTATCCTATTTGATTTTCAGTTGCTTGGGGACAAGCAACAATTTAAGTTTGGTGTTGTGATGAGCGGATAATTTATACGCTTTTTGGCATTGTTTTTAGTATGTTCTTAGTAGGATCTAGTTAATTTTAGGGATGTTTTTATTAGTTTTTATGTTAAATTCACATTTCTAGACTTTACTATGAGTTTGTGTGTTTTTCTGTGATTTCAGGTATTTTCTGGCTGAAATTGAGGGACTTGAGCAAAAATCAGATTCAGAGGTTGAAGAAGGACTGCTGATGCTGTTGGATTCTGACCTCCCTACACTCAAAGTGTATTTTCTAGAGCTACAGAACTCAAAATGGCGCGCTTCCAATTGCGTTGGAAAGTAGACATCCAGGGCTTTCCAGAAATATATAATAATCCATACTTTGGCCGAGTTTAGATGACGCAAAAGGGCGTTGAACGCCAGTTCTACGCTGCAGTCTGGAGTTAAACGCCAGAAACACGTCACGAACCAGAGTTGAACGCCAGAAACACGTTACAAACTGGCGTTCAACTCCAAGAATGATCTCTCCACGTGTAAACTTTAAGCTCAGCCCAAGCACACACCAAGCGGGTCTCAGAAGTGGATTTATGCATCAATTACTTACTTCTGTAAACCCTAGTAACTAGTTTAGTATAAATAGGACTTTTTACTATTGTATTAGACATCTATGGAAGATCCTGGATTGTATTTTTGATCCTGTGATCACGTTTTGGGGGCTGGCCTCTCGGCCATGCCTGAACCTTTCACTTATGTATTTTCAATGGTAGAGTTTCTACACTCCATAGATTAAGGTGTGGAGCTCTGCTGTTCCTCATGAATTAATGCAAAGTACTACTGTTTTCTATTCAATTCAACTTATTCCGCTTCTAAGATATCCATTCGCACCCAAGAACATGATGAATGTGATGATTATGTGACGCTCATCATCATTCTCATTTATGAACGCGTGCCTGACAAACACTACCGTTCTACATGCAACCAAGCTAGAATGAGTATCTCTTAGATATCTAATACAGGGGACCGAGTCCGAGTTATTAGTATCTTTGTGGTATAAGTTAGAACCCATGGATGGCCATTCCTGAGATTCGAAAAGTCTAAACCTTGTCTGTGGTATTCCGAGTAGGATCTGGGAAGGGATGGCTGTGACGAACTTCAAACTCGCGAGTGCTGGGCGTAGTGACAGACGCAAAAGGATAGTAAATCCTATTCCAGTATGATCGAAAACCTCCAGATGATTAGCCATGCCGTGACAGAGCATTTGGACTATTTTCACAGAGAGGATGGGATGTAGCCATTGACAACGGTGATGCCCTTACAGAAAGCTTGCCATGGAAAGGAGTAGGAAGGATTGGATGAAGACAGCAGGAAAGCAGAGGTTCAGAGGAACGAAAGCATCTCTATATACTTATCTGAAATTCTCACCAATGAATTACATAAGTATTTCTATCTTTATTTTCTGTTTATTTATTATTATTATTCGAAAACTCCATAACCATTTGATATCCGCCTAACTGAGATTTACAAGATGACCATAGCTTGCTTCATACCAACAATCTCCGTGGGATCGACCCTTACTCACGTAAGGTTTTATTACTTGGACGACCCAATGCACTTGCTGGTTAGTTGTGCGAAGTTGTGAAGTTATGTTTGGACCATGGTATTGTGCACCAGTTATTGGCGCCATTGCCAGGGAGAGAACGAACAACAAATTTTACAACCTCAGAGTAACAATTTCACATACCAAGTTTTTGGCCCCGTTGCCGGGGATTGTTCGAGTTTGGACAACTGACGGTTCATCTTATTGCTCAGATTAGGTAATTTTCTTTTTGTTTTATTTTCAAAAATCTTTCAAAAATTTCTCATCTGTTTTCGAAAATTATTCTAAATTTTAAGAATAAATTCTAGTGTTTCATGAAGCATGTTGAAGCCTGGCTGGCTGTAAAGCCAGGTCTAATTCTTTTGGATAGGGGCTTCCAACCATCAGCATAGAGGCAAGTTAATTTGAATATCAGCTGTTGCATGCCTGATTTATATCCTAAAGCTGACTAGCTATTAAGCCATGTCCAACCCTTTGATTGGAGCTTTGGGCTAATATTGAAAGATCCCTGGAATTCTTCTTAAAAATTTTGAAATCCTTATTTTTCTTTTTCACATTAATTTTCGAAAAATCCAAAAAAAATTCATAAAATCATAAAAATCAAAAATATTTTGTGTTTCTTGTTTGAGTCTTGAGTCAATTTTAAGTTTGGTGTCAATTACATTTTTTTCTAAAATTTTATGCATTTTTCAAAAATTCATGCATTCATAGTGTTCTTCATGATCTTCAAGTTGTTCCTGGCCAGTCTTCTTGTTTGATCTTCATATTTTCTTGTTTTGTGTCTTTTCTTGTTTTTCCTATGCATTATTGCATTCATAGTGTCTATACATGAAAAATTTCTAAGTTTGGTGTCTTGCATGTTTTCTTTTCTTGAAAATTTTTCAAAAATAAGTTCTTGGTGTTCATCTTGATCTTCAAAGTGTTCTTGGTGTTCATCTTGACATTCATAGCATTCTTGCATGCATTCATTGTTTTGATCCAAAATTTTCATGCATTGCATCATTTTCATGTTTTTCTCTTTCATCATTAAAAATTCAAAAATAAAAAAAATATCTTTCCCTTTTTCACTCATAAATTTCGAAAATTTGAGTTGACTTTTTCAAAACTTTTTAAAATTTAGTTGTTTTTATGAGTCAAATCAAATTTTCAATTTAAAAATCTTATCTTTTTCAAAATCTTTTTCAAAAATCAAATCTTTTTCATTTTTCTTATTTATTTTTGAAAATTTTAAAAATATTTTTCAAAAATCTTTTTCTTAATTTTATCTCATAATTTTCGAAAATATCCTCAACAATTAATGTTTTGATTCGAAAATTTCAAGTTTCTTACTTGTTAAGAAAGATTCAAACTTTAAGTTCTAGAATCATATCTTGTGATTTCTTGTGAATCAAGTCATTAATTGTGATTTTAAAAAATCAAATCTTTTTCAAAACTAATTTCAATCATATCTTTTCAAAAAGATCTTTTTATCTTATCTTTTTAAAAATCATATCCTCTTAATCATATCTTTTTAAAACACATCTTTTTTCAAAAATTTGATTTTAAAATATCTTTTCTAACTCCTTATCTTCTTATCTTTTCAAAATTGATTTTCAAAATTTGTTTCAACTAACTAATTAACTTTTTGTTTTGCTTCTTATCTTTTTCAAAACTACTTAACTAACTCTCTCCCTCTAATTTTTTAAAATCTCTTCCCTCTTTTTCAAAAATTCTTTTTAATTAACTAATTGTTTCAATTTTTAATTTTAAACTTGATTTCATTCCTAATTTTCGAAAATCACTAACCCCTTTTCAAAATTTTATTTTCGAAAATTCTCTTTCTCTCTCATCTCCTTCTATTTATTTATTCATCTACTAACACTTCATCTCACACAAATTCGAACTCCCTCTTCCATCTGTGTTCGAATTTTCTCTTCTTTCCTTCTTTACATTACATTATTTTCTTCTTCTACTCACACAGGGGAACCTCTATACCTGGGCAAAAAAGATCCCTATTATTATTATTTTTCTGCTCCCTCTTTTTCATATGAGCAGGAGCAAGGACAAGAACATTCTTGTTGAAGCAGACCCTAAACCTGAAAGGACTCTGAAGAGGAAACTAAGATAAGCTAAAATACAACAATCCAGAGATAACCTTACAGAAATTTTTGAACAAGAAGAGGATATGGCAGCCGAAACTAATAATAATGCAAGGAGGATGCTTGGTGACTTTACTGCACCTAATTCTAATTTACATGGAAGAAGCATCTCCATCCCTACCATTGGAGCAAACAATTTTGAGCTTAAACCTCAATTAGTTTCTCTAATGCAACAAAATTGCAAGTTTCATGGACTTCCATCTGAAGATCCTTTTCAGTTCTTAACTGAATTCTTGTAGATCTGTGATACTGTTAAGACTAATGGAGTAGATCCTGAAGTCTACAGGCTCATGCTTTTCCCTTTTGCTGTAAGAGACAGAGCTAGAGTGCGGTTGGACTCTCAACCCAAAGATAGCCTGAACTCTTGGGATAAGCTGGTCACGGCTTTCTTAGCCAAGTTCTTTCCTCTTCAAAAGCTGAGCAAGCTTAGAGTGGATGTTCAAACCTTCAGACAGAAAGAAGGTGAATCCCTCTATGAAGCTTGGGAGAGATACAAGCAACTGACCAAAAAGTGTCATTCTGACATGCTTTCAGAATGGACCATCCTGGATATATTCTATGATGGTCTGTCTGAATTAGCTAAGATGTCATTGGATACTTCTGCAGGTGGATCCATTCACCTAAAGAAAACGCCTGCAGAAGCTCAAGAACTCATCGACATGGTTGCTAATAACCAGTTCATGTACACTTCTGAGAGGAATCCTGTGGGTAATGGGACGCCTCAGAAGAAGGGAGTTCTTGAAATTGATACTCTGAACGCCATATTGGCTCAGAATAAAATATTGACTCAGCAAGTCAATATGATTTCTCAGAGTCTGAATGGAATGCAAGCTGCATCCAACAGTACTTAAGAGGTATCTTCTGAGGAATAAGCATATGATCCTGAGAACCCTGAAATAGCAGAGGTAAATTATATGGGTGAACCATATGGAAACACCTATCATCTCTCATGGAGAAATCACCCAAATCTCTCATGGAAGGATCAACAAAAGCCTCAACAAGGCTTTAATAATGGTGGAAGAAACAGGTTTAGCAATAGCAAGCCTTTTCCATCATCCACTCAGCAACAGACAGAGAACTCTGAACAAAATACCTCTAATTTAGCAAACTTAGTCTTTGATCTATCTAAGGCCACTGTGAGTTTCATGAATGAAACAAGGTCCTCCATTAGAAATTTGGAAGCACAAGTGGGTCAGCTGAGTAAAAGAATCACTGAAATCCCTCCTAGTACTCTCCCAAGAAATACAGAAGAAAATCCAAAAGGAGAGTGCAAGGCCATTGATATAACCATCATGGCCGAATCCAAAGAGGAAGGGGAGGACGTGAATCCCAAGGAGGAAGACCTCCTGGGATGTCCAGTGATCAATAAGGAGTTTCCCTTTGAGGAACCAAAGGAATCTGAGGCTCATCTAGAGACCATAGAGATTCCATTGAACCTCCTTATGCCATTCATGAGCTCTGAAGAGTACTCCTCTTCTGAAGAGAATGAAGATGTTACTGAAGAGCAAGTTGCCAAGTTCCTTGGTGCAATCATGAAGCTGAATGTCAATTTATTTGGTAATGAGACTTGGGGAGATGAACCTCCCCTGTTCACCAATGAACTGAATGCATTGGATCAACTGAGATTGCCTCAGAAGAAACAGGATCCTGGAAAGTTCCTGATACCTTGTACCATAGGCACCATAACCTTTGAGAAGGCTCTATGTGACCTTGGGTCAGGAATAAACCTCATGCCACTCTCTGTAATGGAGAAACTGGGAATCTTTGAGGTACAAGCTGCTAAAATCTCATTAGAGATGGCAGACAATTCCAGAAAACAGGCTTATGGACAAGTAGAGGACATATTAGTAAAGGTTGAAGGCCTTTACATCCCTGCTGATTTCATAATCCTAGATACTGGGAAGGATGAGGATGAATCCATCATCCTTGGAAGACCCTTCCTAGCCACAGCAAGAGCTGTGATTGATGTTAACAGAGGTGAACTAGTCCTTCAATTGAATGAGGACTCCCTTGAGTTTAAAACTCAAGGACATCCTTCTGTAAACATGGAAAAGAGGCACAGTAAGCTTCTCTCAAAACAGAGTCAACCAGAGCCCCCACAGTCAAACTCTAAGTTTGGTGTTGGGAGGCCACAACCAAACTCTAAGTTTGGTGTTGAACTCCCATATCTAAACTCTAAGTTTGGTGTTGGGGAGTCTCAACAATACTCTGAACATCTGTGAGGCTCCTTGAGAGCCCACTGTCAAGCTATTGACATTAAAGAAGCGCTTGTTGGGAGGCAACCCAATTTTTATTTAATTATATTTTTTATTAGTTATATGTCTTCATAGGTTCATGATCATGTGGAGTCACAAAAACAACTGAAAAAATTGAAGAAAAATCAAAAACAGCAGAAGAAAAATCACACCCTGGAGGAAGGACTTACTGGCGTTTAAACGCCAGTAAGGAGCATCTGGCTGGCGTTCAACGCCAGAACAGAGCATGGATCTGGCGTTGAACGCCAGAAACAAGCAGCATCCTGGCGTTCAGACGCCAGAAATGCACACTAAGGAAGAGCTGGCGCTGAATGCCAGAAACAAGCATCAATTCGGCGTTTAAACGCCAGAATTGCATGCAAAGGCATTTTACATGCCTAATTGGTGCAGGGATGCAAATCCTTGACACCTCAGGATCTGTGGACCCCACAGGATCAACTCAGCATCTATGGACCCCACAGGGTCCCCACCTACCACCACTCACTCTCTTCCCTCTTCTCAATGTTCATCCTCTCTTCCCAATAAACACTCTTCCCCAAAACTCTTCACCAATCACCTCAATCTCTCTTCCCTATCACCACTTCACCACTCACATCCATCCACTCTTCCCCATAAACCTACCTCATAAACTCCACCTACCTTTAAAATTCAAAATCAATTTCCCACCCAAACCCACCCTATATGGCATCACTAAACCCCCCTCCCTTCCTTATATAAAGCCCTCCATTCTTCTTCATTTTCACACAACACAACCCTCTCTTCCCCTTCTTGGCCGAATACACCTCTCCCTCCTCTCCTCCATATTTTCTTCTTCTTCTTCATCTATTCTTTCTTCTCTTGCTCGAGGGCGAGCAATATTCTAAGTTTGGTGTGGTAAAAGCATAAGCTTTTTGTTTTTCCATTACCATTGATGGCACCTAAGACCGGAGAATCCTCTAGAAAAGGGAAAGGGAAGACAAAAGCTTCCACCTTCGAGTCATGAGAGATGGAAAGATTCATCTCCAAAGCTCATCAAGACCACTTCTATGATGTTGTGGCCAAGAAGAAGGTGATCCCCGAGGTCCCTTTCAAGCTCAAGAGAAATGAGTATCCGGAGATCCGACATGAGATCCATAGAAGAGGTTGGGAAGTTCTAACAAACCCCATCCAACAAGTCGGAATTCTAATGGTTCAAGAGTTCTATGCTAATGCATGGATCACAAGGAACCATGATCAAAGTAAGAACCCGAACCCAAAGAATTATCTCACTATGGTTCGGGGGAATTACTTAGATTTTAGTCCGAAAAATGTAAGGTTGGCGTTCAACTTGCCAATGATGGAAGAGAACGCACACCCCTACACAAGGAGAGTCAACTTTGATCAAAGGTTGAACCAAGTCCTCATGGACATATGTGTGGAAGGAGCTCAATGGAAGATTGACTCAAAAGGCAAACCGGTTCAACTTAAAAGACTGGACCTTAAGCCTGTGGCTAGAGGATGGTTGGAGTTCATCCAACGCTCCATCATCCCCACTAGCAACCGATCTGAAGTTACTGTGGATCGGGCCATCATGATTCATATCATCATGACTGGTGAGGAAGTAGAAGTTCATGAAGTCATCTCCCTTGAACTCTACAAAATAGCCAAAAAGTCCTCCCCCTTGGCAAGGCTAGCTTTCCCTCATCTTATTTGCCATCTATGTTACTCAGCTGAAGCTTTCATAGAAGGAGACATTCCCATTGAGGAAGAGAAGCCCATCACTAAGAAAAGGATGGAGCAAACAAGAGAGCCCACTCATGGAGCACAAGAAACACATGAGGAAGCTCATCATCAAGAAATCCCTGAGATACCTCAAGGGATGCACTTTCCTCCACAGAATTTTTGGGAGCAAATCAACACCTTCCTAGGAGAATTAAGTTCCAACATGGGACAATTAAGGGTGGAACATCAAGAGCACTCCATCATCCTTCATGAAATTAGAGAAGATCAAAGAGCAATGAGGGAGGAGCAACAAAGACAAGGAAGAGACATAGAAGAGCTCAAGGACATCATTGGTTCCTCAAGAAGGAAACGCCACCATCACTAAGGTGGATTCATTCCTTGTTCTTAAATTCTCTGTTTTTCGTTTTCTTTATGTTAAGTGCTTATCCATGTTTGTGTCTTATTACATGATCATTAGTATTTAGTAACTATGTCTTAAAGTTATGAATGTCCTATGAATCCATCACCTCTCTTAAATGAAAAATGTTTTAATTCAAAAGAACAAGAAGTACATGAGTTTTGAATTTATCCTTGAACTTAGTTTAATTATATTGATGTGGTGACAATACTTCCTGTTTTCTGAATGAATGCCTGAACAGTGCATATGTCTTTTGAAGTTGTTGTTTAAGAATGTTAAATATGTTGGCTCTTGAAAGAATGATGACAAGAAGACATATTATTTGATAATCTGAAAATCATAAAAATGATTCTTGAAGCAAGAAAAAGCAGTGAATACAAAGCTTGCAGAAAAAAAAAGAAAAAAAAATAAAAAAAGAAAAAGCAAGCAGAAAAAGCCAAAAGCTCTTAAAACCAAAAGGCAAGAGCAAAAAGCCAATAGCCCTTAAAACCAAAAGGCAAGGGTAAATAAAAAGGATCCCAAGGATTTGAGCATCAGTGGATAGGAGGGCCTAAAGGAATAAAATCCTGGCCTAAGCGGCTAAACCAAGTTATCCCTAACCATGTGCTTGTGGCGTGAAGGTGTCAAGTGAAAACTTGAGACTGAGCGGTTAAAGTCAAGGTCCAAAGCAAAAGAAGAGTGTGCTTAAGAACCCTGAACACCTCTAATTGGGGACTTTAGCAAAGCTGAGTCACAATCCGAAAAGGTTCACCCAGTTATGTGTCTGTGGCATTTATGTATCCGGTGGTAATACTGGAAAACAAAGTGCTTAGGGCCACGGCCAAGACTCATAAAGTAGCTGTGTTCAAGAATCAACATACTGAACTAGGAGAATCAATAACACTATCTGAACTCTGAGTTCCTATAGATGCCAATCATTCTGAACCTCAATGGATAAAGTGAGATGCCAAAACTATTCAAGAGGCAAAAAGCTACAAGTCCCGCTCATCTGATTGGAGCTATGTTTCATTGATAGTTTGGAATTTATAGTATATTCTCTTCTTTTTATCCTATTTGATTTTCAGTTGCTTGGGGACACGCAACAATTTAAGTTTGGTGTTGTGATGAGCGGATAATTTATACGCTTTTTGGCATTGTTTTTAGTATGTTTTTAGTAGGATCTAGTTACTTTTAGGGATGCTTTTATTAGTTTTTATGTTAAATTTACATTTCTAGACTTTACTATGAGTTTGTGTGTTTTTCTGTGATTTCAGGTATTTTCTGGCTGAAATTGAGGGACTTGAGCAAAAATCAGATTCAGAGGTTGAAGAAGGACTGCTGATGCTGTTGGATTCTGACCTCCCTGCACTCAAAGTAGATTTTCTGGAGCTACAGAACTCAAAATGGCGCGCTTCTAATTGCGTTGGAAAGTAGACATCTAGGGCTTTCCAGCAATATATAATAGTCTATACTTTAGCTGCGTTTAAACGACGCAAAAGGGCATTGAACGTCAGTTCTACGCTGTAGTCTGGAGTTAAACGCCAGAAACACGTCACGAACCAGAGTTGAACGCCAGAAACACGTTACAAACTGGCGTTCAACTCCAAGAATGACCTCTCCATGTGTAAACTTTAAGCTCAGCCCAAGCACACACCAAGTGGGTCCCGGAAGTGGATTTATGCATCAATTACTTACTTCTGTAAACCCTAGTAACTAGTTTAGTATAAATAGGACTTTTTACTATTGTATTAGACATCTTTGGATGATCCTGGATTGTATTTTTGATCCTGTGATCAAGTTTTGGGGGCTGGCCTCTCGGCCATGCCTGAACCTTTTACTTATGTATTTTCAACGGTAGAGTTTCTACACTCCATAGATTAAGGTGTGGAGCTCTGCTGTTCCTCATGAATTAATGCAAAGTACTACTGTTTTCTATTCAATTCAACTTATTTCACTTCTAAGATATCCATTCGCACCCAAGAACATGATGAATGTGATGATTATGTGACGTTCATCATCATTCTCACTTATGAACGCGTGCCTGACAAACACTACCGTTCTACATGCAACCAAGCTAGAATGAGTATCTCTTAGATATCTAATACAGGGGACCGAGTCCAAGTTATTAGTATCTTCGTGGTATAAGTTAGAACCCATGGATGGCCATTCCTGAGATCCGAAAAGTCTAAACCTTGTCTGTGGTATTCCGAGTAGGATCTGGGAAGGGATGGCTGTGACGAACTTCAAACTCGCGAGTGTTGGGCGTAGTGACAGACACAAAAGGATAGTAAATCCTATTCCAGTATGATCGAGAACCTCCAAATGATTAGCCATGCCGTGACAGAGCATTTGGACCATTTTCACAGAGAGGATGGGATGTAGCCATTGACAACGGTGATGCCCTTATAGAAAGCTTGCCATGGAAAGGAGTAGGAAGGATTGGATGAAGACAGCAGGAAAGCAGAGGTTCAGAGGAACGAAAGCATCTCTATATACTTATCTGAAATTCTCACCAATGAATTACATAAGTATTTCTATCTTTATTTTCTGTTTATTTATTATTATTATTCGAAAACTCCATAACCATTTGATATCCGCCTAATTGAGATTTACAAGATGACCAAAGCTTGCTTCATACCAACAATCTCCGTGGGATCGACCCTTACTCACGTAAGGTTTTATTACTTGGACGACCCAGTGCACTTGCTGGTTAGTTGTGCGAAGTTGTGAAGTTATGTTTGGACCATGGTATTGTGCACCAGTTATTGGCGCCATTGCCAGGGAGAGAACGAACAACAAATTTTACAACCTCAGAGTAACAATTTCGCATACCAGTTACCCACTGTCGTCTTCTCGAACTAGTGCTGAGGCTACTGCCCGACTCCCTACCGCGAGGTATAATATGAGTGGTTCTCCTTCTCGTGGCCGAGATAGGATAGGTGGCTGTCCTAGGAATCTTTTGAAATCTTGGAAGGCTTGTTCGTACTCCGTTGTCCATTCGAACCTCTTTCCTTTCCTTAGAGTAGCATAGAAGGGAAGAGATCTTATCGCTGATCCCGCTAGGAATATGGACAGGGCTGCCAATCTCTCGTTGAGTTGTTGTACCTCTTTGACACAAGTTGGGCTCTTCATGTTGAGTATGGCCTGGCATTTATCCGGATTTGCCTAAATTCCTCTTTGTGTGAGCATAAAACCTAAGAACTTGCCGGCTTCTACTGCAAAGGTGCATTTTGTAGGATTGAGTCGCATGTCATGCTTCCTTATAATGTCGAACACTTGGACCAGGTTGGACAATAATGTCTCTTCACTTTGTATCTTTATCAACATGTCGTCCACATAGACTTCCATGACTTTTCTGATATGATCTGAGAAGACTTTATTCATTAGCCTTTGATAAGTAGCTCTCGCGTTTTTGAGACTAAAAGGCATCACAATGTAGCAGTAGTTTGCTTTTGGTGTTAAAAACGAGATTTTTTCTTGATCGGGTGGGTACATTGGGATTTGATTGTATCCGGAATATGTATCCATAAACGAGAGGTACTTATATCCGGAGGAGGCATCTACCAGAGCGTCGATACTTGGGAGTGGATAAGGGTCTTTTGGGCAGGCTTTGTTGATATCACTATAGTCGGTGCACATTCGCCACTTCCCATTTGATTTTTTCACCAAGACGACGTTAGCTAGCCATAGTAGGTACTTGACTTCTCTTATGAATCCTGCCTCCAGTAGAGCTTGTACCTGCTCTTCCACAGCTCGGGATCGTTCGGGTCCGAGTTTTCTATGCCTCTGTTGTACTGGCCGAGATCCAGGGTAGACTGCTAGCTTATGACACATTAACTCGGGGTCTATGTCTGGTATGTCTGCAGCCTTCCATGCAAAGAGGTCGGCGTTTTCCCGTAAAAACTGTACGAGTGATTCTTTTATGTCTCCTTTTAAAATCGTGCCAATATTGGTTGTTTTGTCCGGGACGTCTTTGATCTGGACTTTCTCTACTTCGCCTTCAGGTTGTGGACGGAGCTCTTCTCGCCTCTGAACTCCACCAAGTTCAATTGTGTAGAATTCTTCTCCTCTGCCTCTGAGGTTTATACTTTCGTTATAACAGCGGCACGCCATCTTCTGATCTGCTCTTATCGTAACTATCTCTTCTGCAGTTGGGAATTTCATGCATAGATGTGGAGTTGAGACTATTACGCCGAGTTGATTTAATGTTGTCCGACCTAGGGCATTGTAGGCTGAACTCACGTCGACCACGATGTAGTCTATTTTGAGTGTTCTGGATTGGTTTCCTTTTCTGAAGGTTGTGTGTAGTGGGACGTATCCCAGTGGTTGCACTGGAGTGTCTCCCAGTCCGAACAGGCTGTTTGGATATGCTCTAAGTTCCTTATCTTCCAGGCCGAGCTTGTTGAAGGCAGTTTTGAATAAGATGTCAGCGGAGCTCCCTTGGTCTATCAGTGTGTGGTGGAGATTTGTATCTGCCAGTATAATGGTGATGACCATGGGATCGTCGTGTCCTGAGATGATACCGGATGCATCTTCTTTGGTAAACGTAATTGCAGGGATGTTGGGTGCTTCCTCCTTTCCTTCGATGTGATATACTTCTTTGAGATATCTTTTACGAGATGATTTGGAGATTCCTCCTCCTGTAAACCCTCCGTATATCATATGAACATGTCTTTCTGGTGTACGAGATGATCGCTCGGTTCGTCCAACCTCCTCGTCCCTTCTCCTTTTTCTTTGCTCATCGTCCCGGGTGGCCAGATACCGATCTAGTTTTCCTTCTCTCACTAATTTTTTATGATATTTTTTAAGTCAAAGCATTCATTGGTGGAGTGCCCACGGACTCGATGGTATTCACAATATTCATTCCAGTTTCCTCCTCCCCTTTTGCCTTTAAGTGGTCGAGCTGGGGGTATTTTTTCTGTGTGGCAGACTTCTTTGTAAACATCCACAAGGGACACCCAAAGAGGGGTGTAATTATGATATTTTTTAATTTTTCCCCTTGTTGATCTTCCTTCTTTTTGGACTCTTTATCTTTGTCTCGGTAGGTGAATCCGGATTTTGAGGTTTCTCCTAGTCGAGAATTTTCTTCCATGCTGATGTATTTCTCCGCTTGTTCTTGCACTTCGTCCAGAGATGTGGGATACTTCTTTTATATAGATTGGCTAAAAGGTCCCTCTCGTAGGCCATTGATGAGGCCCATGATGGCGGCCTCTGTCGGTAGGCTTTGTATGTCTAGGTATGTTTTGTTGAATCTTTCCATGTAGTTGCGAAGACTTTTTCGATCTCCTTGCTTGATTCCTAATAGACTGTGGGGCGTGCTTAGCCTTATCTTTTGGAGAATCTAGCCAGGAACTTTTTGGCTAAGTCGTCAAAGCTTGAGATGGACTTCGGAGGTAGGTTGTCGAACCATCTAATTGCTGTCTTTGTAAGAGTTGTTGGAAAGGCTTTGCAGCAAACTGCATCTGAGGCGTCGGTGAGGTACATTCTACTTCTGAAATTGCTGAGGTGATGGTTGGAATCTGTAGTGCCGTCATACAAAGTCATATCCAGAAGTTTGAAATCCTTAGGGATTTTGGTCTTCATGATCTCCCTAGTGAATGGATCTTGATCCTTGCGAGAGTTATCCTCAAAGGTGGACCGAGTAGTTTTGGCTTTGAGATCGGCTTCGAGTTTTAGAAGTTTATCTTCTAATTCTCGGCGTCGCCTTACTTCTCTTTGTAGGTCCTTCCTAACTTCTCGTTGATGCTGGGTTTCTTTTTCAAATTACATTAAACGATCTTGAAGTGCTTCTATCACCCCCGAATTTGATGAGTTTTTGTCCCCGTTAGATTCCGGGGTATCTTTTAGTGTAGTGTCCGTGTTTTTGTGTGGTGTTCTATCCTCTAAATCTGAATCGTGGTCGTTGTCATGGTCGTCCGCCAAGGCAATGGGATGACTTCCAGGTCCCCGGCAACGGCGCCAATGTTCCGAGGGTTACCTGAAATTGTAGGTGGATCTCGGACGAGATCTTCTGTACTGGTCGGAGATGACGTGTCCGACTTGTTGGACTGGCTGCGCTGCTGATCCTTTGTCATCAGAGGGTGGTGGTACCTGCGAGGGACTCCGATGCTTAAGTTAGCAAGGGTATTAAGCAGATTTTTAGTAGAATCAGAGTATGAGCTATACCTGGGTGCTCCAGTGTATTTATAATGGTGTAGAGTGACCTTCTTAGATAAGATAAGTTAGTTATCTTTATCTTATCTTATCTTATCTTATCTTATCTTATCTTATCTTATCTTATCTTATCTTTGGGTGAGGTCAGCTTATCTTCAAGGGAACCGCCTTTATCTCTAAAGGCTTGGACTGCCTTTGGATTTGGGTCGTGTTCCTCTATTTGGGCCCTTTACTGGGCTTTCCTGTCAATTTGGCCGAGCTCTTTGAGAAGAGGTCGGATAGACTGACCTGAAGAGGTCGGTTGCTTTGTTTCTGAACATCCCGGGTCGGATAGCTCGACCCAGGGTGTGAACACTAACCATCTGTTCATGCCCTGGGTCGAGCTGTACGACCCGGGCTGATGACAAACAAGTTGACCGACCTCTTTAGGTCAGGATTACCTGAGCTCTTCTCATAGAGCTCGGCCAAAATGCTACAGGAGGCCCAAGAAGGCCCAAATAAAAGGATACATCCCAATCTAAAGGTAACTAAAGCCTAAAAAGATAAGGGCGCCTCCCCTTGAAGATAAGATGACCTCACTCAAAATATAACTAACTTATCTTATCTGGAAAGGTCAGCCCACACTATTATAAATACACTGGAGCACCCAAGTATAACTCATACTCTGATTCTACAAAATACCTGCTTAAAACCCATGCTAACTTAAACATCGGAGTCTCTTGTAGGTACCACCACTCTCCAGTGACAAAGGACCAGCTACATCAGCACCACCACCGCCTCCAACAAGTTGGACGTATCAGCTCTGGCCGCCATCGCAGATCTCATCCGAGATCGACCTAACAGTTTTAGGTAACCCTCGGAACATTGGCGCCATTTCCGGGGAACCTAGAAGTCATCCCATCACCATGGCGAACAACCTTGACAACGACCATGACTCCGGATTGGAGGAGAGAACTCCACATAAGAACGCGGACACCACACCAAAGGATACACCTCAACTAAACAAAGACAAGAATTTGCCAAACACATAAATCATGGAGGCTCTACAAGCTCAACAAGATCGCCTTAAACAGCTCGAAAAAGAGGCCGAACATCAACGGGAAGCCGAAAGAAACCTCCAAAGAGAAACTAGGCGACGCCCAGAGTTGGAGGACAAACTTCTAAAACTCGAAACCGACCTGAAAACCAAAACCATCCAAACCGGTCGCGATAACACTTCCCACAAGGATCAAGACCCCTTCATCAAGGAAATAATGAAAGCTAAGTTTCCAAAGGATTTTAAAGCTTCCGACATGACTCCATACGACGGTACCTCCGATCCCAGCCATCATCTCAGCAATTTCAGAAGTAGAATGTATCTCACTGATGTCTCAGACGCTCTCGATGCAAAGCCTTCCCGACCACTTTAACAAAAACAGAAATTAAGTGGTTCGACAAGCTGCCCCCTAGATCCATCACAAGTTTTGACGACTTAGCCAAGAAATTTCTTGCCAGATTTTCTATCTAGAAAGTCAAAGCCAAACATGCCCCAAGCTTATTAGGGATCAAGCAAGGGGATCGGAAAAGTCTTCGCAATTACATGGAAAGATTCAACAAAGCATGTCTGGACATACAGGATTTGCCAACAGAAGCCGCCATCATGGGCCTCATCAATGGCCTACGTGAAGGACCTTTTAGTCACTCTATATTAAAGAAACATCCTACGTCTCTGAATGAAGTACAAGAACGAGCAGAGAAGTATATCAACATGGAAGAAAATTCTCGACTAGGAGAGACCTCAAAATCCGGATTCTCCTACCCCTCTTGGGACAAGGATAAAGAGTCCAAGAAAAAAGAAAATCAACATGGAGAGAAGATTAAAAAATACCACAATTACACCCCTCTTTGGGTGTCTCTCATGGAAGTTTACCGAGAAGTATGCCACATTGAGAAGATTCCACCACCTCGACCAATCAAAAGCAAAAGAGGAGGTAGAAATTGGACAAAATATTATGAATATCATCGAATCTACTGACATCCCACGAACGAGTGCTTCGACTTGAAAAACGTCATAGAAAAATTGGTAAGAGAGGGGAGACTAGATCAGTACTTAGTTAGCAAGAAGGATGAGCCAGAAAAAGAAGTAGGGACGAGGAGGTCGGACGAACTGAATGACCACATCTCACCCCGCAGAGACATGTCCACATGATAAATGGAGGATTTGCAGGAGGAGGAATCTCCAAATCATCTCGCAAGAGACACCTTAAGGAGATATATCATGTCGAGGGAGGGAAAGGAGCACCTGACCTCCCTACTATTACTTTCACCAAAGAGGACGCGGCAGGCATCATACCAGGACATGACGATCCCATGGTCATCACTGTCATATTGGCCAACGCTAATCTCCATCGCACACTGGTAGACCAAGGAAGCTCGGCGGATATCTTGTTTAAATCCGCCTTCGATAAACTCGGCCTACAGGAAAAAGAGCTCAGAGAATATCCAAACAGCTTGTTTGGACTAGGAGACACTCCAATCTAACCACTTGGATATATCTCACTACACACAACTTTTGGAAAAGGAACCCGATCAAGGACACTAAATATAGACTACATCGTAGTCAACGTGGGCGCAGCCTATAATGCCTTGATAGGATAAACAACACTAAATCAGCTCGCCGCGGTAGTTTCAACTCCACATCTATGCATGAAATTTTCAACTTCAGAAGGGATCGCCACGATAAAAGGAGACTAAAAAACTGCGCGACGGTGTTACAACGAAAGTCTGAACCTTAGAGGCAAAGGAGAAGAAATCAACACTATCAAACTCGGGGGAGTTCGAGGTCGGAAAGAGCTTCGTCCACAACCGGAGGGCGAGATCGAGGAAGTCCAGATCGGGGACGTCCCAGATAAGACAACAAATATTGGGGCAACTTTGAAAGGAGACATAAAAAAATCTCTAATACAGTTCCTAAAAGATAATGTTGACCTCTTTGCATGGAAGGCCGCAGACATGCCCGGCATAGATCCCAAACTAATGTGCCACAAACTGGCAGTATACCAAGGATCTCGGCCAGTACAACAGAAGCGTCGGAAGCTCGGGCCAGAAAGATCCCAAGCCATGGAAGTACAAGCTCTACTGGAGGTAGGATTAATAAGAGAAGTCAAGTATCCACTATGGCTAGCCAACGTTGTATTGGTGAAAAAATCAAATGGAAAATGGCGAATGTGCACTGATTACACCGACCTCAATAAAGCTTGTCCAAAAGACCCTTATCCACTCCCAAGCATAGACACTTTAGTGGACACCTCCTCCGGATACAAGCACCTCACCTTCACGGATGCTTATTCGGCATATAATCAAATCCCAATGTACCCGCCGAATCAAGAAAAGACCTCATTCCTAACCCCAAAAGCAAATTACTGTTATGTCGTCATGCCATTCGGACTCAAAAACACAGGAGCTACCTACCAAAGATTAATGAATAAGGTCTTCGCAGACCATATCGGGAAACTCATGGAGGTATACGTGGACGACATGTTGGTAAAAACACAAAGGGAGGAATTATTACTTTCTGACCTCACCAAAGTGTTCGACACCCTCAGAAAGCATGGCATGCGACTTAATCCCGCAAAGTGTACCTTTGCAGTAGAAGCCAGAAAATTCCTGGGTTTCATGTTAACACAACGAAGAATTGAGGCGAACCTGGATAAATGCCGAGCTATACTCGACATGAAAAGTCCGACCTGTGTTAAATAAGTGCAACAACTCAACGGGAGACTAGCAGCCTTATCCAAATTTCCTGCCGGATCGGCCAT
The DNA here is from genome assembly GCF_059453495.1 of Arachis ipaensis. Taxonomy (NCBI): domain Eukaryota; kingdom Viridiplantae; phylum Streptophyta; class Magnoliopsida; order Fabales; family Fabaceae; genus Arachis; species Arachis ipaensis. The sequence goes on from NC_142444.1 coordinate 139,331,420, forward strand.
AAGATCTCTTCCCTTTTACGCCACATTAAGAAAGGAAAAGAAGTTCGAATGGACCACAGAGTGCAAGCAATCCTTCCAGGATTTCAAAAAATTCCTAGGACAACCACCCATTCTTACTCGACCACAGGAAGGAGAAGCACTCATATTATATCTCGCAGTGGGAAGTCGGACAATAGCCTCAGCACTGGTCAGAGAAGACAAAAGTGGGAAACAACCAATCTACTTCATCAGCAAAGCCCTACAAGGAGCTTAACTGAATTATAAAAGATAGAAAAGTTTACCTACGCTCTCATACTAACTTGTCGATGACTTCGCCCATATTTTCAAGCTCACACCATCAAGGTTCGGACCAACCAACCCATAAAAGGCATTCTACAAAAGACAGACTTAGCTGAAAGAATTATACAGTGGACAGTCGAGCTATCTAAGTTCGATCTTCAGTATTAAGCTCAGACGGCGATCAAGACTCAATATTTGGCCGATTTCATTGCTGAATACACGGACACCTCAGGAACTCCTACAAAATGGAATCTCTATGTAGACGGCTCTTCAAACAAAATCGGGAGTGGGGTAGGTGTGATAATAGAAAGCGATCAGGGAACCCAAATTAAATTTTCCTTGAAATTCGAGTTCCCTGCTTCCAATAACCAGGCCGAGTATGAGGCACTATTGGCTGGTTTGAAGTTGGCTAAGGAGGTTGGAGCTTAAAAGCTTATTATCTTTAGCGATTCACAAGTAGTTACCTCACAAATAGAAGGGACCTACCAAGCCAAAGACCCTACTATGAAAAAGTACCTGGACAAAACCAGAGAACAACTCGGACAACTCGAGGAATATGAGGTCCGCCATATACCTCGGGAACAGAATGCTCGAGCTGACGCACTCTCAAAACTAGCCAGCACCAAACCATGGGGAAATAATAGAAGCCTCATCCAGGAAATACTGCAGAACCCATCAATTTCAGAGGAAGAAGAGGTCCTAGCAATATCAGGCTAAGATTAAGGATGGATGACTCCCATAGTCAACTATCTTAAATCAGAAATACTCCCTACAGATAAGAAGGAGGCAAAGAGGTTAAGACGAGAAGCACAATACTACACCATCATAAACAATATCCTATACAAGAGAGAGATCTGGACACCCCTATTAAAATGTATACCGACCTCCAACACGAAAGAGGTTTTGGAAGAAATACACAGTGGCATATGTGGCAACCATCTTGGAGCACGAGCTCTCTCCAAAAAGGTACTCCGAGTCGAATTCTTTTGGCCGACCTTGCAAAAAAAAGCAACAGAGTATGTCAAGACATGTTCACCATGTTAGAAACATGCTAACTTTCACATCGCCCCACCAGAGGTGCTCATCAGCGTAATATCACCTTGGCCGTTTGCAAAATGGGGACTTGATCTCCTGGGACCCTTTCCCTAAGGATCAGGACAAATCAAGTTCCTCATTGTAGGGGTCGATTACTTCACAAAATGGATTGAGGCAGAGCCCCTAGAAAATGCCACTACTCAAAGAAGTCAGAAATTCTTATATAGAAACATTGTCACAAGGTTTGGGGTTCCTTACTCCATCACCACAGACAATGGAACTCAATTCACAGACACAGGCTTCAGAAAGCTGGTAGCAGACTTGAAAATAAAACATCAATTTAGGTCCATAGAGCACCCACAAGCTAATAGACAAGCAGAAGTAGCTAACAAAGTCATATTGGCTGGGTTAAAACGGAGATTACAAGACGCAAAGGGAGCTTGGGCCGAAAAGCTCCCACAAGTCCTATGGGCATATCGGACAACTCCACATTCAACCACAAAGGAATCACCTTTCCAATTGGCTTACAGAATGGAGGCAATGATTCCGGTAAAAATCGAAGAAGATCCCCCAGAACGATCTACTACAATGAAGAGGCCAACTCTCCACTCCAGAGGGAAGAGCTCGACCTACTTCTAAAAATCCGAGAAAGAGCTCGGATCAGGGAAGAAGCATTAAAACGTCGAATGGCCTCAAGATACAATCAAAAGGTAGTACAACGAAGCTTTGACAACAGCGACCTCATCCTAATCCGAAATGATATCGGAACAAGTCGACCAGGAGAGGGAAAGCTAGTAGCTAACTGGAAAGGACCCTACCGAGTCACAGAGGTACTGGGAAAAGGTTACTACAGAGTGTCCGAACTCGAAGGATGAGAGCTACCAAGGTCGTGGCATGCCTGCAACCTAAGAAGGTACTATAGTTAGGAGGTAATAAAGATCTTAGGTCAAGGTGCACTCTTTTTCCTGAAAAGGTTTTTTAACGAGGTACCAAGCCAAGATCTGTAAAATTGCCTGACTTAAAAGGGAAAACACCTACATGTATATATTTTATTTGCCTATATGTCTACTTTCTATTAGAATAAAACCTTTCAGATTCTCTACAAAGTTTCTCTACTAAGGCGCATTAATCTAAACGCAAAAATCCTTTGCCCGATTACAAAGCTACAGGTCGGCAAGGTGAAAACCAAATTCACCACCTGACTTTGATAAGCTCGGCCAAAGTGAGAACCAAACTCACCGTCCGACTTCGACAAATTGGCAAGATGTAAAAGCGATAAAAATAGATTAATACGAAAAGTTATAAAAAGTAGTCCATAGTAAAGGGCCCGACGAGGTCTGAGAAAAAATGGATTGCTAAAAATAACTTGGGAAGGACCGGCATGAAGAAACCGGACCAATCCCCCAAAGCAACAAAAAGTTATAAAAAGTAATCCATAGAAAAGGGCCCGACGAGGTTTGAGAAAAAATTGATTGCTAAAAATAACTTGGGAAGGACCGGCATGAAGAAACCGGACCAATCCCCCAAAGCAACAAAAAGTTATAAAAAGTAATCCATAGAAAAGGGCCCGACGAGGTTTGAGAAAAAATGGATTGCTAAAAATAACTTGGGAAGGACCGGCATGAAGAAACCGGACCAATCCCCCAAAGCAATGAAAAGTTATAAAAAGTAATCCATAGAAAAGGGTCCGACGAGGTCTGAGAAAAAATGGATTGCTAAAAATAACTTTGGAAGGACCGGCATGAAGAAACCGGATCAATCCTCCAAAGCAACAAAAGGTTATACAAAGTAATCCATAAAAAAAAATGCCCGATGAGATCTGAGAAAAAATGGATTGCTAAAGATAACTTGGGAAGGACCGGCATAAAGAAACCGGACCAATCCCCCCAAAACGGCAAAGTTATAAAAAGTAATCTATAAAAAGAGGCCTGACGAGGTCTAAGAAAAAATGGATTGCTAGAAATAACTCGGAACGGACCGACGTGAAAAAGTCGGACCAGACTGGTCAAAGCAACAAAGTAATAAAAAGTAATCCATAGAAAGAGGCCTGGCCAGCCCTTATCAAAATGGATTATTAAAAATAACTTAGAAGGGATCGATACGAAGAAGTCGACCCCATCCGATTTAAGCGACAAAGTTATAAAAAGTAAACCCATAAAAAGAGATCCGGTGAGGTCCAATTAAAAAAGGGATTACTAGAAATAACTCGAGAAGATTTGACAAGAGAAATCGAGACCAACAAGAAGACGTGCACTAGAAGGAACGCAGCTCGACCCAAAAAAGCCACGACCTCACAAGTGTTCTATATTAAAAGGAACAGCAAAACAGAGCTAGCCTCAGAGGCCACTTCGACTACAGCAGGAAATAAACAAACAAAAGAAGTCGAATAGCAAGACTCCCACACTCTAAAAAATTCCTGGAAGTGGCGAAAGTGCAAACCAGTATAGCAAAAAGATACTATAATAAAAGCTCAAGAAGACAACCTCAAAATCGACCTTAAGAGCTCAAAAGTATTTGTTTTTTGAAAGGCAAAAGTTGCTAAGTAAAGCAACCTAAAGCAAAAGTCAAATCATCCAAAAATTACAAAAAATAGAGTTCAAAGACCCACAAGCCGGGCCATACAAATACATAAACAAACTACAAAGGACTTAAAGACTCCCCAGTGGCGGCATCTCGAGGCGAAGGAGGACGGGTCGCAAGTGGGACAGCATCAACGGTTCTGTTCCAAGGGTTACCTGAAACTGGAGGTCGATCTCGGATGAGATCTTCTATACTGGTCGGAGATGACATGTCCGGCTGGCTGGTGGCAGCCGGAGCTGTTGTGTCCGACTTGTTGGACTTGCTGCACTGCTGATCCTTGGCCACCGAAGGGTGGGGGTACCTGCAAGAGACTCCGATGCTTAAGTTAGCATGGGTATTAAACAGGTTTATTGTAGAATCAGAGTATGAGTTATACCTGAGTGCTCCAGTGTATTTATAGTAGTTGTAGAGTGACCTTTCTGGAGATAAAATAGTTATCTTATCTTATCTTATCTTTGAATGAGGTCAGCTTATCTTCAACGGAATCGCCTTTCTCTCTGTAGGCTTGGGCTGCCTTTAGATTGGGCTGTGTTCCTTCGTTTTGGGCCTTCTTGGGCCTCTGTGGCGTTTTGTCCGAGCTCTTTGTGAAGAGGTCGGTCATTGGCCGAGCTCTTTGAGAAGAGGTCGGATAGTCTGACCTGAAGAGGTCGATCGGCTTGTCGCTAAACATCCCGGGTCAGACAGCTTGACCCAGGGTATGAACAGTGCCCCTTCTTGAGTTCGATCTTTCCGTGAGATTGTGATTTTCAGAGCTTCGATCTCTTTGGAAGTCGTGCTCAAGCATCTGTCTGGCTTGTTTCTTCATTGCTTTGCAATCTTTTGCAGATTTTCTAGAGGTTTGGTACTTCACAGTCCAACCTCTTTTGAGTAGTAGTGTGGGTTTTCTTCCCTTGCTTTCTGGATCGCGCCTTGCTTTAAATTTGTTGACAACCCTCTGCTTTGGCGAAGTTATCCCTGTGGCTTGATATCCGGACTTTTAGTGACTTGTCCAATGACTTTTTAGTATTCTTTATATAGAACCTTTTTTAGTCTTGGATGACGTTTGTAGCCCTGTTTGAGATTGTGCCTTCTTTGAGTAGAGTTGTATCCCTTTTAGCTAAGCACATTTGAGTCTTAAGTTGTTTCCCAACCTTTTGGCTTGTTCTTTTTTGAGATCGTACTTGCGCCTCTTCTTAGCTAACGTCGACCTGTCTGACTTTGCCCCTGCTTGAGTTTGGACCTTTCCGTGAGATCGTGCTTTCAGAGCTTTGATCTCTTTGGGAAAGTCGTGCTCAAGCATCCTGACTTTGGTCGATCTTAAGTAGTTTCTCCTTGTGCGAGTTTGGTATTGCCCCTTTTTAGTTTGTTGAGTGGTCTTTTCACCCTTCTTCCGATTTGTTTGTCTTCACTGCTCGGGCTTTTTAGTCATAATCCAACAACTTTTTATAGTTTGTTTGGATGACTTTTTAGCGCCGTCTTTGAGGCCGTGCTTTTTGCTTTTTAAGTAGTGTCTTTTTTCAAGACTTCGTACTTTTCAGCGAAGCACTTCTGGTTTTGGTATTTTGACCTTTCCTTGGCCTTTGTGAGATGTTTGTAGAGTGTTTGGTACTTTTGCTGTCCAACCTCTTTTTGTTTTGTCCACTTTCTGCTTGGTCGAGGTGGTCCTTTGGGGCTAACTTGTCCGACAACTTTTTAGTGTTCTTTGGTAGAATCTTTTTAATTAGTATGAACAATTTCGATAGCCTTGTCGTGGAGCCGTGGCTTTTTGGGCAAAGCTATGTCCCTTTTAGCGCACGTTTTTCGTTAGTTCGATTTCTCTTGTCGATCCTTCTTTAGCTTTCGTTGGTCCGACTTCTCTTGTCGGTCCAAGTTGTAGCTTTCGTTAGTCTGACTTTTTCCTGTCGGTCCAAGCTGTAGCTTTCGTTGGTCCGACTTCTTCTCGTCGGTCCAAGCTATAGCTTTTGTTGGTCCGACTTCTTCTTGTCGGTCCAAGCTGTAGCTTTAATTGGCTCGGGCTGACTTCTTCATGTCAGCCTCTTCTAAGTTATTTCTTAGTAATCCTCTTTCTTGGACCTTTGTCAGGTCTCTTTCAGGGATTACTTTTATAACTTGTTTGTAGGAGGCCGACTTCTTTACGTCGTCCTCTTCTAAGTTATTTTTGTAATCCTCTTTCTTGGACCTTTGTCAGGTCTCTTTCAGGGATTATTTTAATAACTTGTCTGTTGTAGGAGGTCGACTTCTTTACGTCGTCCTCTTCTAAGTTATTTTTGTAATCCTCTTTCTTGGACCTTTGTCAGATCTCTTTTAGGGATTACTTTTATAACTTGTTTTTCGTAGGAGACCGACTTCGTTAGGTCGATCTCTTCTAAGTTATAGCAATTCCTCTTTTATAGGGTTGGCTAGACCTCTTTCCAGGGATTTGCTGATAACTTGGGTTGACTTGGTCCGACTTCTCAACGTCGGCCAGTCTTTAAGTTATTATTTTAGCAATCTATAAGACCTCGTCAGGTTCTTTTTTCGGATCACTTTCGATAACTTCTTACATTATTCTGTGTTCATCTTTACCGATTTGTAGAAGGTTGTCTTTTTTTTTTGGTCGACCTTTAGATGAATCCCGTTTTCATCTTTATTGGTCTTCCATCGTGATCGTGCAGTGAATCTATTTTTCACTTTCTACCGATCTGTTGCTTTATAATCGGGCAATGAACTCTGCTTTCACTTTTTTTCCGACCTTGTCGAAATCGGGCGATGAATTCTGGTTTCATCTTTGCCGACTTTTATCGTGATCGGGCGGTGAATTTGGTTTTCACCCCGCCGACCTTGTCGTGATCCGGCAGTGAAATTTGCATTTCAGATTAATGCGTCTTGGTATAGCAGTGAATTTTGTTTTCACTTTATCGACCTTTGTCAAAATCAAATGATGAATTCGGTTTTCATCGTGGTCGGGCAGTGAAGTTGGTTTTAACCTTGCCGACTTGTCGCTTTGTAATCGGACGATGAATTTGGTTTTCATCTTGCCGACTTTGTCGTGATCGGGCGGTGAATTTGGTGTTTTACCTTGCCGACCTGCCGTAGTCGGGAGTCATGGTAGGAAACTTTTTAGGGAATCTGCAATCTTTTAAACAATAAAATGAAGATAAGAGTGTGTACATGTTAGTACTTACCTTTCTAGGTTGGGCAATCTTTTTGGATCTCGGTCTGGCGCCCTTTTTAGGTATGCCATGACCTTGGTAGCTCTTGCCCCCTTGAGGTTGGACATTTTGTAGCAACCTTTCCTCAGTTCTTCTGAACAACTTGGTATGGTCCTTTTCAGTTGGCTGCTAGCTTCTCTTCTCCTGACCGACCTATTCTGATGTCATTTCGGATCAGAATGAGATCGTTGTTGCTGAATTACCTTCCGATTGTATCTTGAGGTCATTTGACGTTTTAACGCCTCTTCCTTGATCCGAGCTCTTTCTCGGGTTTCAGGAAGTAGGTCGAGTTCTTCCATTTAAAGTTGGGAGTTGGCCTCTTCACTGTAGTAGATCACTCTGGACGATCCTTCTTTGACCTCCACTGGGATCATTGCCTCCATTCCGTAAGCTAATCGGAAGGGTGATTCCTTTGTAGTGGAGTGTGGAGTTGTCCGATACCCAGAGGACTTGTGGGAGCTCTTCTGGTGGGGCTATAGGGAAGTTGGCATGCTTTTGATGTAAGGCTTTGACTTTGTATTTGTTCTGAAGAACTTTGGTTATTTCTACAAAAAGTTTGCATCTTTGATCGTTTGTTGTCACTTTTCTTTTGTCATTCGCCTTTGAGAATAATGTGTGCTTTGCTTAGGGTTTGGTTGCTGTTCTTGTTTCTTTTCATTGTTGCCTGACTCCTTTTGTACAAAAGTTCTAGCTTTTGTTTTGACCTTTTGTTTGAGAGGTGTTCGGGCTGTTTGGGTATAGATTTTCGACTTCTTTTCTCTGTGTTCTTGCCCTGCTGTTGCCTCCAAAGGGTGCCCCTGGACCTTCGTGTGAGTCTTGGGATTTCCCTTTTACTGCTGTATCTGACACCTGATGTTTTACTGTTATTCTCCGAGTTGTTTCCTTATTTTCCCGAGTTGTTTGGTAGTAACCTCATAGTCGACCTATGTCTTTGAGATGTCTACTAAGATCCGGACAGCATGTCTGATTAGCTGGATTTCATAGTTTTAATGCGTGTTACTGTGGCTGACCCTGAGTACATCCCTTATACCGCCTTCGAAATTGACTCGTTGTGGTCTTGTAATGTAGCCTGGATGAGGCTTCTATTATTGTCCCCTGGTTTGGTGTTGGCTAGTTTTGCAAATGCATCAGCTCGGGCATTCTATGTGTCGGACTTCATTTTCCCCGATTTGTCCGAGCTGTTGGTGCTGGCTGGTTTTGAAAGTGCATCAGCTCGAGCATTCTATGTGTCGGACTTCATTTTTCCCGATTTGTCCGAGCTGTTTTCTATTTTTGTCCAGGGTCCCCCGAGATGTTCTCTGGTTTTGTCCAGGGTCCCCCGAATTATCCGAGCTGTCCTCTGTAGGATTCTTCCAGCTAAGTTTGTTTTCTGTAGGATGCCTTTTATGGGCTGGTTGGTCCGAACTCTGATAGTGTGAGCTTGAAAGTATGAGTGGAGTCATTGAGAGATGAGTACGAGGGCGTAGGCGAACTTTTTCTATCTTTTGATAGTTTAGTTCGGCCCCTTGTAGAGCTTTATTGATGAAGTAGATGGGTTGTTGCCCACTTTTGTCTTCTCTGACTAATGCTGAGGCTATTGCCCGACTTCCCACTACGAGGTATAATATGAGTTCTTCACTTTCCCGGGGTCTGGTGAGAATGGGTGGTTGCCCCAAGAATAGGAGAAATCTCGGAAGGCTTGTTCGCATTTCGTTGTCCTTTTCAAACCTCTCTCCCTTCCTTAATATACCTCTTTGAGGTGTCTTTTGCAAGATGATTTGGAGATCGAACCTCTTGCGAATCCTCCATTTATCATATGAACACGTCTCTTAGAGGGGTGAGGTAGACGTTCGACTTATCCGACCTCTTTGGTGTGAGTTGGACCTTTAACTCGTCCGACCTCTTTGTTGTGAGGTGGACCTTCAACTCGCCTGACCTCTTTGGTGTGAGGTGGATCTTCAACTCGTCCGACCTCTTTGGTGTGAGGTGGATCTTCAACTCGTCCGACCTCTTTGGTATGAGGTGGACCTTTAACTCGTCCGACCTCTTTGTTGTGAGGTGGACCTTCAACTCGCCCGACCTCTTTGGTGTGAGGTGGACCTTCAACTCGTCCGACCTCTTTGGTGTGAAGTGGACCTTCAACTCGTCTGATCTCTTTGTTGTGAGGTGGACCTTCAACTCGTCCGACCTCTTTGTTGTGAGGTGGACCTTCAACTCGTCCGACCTCTTTGTTTTGAGGTAGAGCTTCAACTCGTCTGACCTCTTTGGTGTGAGGTGGACCTTCAACTTGTCCGACCTCTTTGGTGTGAGGTGGACCTTCAACTCGTCCGACCTCTTTGGTGTGAGGTGGACCTTCAACTCGTCCGACCTCTTTGTTGTGAGGTGGACCTTCAACTCGTCCGACCTCTTTGTTTTTGATTGGGCGAGGTGGTGGGATCTTCTCAGTGTTGCGTATTTCTCGTTAGACATCCACAAGAGATAGATTTCTCAGTGGGTTGGTCTTCTTTCTTCCTGGACTCTTTATCCTTGTCCCGTAGTAGGTTAGGAGAATCTGGTTTTTGAGCTATCTCCCAATCGGGAGTTCTCCTCCATATTGATATATTTTTTCGCCCTTTCTTGAACTTCGTTTAGAGATGTTAGGTGCTTCTTGGATATTGAGTGGTTGAAAGGTCCTTCTCGCAGGCCATTAATGAGACCCATGATGGCGGCCTCTGTTGGTAGGCTTTGTATGTCTGGGCATGTTTTGTTGAATCTTTCCATGTAGTTGTGAAGACTTTCCGAATCTCCTTGCTTGATTCCTAATAGACTGGGGGCGTGCTTAGCCTTATCCTTCTGGATGGAGAATAACGGATTGCATCTGAGGCCTCCGTGAGATACATCCTGCTTCTGAAATTGCTAAGATGATGGCTTGGATCTGATGTGCCATCGTACGGGGTCATGTTGGGAGCTTTGAAGTCCTTTGGGACTTTAGCTTTCATGATCTCTTTGGTGGATGGGTCTTGAACTTTGTGGGGGCTGTCTTCGTGACCGGATCGAGTTGTTTTGGCCTTGAGATCTGCTTCGAGTTTTAGGAGCTTGTCCTTTAACTCGCGGCGTCGCCTTACCTCTCTTTGTAGATCCTTGCCAACTTCTCATTGATGCTGGCTTTCTTTTTCAAGTTTCTTTAGGCGATCTTGAAGCGCTTCTATTACTCCCGGATGTGATGAGTTTTTGTCTCTGTTAGATTCCGGAGTATCTTTTGGTGTAGTGTCCGCATTTTTGTGCGGCGTTCTGTCCTCTAGATCTGAATCGTGGTCGTTGTCATGGTCGTCCGCCATGGTGATGGGATGACTTCCAGGTTCCCCGGCAACGGCGCCAATGTTCCGAGGGTTACCTGAAACTGAAGGTCGATCTCGGATGAGATCTTCTGTACTGGTCGGAGATGACGTGTGGTACGCGGAATCGTGATTACACTTTAATTATGTAAAATTCATTGCTCTTTCTTTCCCTGGAAATGGCGCCAAAAACATGATGCCAAGACCATGGTTCACAACTCCGTGTAACTAACCAGCAAGTGCACTGGGTCGTCCAAGTAATACCTTACGTGAGTAAGGGTCGAATCCCACGGAGATTGTTGGTATGAAGCAAGCTATGGTCACCTTGCAAATCTCAGTTAGGCAGATATAAATTGATAATGGTGTTTTCGAATAATAATTAATAGAATAGGGATAGAAATACTTATGTAATTCATTCGTGAGAATTTCAGATAAGCGAATGGAGATGCTTTCGTTCCTCTGAACCTCTGCTTTCCTGCTATCTTCATCCAATCAGTCTTACTCCTTTCCATGGCTGACTTTATGTGATACATCACCACTGTCAATGGCTACTTTCGGTCATCTCTCAGGAAAATGATCCAATGCCCTGTCACGGCACGGCTAATCGTCTGGAGGCATCACCCTTGTCAATGGCTTCATCTTATCCTCTCAGTGAAAATGGTCAACGCACCCTGTCACGGCACGGCTATTCATCTGTCGGTTCTCGATCATGCTGGAATAGGATTTACTATCCTTTTGTGTCTGTCACTAACGCCCCGCAATCGCGAGTTTGGAGCTCGTCACAGTCATTCATTCATTGAATCCTACTCGGAATAACACAGACAAGGTTTAGACCTTCCGGATTCTCTTGAATGCTGCCATCATTCTAGCTTACACCACGAAGATTCTGGTTAGGAGATCTAAGAGATACTCATTCAGTCTAAGGTAGAACGGAAGTGGTTGTCAGGCACGCGTTCATAGGGAATGATGATGATTGTCACGTTCATCACATTTAGATTGAAGTACGAATGAATATCTTAGAAGCGAAACAAGATGAATTGAATAGAAAACAGTAGTACTTTGCATTAATCCTTGAGAAACAGCAGAGCTCCACACCTTAATCTATGGAGTGTAGAAACTCTACCGTTAAAATTACATAAGTGAAAGTTCCAGGCATGGCCGAGATGGCCAGCCCCCAAAACGTGATCAATAGATCAAAATATAATCCAAAGATGGTCAAAAAGACGTCTAATACAATAGTGAAAGGTCCTATTTATAATAAACTAGCTACTAGGGTTTACATGAGTAAGTAATTGATGCATAAATCCACTTTCGGGGCCCACTTGGTGTGTGCTTGGGCTGAGCTTGAGTGTTGCACGTGTAGAGGTCCTTCTTGGAGTTGAACGCCAGTTTTTGTGCCAGTTTGGGCGTTCAACTCTGGTTTTGGATCCTTTTCTGGCGCTGGACGCCAGATTTGGGCAGAGGGCTGGCGTTGAACGCCAGTTTGCGTCATCTAAACTTGGTCAAAGTATGGACTATTATACATTGCTGGAAAGCCCTGGATGTCTACTTTCCAACACAATTGGAAGCGCACCATTTCGAGTTCTGTAGATCCAGAAAATCCACTTTGAGTGTAGGGAGGTCAGAATCCAACAGCATCAGCAGTCCTTCTTCAACCTCTGAATCTGATTTTTGCTCAAGTCCCTCAATTTCAGTCAGAAATTTCCTGAAATCACAGAAAAATACACGAACTCATAGTAAAGTCCAAAAATGTGAATTTAACATAAAAACTAATGAAAACATCCCTCAAAGTAACTAGATCCTACTAAAAACATACTAAAAATAATGTCAAAAAGCGTATAAATTATCCGCTCATCACAACACCAAACTTAAATTGTTGCTTGTCCCCAAGTAACTGAAAATCAAATAGGATAAAAAGAAGAGAATATACTATAAATTCCAAACTATCAATGAAACATAGCTTCAATCATATGAGCGGGACTTATAGCTTTTTGCCTCTTGAATAGTTTTGGCATCTCACTTTATCCATTGAGGTTCAGAATGATTGGCATCTATAAGAACTCAGAGTTCAGATAGTGTTATTGACTCTCCTAGTTCAGTGTGATGATTCTTGAAAACAGCTATTTTATGAGTCTTGGCCGTGGCCCTAAGCACTTTGTTTTCCAGTATTACCACCGGATACATAAATGCCACAGACACATAATTGGGTGAACCTTTTTAGATTGTGACTCAGCTTTGCTAAAGTCCCCAATTAGAGGTGTCCAGGGTTCTTAAGCACACTCTTTTTTTGCTTTGGACCTTGACTTTAACCGCTCAGTCTCAAGTTTTCACTTGACACCTACACGCCACAAGCACATGGTTAGGGACAGCTTGGTTTAGCCGCTTAGACCAGGATTTTATTCCTTTAGGCCCTCCTATCCACTGATGCTCAAAGCCTTGGGATCCTTTTTATTTGCCCTTGCCTTTTGGTTTTAAGGGTTATTGGCTTTTTGCTCTTGCCTCTTGGTTTTAAGAGCTTTTGGCTTTTTCTGCTTGCTTTTTCTTTTTTTTTCTATTTTTTTCGCCTTTTTTTTCTGCAAGCTTTGTTCTTTGCTGCTTTTTCTTGCTTCAAGAATCATTTTTATGATTTTTCAGATTATCAAATAACATGTCTCCTAGTCATCATTCTTTCAAGAGCCAACATATTTAACATTCTTAAACAACAACTTCAAAAGACATATGCACTGTTCAAGCATTCATTCAGAAAACAAGAAGCATTGTCACCACATCAATATAATTAAACTAAGTTCAAGGATAAATTCGAAACTCATGTACTTCTTGTTCTTTTGAATTAAAACATTTTTCATTTAAGAGAGGTGATGGATTCATAGGACATTTATAACTTTAAGACAAAGTTACTAACTACTAATGATCATGTAATGAAGACACAAACATAGATAAGCACTTAACATAAAAACAAAAAATAGAGAAAGTAAGAACAAGGAATGAATCCACCTTAGTGATGGTGGTGTTTCCTTCTTGAGGAACCAATGATGTCCTTAAGCTCTTCTATGTCTCTTCCTTGTCTTTGTTGCTCCTCCCTCATTGCTTTTTGATCTTCTCTTATTTCATGAAGCATGATGGAGTGCTCTTGATGTTCCACCCTTAGTTGTCCCATATTGGAACTCAATTCTCCTAGGGAGGTGTTGATTTGCTCCCAATAGTTTTGTGGAGTAAAGTACATTTGAGGCATCTCCGGGATCTCATGGTGATGAGCTTCATACGCCTCTTGAGCTCCATGAATGGGCTCTCTTGCTTGCTCCATCTTTTTCTTAGTGATGGGCTTGTCCTATTTAATGAGGAGATCTCCCTCTATGTCAATCCCAGCCGAATTGCATAGGTGGCAAATGAGGTGAGGAAAGGCTAACCTTGCCATGGTGGAGGACTTGTCAGCCACCTTGTAGAGTTCTTGAGGTATAATCTCATGAACTTCCACCTCTTCTCCAATCATGATGCTATGGATCATGATGGCTCGGTCTATAGTAACTTCAGACCGGTTGCTAATGGGAATGATTGAGCATTGAATGAACTCTAACCATCCTCTAGCTACAGGCTTGAGGTCCAATCTTCTTAGTTGAACCGGCTTGCCTTTGGAGTCAATCTTCCATTGAGCTCCTTCTACACATATGTCCATAAGGACTTGGTCCAACCTTTGATCAAAGTTGACTCTCCTTGTGTAGGGGCGTGCGTTCTCTTCCATGTTTGGCAAGTTGAACGCCAACCTCACATTCTCCGGACTAAAATCTAAGTATTTCCCCTGAACCATTGTAACATAGTTCTTTGGATCTGGGTTCTTACTTTGATCATGGTTCTTGGTGATCCATGCATTGGCATAGAACTCTTGAACCATTAGGATGCCGACTTGTTGGATGGGATTTGTTAGAACTTCCCAACCTCTTCTTTGAATTTCATGTCGGATCTCCGGATACTCATTTCTTTTGAGTTTGAAAGGGACCTCGGGGATCACCTTCTTCTTGGCCACAACATCATAGAAGTGGTCTTGATGGACTTTGGAGATGAATCTTTCCATCTCCCATGACTCGGATGTGGAAGCTTTTGTCTTCCCTTTCCCCTTTCTAGAGGATTCTCCGGTCTTAGGTGCCATCAATGGTAATGGAAAAACAAAAAGCTTATGCTTTTACCACACCAAACTTAGAATTTTGCTCGTCCTCGAGCAAGAAAAGAAGAATAGAAGAAGAAGAAGAAGAAGAAGAAGAAGAAGAAGAAGAAGAAGAAGAAGAAGAAATGGAGGAGAGGGAGAGTGGGAAGTGTTTCAGCTAAGAGGGGTGTGTTGTGTGAATTTGATGAAGAATGGAGGGCTTTATATAGGGAAGGGAGGGGGGTTAAGGTTCGGCCATATGGGTGGGTTTGGGTGGGAAATTGGTTTTGAATTTTGAAGGTAGGTGGAGTTTATGAGGTAGGTTTATGGGGAAGAGTGGATGGATGTGAGTGGTGAAGAGGTGATGGGGAAGAGAGTTTGAGGTGATTGATGAAGGGTTTTTTGGGGAAGAGTGTTTATGGGGTTGTGTGAAAGAGAGTGGTGAGAAGAAGTGAGTGGAGGTAGGTGGGGATCCTGTGGGGTCCACAGATCCTGAGGTGTTCAAGGATTTACATCCCTGTACCCATTAGGCATGTAAAAATGCCTTTGCACACAACTCTGGGCGTTCAGCGCCAGGTTGGTGTCCATTTTGGGCGTTCAACACCCATTTGTGTGCTATTTCTGGCGTTGAACGCCAGAACCATGCCTGTTCTGGCGTTCAGCGCCCAGAAGCTGCCCATTTTGGGCGTTCAGCGCCAGAACCATGCTCTGTTCTGGCGCTGAACGCCAGACAGATGCTCCTCCAGGGTGTGATTTTTCTTCTGCTGTTTTTGATTCTGTTTTCAATTTTTCTATTTATTTTGTGACTCCACATGATCATGAACCTATAAAGACATGAAAAACAATGAAAATAAAAATTAGATAAATAAACATTGGGTTGCCCACTGTCAATAGCTTAACAGTGGGCTCTTCATGGAGCCTCACAGATGTTCAGAGCATTGTTGAGACTCTCCAACACCAAACTTAGAGTTTGGATATGGGAGTTCAACACCAAACTTAGAATTTGGTTGTGGCCTCCCAACACCAAACTTAGAGTTTGACTGTGGGGGCTTTGGTTAACTCTGCCTTGAGAGAAGCTTTTCATGCTTCCTCTCCATGGTTGTAGAGAGAGATCCTTGAGTTTTAAACACAAGGGAGTCCTCATTCATTTGGAGGACTAATTCTCCTCTGTCAACATCAATCACAGCTCTTGCTGTGGCCAGGAAAGGTCTTCCTAGGATAATGGATTCATCCTCTTCCTTTCCAGTATCCAGGACTATGAAATCAGCAGGGATGTAAAGGCCCTCAACCTTTACTAACACGTCCTCTACTTGTCCATAAGCCTGTTTTCTTGAATTGTCTGCCATCTCTAATGAGATTTTAGTAGCTTGCACCCCATAGATTCCCAGTTTCTCTATTACAGAGAGGGGCATGAGGTTTATTCCTGAACCAAGGTCACACAGAGCCTTAAAGATCATGGTGCCTATGGTACAGGGTATTATGAACTTTCCAGGATCCTGTCTCTTCTGAGGCAATGTCAGTTGATCCAGATCACTTAGTTCATTGATGAACAAGGGAGGTTCAACTTCCCAAGTATCAATGCCAAATAATTTGGCATTCAGCTTCATGATTGCACCAAGAAACTTGGCAGTTTGCTCTTCAATAACATCCTCATTCTCTTCAGAAGAGGAATACTCATCAGAGCTCATGAAGGGCATAAGGAGGTTCAATGGAATCTCTATGGTCTCTAGATGAGCCTCAGAGTCCTTTGGTTCCTCAAAGGGAAGCTCCTTATTGATCACTAGACGTCCCAGGAGGTCTTCCTCCTTGGGATTCACGTCCTCTCCTTCCCTTACAGGTTCGGCCATTTTGGTTATGTCAATGGCCTTGCACTCTCCTTTTGGATTCTCTTCTGTATTGCTTGGGAGAGTACTAGGAGGGATTTCAGTGATCCTTTTACTCAGCTGGCCCACTTGTGCTTCCAAATTTCTAATGGAAGATCTTGTTTCATTCATGAAACTTACAGTGGCCTTAGATAGATCAGAGACTAGGTTTGTTAAATTAGGAGTATTTTGTTCAGAGGTCTCTGTCTGTTGCTGAGTGGATGATGGAAAAAGTTTATTATTGTTAAACCTGTTTCTTCCACCATTATTAAAGCCTTGTTGAGGCTTTTGATCCTTCCATGAGAAATTTGGATGATTTCTCCATGATGAGTTATAGGTGTTTCCATAAGGTTCACCTAAATAATTTACCTCTGCTATTGCAGGGTTCTCAGGATCACAAGCTTCTTCTGCAGAAGATGCCTCTTGAGTACTGTTGGATGTAGCTCGCATTCCATTCAGACTCTGAGAAATCATATTGACTTGCTGAGTCAATATTTTGTTCTGAGCCAATATGGCATTCAGAGTATCAACTTCAAGAACTCCTTTCTTCATAGGCGTCCCATTACTCACAGGATTCCTCTCAGAAGTGTACATGAAGTGGTTATTAGCAACCATGTCAATGAGTTCTTGAGCTTCTGCAGGCGTTTTCTTTAGGTGAATGGATCCACCTGCAGAAGTATCCAATGACATCTTAGATAACTCAGATAGACCATCATAGAATATATCCAGGATGGTCTATTCTGAAAGCATGTCAGAATGACACTTTTTGGTCAGTCCTTTGTATCTCTCCCAAGCTTCATAGAGGGATTCACCTTCTTTCTGTCTGAAGGTTTGAACATCCACTCTAAGCTTGCTCAGCTTTTGAGGAGAAAAGAACTTGGCTAGGAAGGCCTTGACCAGCTTATTCCAAGAGTTCAGGCTATCCTTAGGTTGAGAGTCCAACCATACTCTAGCTCTGTCTCTTACAGCAAAAGGGAAAAGCATGAGCCTATAGACTTCAGGATCTACTCCATTAGTCTTAACAGTATCACATATCTGCAAGAATTCAGTTAAGAACTGAAAAGGATCTTCAGATGGAAGTCCATGAAACTTGCAGTTCTGCTGCATCAGAGAAACTAATTAAGGTTTCAGCTCAAAGTTGTTTGCTCCAATGGCAGGAATGGAGATGCTTCTTCCATGTAAATTGGAATTAGGTGCAGTAAAGTCACCAAGCATCCTCCTTGCATTATTATTATTTTCGGCTGCCATCTCCTCTTCCTGTTCGAAAATTTCTGAAAGGTTATCTCTGGATTGTTGTAATTTAGCTTCTCTTAATTTTCTCTTCAGAGTCCTTTCAGGTTCTGGATCTGCTTCAACAAGAATGTTCTTGTCCCTGCTCCTGCTCATATGACAAAGAAGAGGGCACAGAAAAAATAATAATAATAATAATATGGATCCTTTATACCACAGTATAGGGATCCCTTTGTGAGTGGAAGAACAGAGGGAGACAAAGAATGTGATGTAAAGGAAGAAACACAACTGTGAGGAGGGCAGAGATGTGAGATGAGATGTTAGTAAATGAATAAATAAATAGAATAAGATGGGAGAGGGAGAATTTTTCGAAAATAATTTTTGAAAAAGAGTTAGTGATTTTCGAAAATAATTTTTTTTTTTTGAAAAAGGTTAGTATTTTTTTCGAAAAATTTTAAAATCAAAAATAAAAATAATTAGTTAATAAAAAAGAAATTTTTGAAAAAGAGGGAAGATATTTTTGAAAATTAGAGGGAGAGAGTTAGTTAGGTAGTTTTGAAAAGGATAAGAAACAAATAAAAAGTTAGTTAGTTAGTTGAAACAAATTTTGAAAAGATAAGAAGTTAGGAAGTTAGAAAAGATATTTTGAAATCAAATTTTTGAAAAAGATAAGATAAGAAGATATTTTTGAAAAGATATGATTGAAATTAGTTTTGAAAAAGATTTGATTTTTAAAATCACAATTAATGACTTGATTCATAAGAAATCACAAGATATGATTCTATAACTTAAAGTTTGAATCTTTCTTAACAAGCAAGTAACAAACTTGAAATTTTTGAATCAAAACATTAATTGTTATTGTTATTTTCGAAAATTATTTGATAAAAATAAGAAAAAAATTTTTGAAAAAGATTTTTGGAATTTTCGAAAATAACTAAGAAATTTGAAAAAGATTTGATTTTTGAAAAAGATTTTGAAAAAGATAAGATTTTTAAAATGAAAATTTGATTTGACTCATAAAAACAACTTGATTTTAAAAATTTTTGAAAAAAGTCAAATCTAATTTTCGAATTTATGAGAGAGAAAGAGGGAAAGATATTTTTTTTATTTTTGAATTTTTATGATGAGAGAGAAAAACACTAAAAAGATGCAATGCATGAAATTTTTAGATCAAAACAATGAATGCATGCAAGAATGCTATGAATGTCAAGATGAACACCAAGAACACTATGAATGTCAAGATGAACACCAAGAACATATTTTTGAAAAAATTTTGATGCAAAGAAAACATGTAAGACACCAAACTTAGAAATCTTTCATGTTTAGACTCTAAGAAACGAAAAATGCACATGTAAAACAAGAAAAGATACAAAACATGAAAACATCAAGATCAAACAAGAAGACTTACCAAGAACAACTTGAAGATCATGAAGAACACTATGAATGCATGATATTTTCGAAAAATGCAAGATGCATATGCAAGTGACACCAAACTTATGATATGACTCAAGACTCAAACAAGAAACACAAAATATTTTTTTATTTTTATGGTTTTCTAATTTTTTTTGGATTTTTTTCAAAAATTATATGAAAAAGAAAAAATAAGGATTCCAAAATTTTTAACATGAATTCCAGGAATCTTGCCATGTTTAGTCTAAAGCTTCAGTCCAGGAATTAGACATGGCTCACTAGCTAGCCAAGCTTTCAATGAAAGCTCCGGTCCAAAACACTAGACATGGCCAATGGCCAACCAAGCTTTAGCATGTAATTCAGACATGACATGCCTGACATACCCTTCAGTCGTGTAACAGCTGATGGTTGGAAGCCTCAGTCCAAAAGAATTTAGACATGGCTTTACAGCCAGCCAGGCTTCACATGCTTCATGAAACACTAGAATTCATTCTTTAAAAATTTTGAATAAATTTTTTCGAAAACAGGTGAGAAAATTTTTGAAAGATTTTGAAAAGTTTTTGAAAATAAAACAAAAAGAAAATTACCTAATCTGAGCAACAGCATGAACCGTCAGTTGTCCATACTCAAACAATCCCCGGCAACGGCGCCAAAAACTTGGTACGCGGAATCGTGATTACACTTTAATTATGTAAAATTCATTGCTCTTTCTTTCCCTGGAAATGGCGCCAAAAACATGATGCCAAGACCATGGTTCACAACTCCGTGTAACTAACCAGCAAGTGCATTGGGTCATCCAAGTAATACCTTACGTGAGTAAGGGTCGAATCCCACGGAGATTGTTGGTATGAAGCAAGCTATGGTCACCTTGCAAATCTCAGTTAGGCAGATATAAATTGATAATGGTGTTTTCGAATAATAATTAATAGAATAGGGATAGAAATACTTATGTAATTCATTGGTGAGAATTTCAGATAAGCGAATGGAGATGCTTTCGTTCCTCTGAACCTCTGCTTTCCTGCTATCTTCATCCAATCAGTCTTACTCCTTTCCATGGCTGGCTTTATGTGATACATCACCACTGTCAATGGCTACTTTCGGTCATCTCTCGGGAAAATAATCCAATGCCCTGTCAC
Organism: Arachis ipaensis; assembly: GCF_059453495.1. Lineage (NCBI taxonomy): Eukaryota > Viridiplantae > Streptophyta > Magnoliopsida > Fabales > Fabaceae > Arachis > Arachis ipaensis. The sequence goes on from NC_142444.1 coordinate 139,351,553, forward strand.
GGCACGGCTAATCGTCTGGAGGCATCACCCTTGTCAATGGCTTCATCCTATCCTCTCAGTGAAAATGGTCAACGCACCCTGTCACGGCACGGCTATTCATCTGTCGGTTCTCGATTATGCTGGAATAGGATTTACTATCCTTTTGCGTCTGTCACTAACGCCCCGCAATCGCGAGTTTGGAGCTCGTCACAGTCATTCATTCATTGAATCCTACTCGGAATAACACAGACAAGGTTTAGACCTTCTGGATTCTCTTGAATGCCGCCATCATTCTAGCTTACACCACGAAGATTCTGGTTAGGAGATCTAAGAGATACTCATTCAGTCTAAGGTAGAACGGAAGTGGTTGTCAGGCACGCGTTCATAGGGAATGATGATGATTGTCACGTTCATCACATTTAGATTGAAGTACGAATGAATATCTTAGAAGCGAAACAAGATGAATTGAATAGAAAACAGTAGTACTTTGCATTAATCCTTGAGAAACAGCAGAGCTCCACACCTTAATCTATGGAGTGTAGAAACTCTACTGTTAAAATTACATAAGTGAAAGGTCCAGGCATGGCCGAGATGGCCAGCCCCCAAAACGTGATCAATAGATCAAAATATAATCCAAAGATGGTCAAAAAGACGTCTAATACAATAGTGAAAGATCCTATTTATAATAAACTAGCTACTAGGGTTTACATGAGTAAGTAATTGATGCATAAATCCACTTCCGGGGCCCACTTGGTGTGTGCTTGGGCTGAGCTTGAGTGTTGCACGTGTAGAGGTCCTTCTTGGAGTTGAACGCCAGTTTTTGTGCCAGTTTGGGCGTTCAACTCTGGTTTTGGATCCTTTTCTAGCGCTGGACGCCAGATTTGGGCAGAGGGCTGGCGTTGAACGCCAGTTTGCGTCATCTAAACTTGGTCAAAGTATGGACTATTATACATTTCTGGAAAGCCCTAGATGTCTACTTTCCAACACAATTGGAAGCGCGCCATTTCGAGTTCTGTAGCTCCAGAAAATCCACTTTGAGTGTAGGGAGGTCAGAATCCAACAGCATCAGCAGTCCTTCTTCAACCTCTGAATCTGATTTTTGCTCAAGTCCCTCAATTTCAGTCAGAAATTACCTGAAATCACAGAAAAACACACGAACTCATAGTAAAGTCCAGAAATGTGAATTTAACATAAAAACTAATGAAAACATCCCTCAAAGTAACTAGATCCTACTAAAAACATACTAAAAACAATGTCAAAAAGCGTATAAATTATCCGCTCATCAACGTGTCCGGCTGGCTGGTGGCAGCCGGAGCTGTTGTGTCCGACTCGTTAGACTTGCTGCACTGCTAATCCTTGGCCACCGGAGGGTGGGGGGTACCTGCAAGAGACTCCGATGCTTAAGTTAGCATGGGTATTAAACAGGTTTATTGTAGAATCAGAGTATGAGTTATACCTGGGTGCTCCAGTGTATTTATAGTAGTTGTAAAGTGACCTTTCTGGAGATAAGATAGTTATCTTATCTTATCTTATCTTATCTTATCTTTGAATGAGGTCAGCTTATCTTCAACGGAACCGCCTTTCTCTCTGTAGGCTTAGGCTGCCTTTGGATTGGGCTGTGTTCCTTCGTTTTGGGCCTTCTTGGGCCTCTGTGGCGTTTTGTCCGAGCTCTTTGAGAAGAGGTCTGATAGTCTGACCTGAAGAGGTCGGTCGGCTTGTCGCTAAACATCCCGGGTCGGACAGCTTGACCCAGGGTATGAACAGGTTCCATCCGGCCGGTTCAGGATCTGAACATCAGGGTCCGACTCGGAATGGCGGACCTCAGCTGTAGGAGTTGGAAAAGTCAGAGCATCAAAAGCTTTAGCTGACGGCTCAGGGCGAGGACCATCTTCCTCATCCTCATCTGGGGCTGACACAATCCTACCATTCTCAACAACATTATCCAAACTAAAGAGACTCAGGTCGAACTCGGGAGCAAGAACCCGGACTTGAGCTTTTAGGTTCCCATATGCGTCAGTCACACTACCCACAAGATGGTCCTGAAGCTCAGCATAATCAGCATAGGCCGTCTCAAGTCTCTCCCTGACCTCCAGCAACTCGCCGTTTGTAGTAGTATAACTCTCCTTCGAATTCTTGGCCATCTCCTCGGCCAAATTCGCAGCCGCCTCAGCCTTGGTAGCCCGAGACTTTTCCTTCTCTAAATCCAGCTCCAGCTTAATAACTCTATAGCATCCAGCTTGACCTTCAACCCCTTAATCCTGTCATACTCCGACTTGGCTTCCATCATAAACGCCTTTGTCGCATGGACGGGGGAATCTTGAATTGAGCAAAACAAGGCCGCACCCATGTGAGCCATTCAAACACTAGCACTGGTAATAAAATTCATATGACGCAGGAGGGACACATCGTCCATGGAAAGTCGGCCATAGGGAGCAATCTGGTTATCAACAAACCTCACAGCATCAAAATCAGGGGCATCCAGGTCAAAAGGCTCAGTAGTCTTCTGATTCTTAGGAGGAGGGCCAGCAGCAGAGTGAGAGGCAGCACCAGAGGTCAGTGGATCAGAAGAGGCCAAGCAAACTTGGGGAGTAAGGATAATCTTCCTCGGTTTAGAAGTATCCGAGGTCGACCTCCC